>NW_026705204.1:350706-701413 GCF_029867415.1 Vicia villosa | reverse complement strand
GATGTATTTGCATTTTTCTTTGAAAACATTGAAGGAATTGGGTCATGAAGCAGAAGTGGTATTAGAGGTATTTCATTGATAAAGTTTTGATTTTTGCTCAAATCGCTATTGTATTCGAGGTATTTCGTTGATAAAGTTTGGATTTTTCTATATGTTGGATACACCCTTTTGTTTGTTTTAGCTGAATGTATTCAAATTTTTGTGATTATAGTTTAGGGTTTTGATTATTTTGTTTGTATTCTCTTGTCTCTGAAATTGAAGCAAGTTTTGTAACACCTTGGATTTCCGCTTACCCCGCGGGGCTTCCGGCCTACCAAGCATGTCACCAGCTTAATCAATACTCCCCCCTATGTCCGCTTATCGGCTGCCCAGGAAATATTGTTTTTGCCTCCCGCAGGAATCGAACCACGTACCTAGGGGTTAAGTACGTATTCATAGCAATTACTGCTACCACTTGAGCTACTAGCTCAATTGGTAGCAGGAATTGCTATGAATACGTACTTAACCCCTAGGTACGTGGTTCGATTCCTGCGGGAGGCAAAAACAATATTTCCTGGGCAGCCAATAAGCGGACCTAGGGGGAGTATTGATTAAGCTAGTGACATGCTTGGTAGGTGTGGTGTCGTTTTCTTTACCTCCCCGTTTCACTTGGGAGGACGGCACGCTAAACCCTTCACGCGAAATTTGGAAGGAGAATGCGCCCGTGGTGGGATGAATTTTGTTTCAGTTCTTCCTACGATATCACACGAACTCTCTTATTGGTCCTACGAGTAGGAAAGGGAAAAAAAGATCTCAACTAAACCCTAGGAGTTTGCTAAGTGTGGGGATTTCACCTAGACTAGAAATTCTGGAGTCCGGGGGGTCGGTTATACATAGGGAAGTGTTTAAACACCCTACATATCTGTAGTACTCTACAGGAACCTTCTCTGTGTCATTGTGATTGTGTTTATTGCTAATGATTGGGAAAGTTTCTCCTTTGTGTTAGGAGAGAGAATTGAATTGATTAAAGAAAGACAGACAGATAGACAGACTGACTATTTTTGGTATTTTATTAGCTCGCTGAGATTCCTTGTGAACCTCATGCCTACATATCCCTAGTGGAAGTCAGAGCTTAATGTAGTTCGGGGAACTAACTAGGGAAATTACTTGTTTTTGGTGCCTTGCTTGAAGCTCAAGGTTGAAGCTTGGAATTAAATCTCTGTTTACAGTAAAGAGACATGAAATCATCTTTACAGAGAGGTATTAGTACTATTCTACCACAAACATTTAAAGGAGTGACAGAATAACTGAATTCATTTCATTCAAGAGGGGGACCTTACTTGTGTATGTGCAAGTATACCAGTCAAATGCCTCTTAAATGAAAGAAAGATGCTCATCCAAATTAGGGAAAGTTACCACATGTCTGGGTTTTACTGCCAGCTCATGCCTTTCAAAATCCTAAATGGGAGACTTGATTAAAATTGAAATGAAATGTAATGTTTGTTTGAATGTGGTAGAGTAGTAAAAATATCTCTCTATAGAGATAAGCTATGTCTATCTACTGTATAAAAGATTTGAATTTTAACTGGCTTGTATGAGGCCCAAGCTTGAGGCTTTTTGATTGATTTTATTGACTTATTGAAATAATAACTCTACTGGGGAGAATTTAAACTAAGGAGTTTTTGGTGTTCTGTACAAAGCCCAGAATTGAGGCTGACTCTAATTGGAGAGTGTTTATTTGATGGATTTTTATTTAGTGTTCTGTACAAAGCCCAGAATTGAGGCTGACTCTAATTAGGGAGACTCTATTTGTATGCCTTGTACAAAGCCCAAGGTTGTGGCTAACTGCTGAGGATAACTGAATTTTTTGAGACTATGAATGACTCTATTTTGTGTGCCTTGTACAAAGCCCAAGGTTGTGGCTGACTTTAGCTAGGGAAAACACTATTTTCTGCCTTGTACAAAGCCCAAGGTTGTGGCAGACTCTTTGACAAGGGAGTTTTATTGTTTGGTGCCTTGTATGAAGCCCAAGGTTGAGGCTAACTGTTTTTGTTGGTTTTGACTTTTATTGAGGAGATTTTATTTATTGAAAGACTGTTTTTCTTTGGAAGCTAACCCTTTCCAGGGATTTTGACTCAGCTGGAGAAATTATTTGGTAAAAGACTGACTTTATCATGTTTTTGGAGGCTGACCCTTTCCAGGGGTTTTGACTCTTTTGGGGAAATTATCTCCTAGGAGAAATGAATCTTTATTTATTTATTAATTGACTTTATCATGTTTTTGGAGGCTGACCCTTTCCAGGGGTTTTTTATTAACATGAAGGAATGTGTGGAAGCTAACCCTTTCCAGGGAATTTTATTGAAATGATGGATTGATTTGGAGGCTAACCCTTTCCAGGGATTTTATTGAAATGATTGGCAGAAAGATTATCTAGTGGAGACTTCTTGTTTTAAGCCCAAGATGAAGGCTGACTCATGTTGAGGAGAAAATAAACATAGATCCTAGACTCTGCTAAGGAAGATTGATGAAGATAAGGGTGACAGAGACTGTCCATGTCTCTCATTCCAAAAGGTGTACTCAATGCAAAATTGAGACAAACTTAGCTTGTTTAAAGTCTGGTTTTAATTGGAAGAAACTCACCAGGGTAGGCTAAAAGGTGACTAAAGACCTGTTCCTATGTTTATAAGAAACCTGATGGGTCCTTGTATACAAGCTCAAGAGAAAGCTGGAAATGCTTTTAAGAAGCCTGTGGGTCCTTGTACAAAGCCCAAGAGGAGGCTAATCGAGGGTCCTTGTTATAGCACAGAAGAAAGCTATGTAGTTTTGAACTTATTTTGGCTCTAAGCAAATGGGTAAGAGGTTTCACCGGGAATAATTCCTCTTTGGGTGGATGTGTCCTATTTTTGGATTCTAAGGTTTTTGCCAAGATGTTTCACCGGGAATAATTCATCTTGGGGGTTTGAACTACAGATCTCTAATTAGGAAAGAGCCTTCACCGGGAAGACATTCTCAATCCTAGGCCATATTCCTATAATATATATATATAGTTTAACTGTCCTAGGGTTTATACTCAAACGTAGTTCTAAACTAATATATATGCACAGTTTATGTTTGACAGTAATTTAAATAAAGACTGTAAATTGAAAGCTTGTAAAGCCTAACCTGGATGGAGTGGAGGCCTTTGAAGAAGTATGTACAGAGCCTCAACAGTATTTTTTGTTGTTTTGTTGATAACAGTTGAATATATATATGATAAACAGTTAATGGTTTTTGAAAACAGAAGAAGTGAAGATGGACAAAGGTCACATAGGTATCTGAAGAGTTTCACCGGGAATAATGCCCTTCAAATACCAGAAGAATGTTTTGAAAACAGAAAGAAGATTTTGAAAATACAGTTTTGAAAACAAGCTAAGAAGAGAAGGTGTTTGGTACTTACACTCTATTAGAGGCCCAGTACTTTACAGTACTGGTTGAAAAAACAGTTGGAAAATGATTTAGAATGATACAAGGTTTTGTTGTTTGAAAACCCTAATCATTTGACTTATTCGGAGATTGAAAACAGTTTTGAAAATTGACAAAAGTCAACTTAATTAAGGTAAAGATGAAGATCTATGCCTAATTAAAACCTAAACAAACAGGGTTTTATCATAAACCTTATTTACAAAATGATTAGGTTAAAACAAAGTGAATATATATTTAAAGTATTTAAGAAAAAAACACTTAAAACATACTATTTTAAACCTAATAAAAATATATGAAATAAATAATATTTTTTATGATTTTTTTTATTATTCACAAAATAGATATATTAAGTGACAAGTGTGTGAAAAATGAAGTGAAAATAAATTAATTTGATAGGTTAAATAATTGGTTAAAGTTGTGAAGAAATTAAATGGGAAAAAGTGGTAAAAAATAGGGTTTTGTCACCAACCAGGTTTGAACCCACGCCCTTTGTATTACCAGCCCAAAACAACACCACTGAGCCAACGCGCGCTTGGTGTCATATGCATGGTTCCATTGCAATTCATATATTACTCAAATGCATAGAAGTGAAAAAAAGAAATAAAATCAAAAGGTCTGGGGCGAGGGGGATTCGAACCCCAGACCTTGGGCACGCGCAACACACAAACACTCTTTACCACTGGGCTATCATGTTTTAGTCGTTAATGAAACAGGTATCAATCAAAATAAAATAAACTTAGACCTGAGTTTGAAAATTGCGCGCCACCACCATCTTCGTCTTCAACCTCAAGCTCTCAAATTTCAAATTTATGAACTTGCTCATTTCTCAACCATTTGCAAAGATGTAAAGACCAAACTTGCTCTAAATCCACTCACGATTCTAAATATGTAACTATCATAAATTTATATCAACTATATTTAACTAATTTACCAGAAATCGTGAAGAACCCTAAAACTTAAAAATCAAATTAAATGGCTATGCTGAAAGATAAATGAATGATGATAGAGGGTTTTCAATCCTCTGATGATGCTGAACAAGATAGAATCGAGCTATTTCTTAAAGAATGCTTAAATTAAAGAGATGAGGTTCAGAAACTTACCTCTGAAAATGGAAGTCGTGAGGATGATAGAGAGCAACTGAGCTTGTATGAATGATCCCAAAAGCTTCCTTGTGACTCAGTGATGCTAACTGAATGCTTTTAGTAACCTCAATCTTTCTGAATTACTCTATGGACCTCCCTCGATTTCAGCTTCAAGTGAACATGGAGGGTGATGATTCTTGAGTTACAGATGAGCTGCAGCCATCTGAACAGCTTCACTACCTCCTATGGAACGTGCCTGGATGCTTAGCTTGATTGGAAACCTTCTGAATTGCACTATGGACCTCCAACTGCAACTGCTCCTAAGTGAGAGCAACAATGGTGTTCCTCCACTTGTAGAAATGATCCAGGTGCTTGGATCACCTCAAATGACCTCCCTTGAGATGTTAGAATGCTTACTTTCCAAAGATAAGCTATGGTTTGAAGAAATCGATTCTTCTTGCCAAAGAACTTTGAAAAACAATAAGCATGAGAAGAGAAAGAGAAAGCAAGGAATATGGTTGCTTTGGTGTGTTTTTCTACTGAAGTATGCTCTCCTATTTATAGGCAAATGACTCAGTACTGATTGAGAGAGTGAGCTTGCTTAGTGAAGCAAGTTTGGTTTCTTAGCCATGAAGAAATTTCAAAGAATATCCAAGTGTGATCATTGCATTTTTGAGCCAGCTCCCCCATCCATTGATTCTATCTGATCTTAGGGGACATTTCAGATGCAAAGTGAGCTCTAATTGGTTGGTGAGAAGATTCCTTGGGTGATTCATCAATTTGCCATAAATTCACAAATGTAATCATTACATAATCACATGTTCTTGTTTTAGGAATCTTCCTCAATTATCATGGCATGGTGAAAATGAATGCATGGCATGTTTTCAGATGTGTTATGGGTCGTGTAGCATCCATATTTGAGGTCATGTGCACAAAATTTCAAAGTTCAAAAATGATGCATGACCTATAATTTCACTTCATGAGGCCAACTTTGAACAAGCATAACTCTTAGCTCAAAATGAATTTGGAGAAGGTTGAACACAATTTGGAAAGCCCTAAACATCTACTTCAAATCATTAGTTTGGAGTTTCTTCAAAATCCTTTGGCAAATTTGTGAAAAATGAGGCCAAAGTTGGAAGAAAACTAGGTTAAAACACTTAGAAAAATTTCTAAGTGTTTATGACCTAAAACTCCAAAACTTCTAAAACTCTTAAATGATTGATCTTTTGAAAAAAGTTCCTTTGTAAGATGTTGTTTTATTTTGCAAGATCTACAACTTTCATGTTGGAAGTTTTTTGAGTTGTGTAGGTGAAATTTTGAGTTCTCACCATGCCTTAAAAAAACCCTAATTCCCGACTTTTTGCTCCTTGATGAATTTCTTTGAATTTCTTTGGTCAAATGACTTTACCATCCATATATTGATGATATTGATCCTTGAAAGTCATTTTTTGACCAAAGATCTCAAAAGTCAATGGTGATCCTATACAGTTGACTTTTTCTAGATAAGGTGAGATTTTGGACTTTTGTGTAGAATCAAGATCTTTTCCTCAAATGAATGATGTAAATGGATTATATTGAGGTAGTAGAGATTCTTGAATCATGTCTTGAGTTTTGGATTCATGCCTTGATTAAAAGTCAACTATCTTGGTGAATTAGGTCAAAAACCCTAATTGTCGACCAGATGAAAATAATGACTGTAGACTTTGAAATGAGGTGTGATGTCCAGTGGATCTTGTCATATGAGTTATTTGAAGATGATTGATGTCTTTGAATGATCCCCCAGGGCTTTTTATGGTTTCCCAAAGGTGATCCCTGATTTTTAGTCCTTGATAAGGCTCAAAACCCTAGTTTGTGGATCTGAGTAATTTTGTACTTATATGACTGGGTGTCTAATCAATCATAGGTGAAATAATGAAGCTCTTGAGTCTTATGATTGTATTAGAGACTAATCCTCCTATTGATTGATCCTTTGCCTGAGTTTCCTTGTCTTTGAACACCCTTGTTTGAATGCCAGACTGCTCTGGGTACTTGCTTTGACTTGATGAAAATCCTGAAGATATGTCATCTCAGGGGGGTCAAAAATTAGGGTATGACAGTAGGCCAGAAGCCCCGCGGGGTAAGCGGAAATCCAGGGTGTTACAAGTTTCATGAGCTTCATATTTGAATCTTTGTCAGGTAACAATTATCTTCCAGTTGTCGTATCCAAATCCATTGATCCGTTCGATTTTCATCCAGTAACCGCTTCAGTTTTAAAACCCTAATTGCTTGTGTTGTGATTTTGGGGATCTTGCCTTGGTTGATGCTTCTGTTCATCCATCATCGTTACAATCTGATCAAAAATTTAAGGGTTTGCATGTGATTTTTAATTGAGGGTTTTAAGTGAATTAAAACAATAAGTTAAATATGCAGTTTGGTGTTGTTCAAAGATGAAATGGTTTGATTCGATTGAAATTTGAAATAAAAATTGAATTTTGAATGATGACAAAAAAGAAAAAAAAATAGCAGAAGAAAAGTTGTAAGCCAAATAATAAGGAACTTAAATATATTTGGGATTAGTGGTACTGATTTAGTGATGAATTCGTTTTGGAATTTGAAACGCTTAATGAGGATTTATTTGGATTTGTTGCTGATTTTTTTTATTTTGCATAATTATGTGGAATATTTGGGTAGATTACATGAGTTGTACTATTGTTTTAATCCTGTATTATCATCCTCTATTTTTTGTATAGGATTGAATTTTTTTGAATTGGTATATCTGAAGTGAAGGGTGTTGATATTGCACTTATCCTTGCGCATTATAAGCTAGCATGCTTAGTGCAATTATCCTTGCCATTATAAGCTAGCATCCTCTCTTTTTTTTTTGTATAGGATTGAATCTTTGTCTACTATATCGTATCAAAACAAAACACATGTGGATTATAATAACTCAAACTGTGATCTGATTTTAGGTTGTTGCAGCATGTGGATTATAATTATTCTATTGTGTCAAATTATTGTCAAGGCCCACGTGTTTGTGTCTTATCGAGGAAGCAGTGGAAACTGTGAAGAAGATCAAAGCACTGAATGAAAAAGCTGTTAAGATATAGTTGATAGAGATTTAAACGGAATACATCGTGAAAGGAATGAAGTTAAGAGTATTGTTGCTATTGTATATGTCGTGAATAACTTTATATCTAACATCTCATGAATTTGTTATAGAAACCTATAATGGACATACTTGGAGAAGCTTATGACAGCCCAGACAAGGTTAGCCAAGAACAATTTTAACTATATGTGGGAGTGCTGCAACAATCTTGGATTAAACATTCATTGAATTTTCATTAGACAGAATTGGCATTGCAATTATGTTGGGCCATTCGTGAGCATGGTGGTGGTGGTGGATCTTTAATATAATCGGATCTTTTAAAAACATTTGTTTGTTTTGAGTATTAAAATATAATCGGATCTTTCAAAAGCATGTTCTTTCTGACAGGTGTGGACAGTACAACAAAGTTGTTGTTATTGTTGCTAATACTATCCAAATTGAACAAAACTATGTTCCAAGCAAAATCTTAATGGCTTCTTTAATGCGTAAAAATGGTTCTAAAGCATTACCTTTTGGTAGGAACTTACTTTCTGATGCACTTTTAATAGAACTCACTAACCGCAATGCTTTCAAAATGTATGAGTTTTCTTGTTTGATATATTTTTTTAATTTGTAAGCATTAATTGTTGTAATCTGAATTGGGGTAAGGGTAACTGTTAGTTCTTAAATACTGAACTTATTTCTCTGTTTTGTTATGTTTATGTTTTGATATTGATGTTTGTTTGTTACATTGATCAGTTTTTTTTTGTTGATGCAAGATTTGTAAAGTGGTTGGTTTTTTTAGGTGATTCTTTCTTGGATTACGATTGAGGATCGTTGGTGAGAAAGCTTAATATCGATCGGATTGATTTTCTGTCGTGTTGAGGTGATAATTGAAATTGGCATGTCCTTTTTTGAGCTTATGGCTTATAAGCTCATACAATAATAAAAGACATGTTTGGTAACGGTCTTTTTATCACGAGCTTATAGCTTATTTTATTAACTTATAGCTTAAACGCTATTTCAAATAGTGTTTTAGCTTATAGCTTATCATTTTTTCTTCCATTTTTACCCTTATTATTTTAACTAAAATCCACTTTTATCCTCTATAATTTATTTTAATTTAAAATAAAATAATTACATATTAAACGTCTTTTATGTCATTTTAATTAATCAACTAGTTGAACCGTTAATTTTACCAAACACTTCAATTAGCTTATCAGCTATAAGTCATTAGTCATTAGCTATAAGCTATCTGTCATGGGCCATCAGCCATAAACTATCAGCTAGCTTATCAGACAACCGCTATTTTTACCAAACAGAGCCAAAGAAGTTTTCTTAAAAAAAAAAACGAAAACTCAACTATATGCTCCTTTCGTCTCACAATAAGTGACTCATTTAAAATAAAATAGTGTCTCATAATAAATGACACATTTCAATTTCCAATACAGTTTTTACTAGGGGTGGCAGATGGGCATACCCGACCCGTTAAGGCCCGCCCCGTAAAAGCCCACAAAAAATAGGACGAGGCAGAACGGACATACTTAAGGATGTGGGCCTAAAACTTTGACCTACCCCACACTAAAAATGAGGGTGGGGCAGGCCCGCAGGCTTCGCTCTTTTTAAGCCTAAAAATACAAAAGTTCATGTGTCCGCAAAAGCCCACATAAAAAACAGAGCGGAGCGGTCACATTAGAGGGTGATGGTCTAAATCATTGGCCCGCCCTGCACTAAAGTGCGAGTAAAACAGACATGCCCAACGGACCTGACCCGTTTTGCCACCCCTACTTTTTCCAATTCTTCCTTTTAATTAATTCATCATTATCATAATTCTAGCTTCTAATTAATTCATTGTTCTCAATATATAATAAGATTGTTCTCAATATATAATAAGGACAATGTAATAAGGGTACAATAGTAAAACATGATTGTCTCTCTTACTTTTATACATTTTTTTAATATATGTGTGAAATACATTTTTTTAATATGTGTGAAATAGTGACATTGATCACTCATTGTGAAAAACAGCGGATTAAGTGACAATTACTAGTTTGTTTTCTAGCTTAACCTATTAACCTAATCAACTACGTTGATATTGAAATTGATTTCCAAGCAACCATCCTGATATACTTTTTAAACCAAATTTTTCCTATATAAATGTTTTTTTGTTACAGTATCCTAAATATTATCAACTCTCCTATCTCACTCATTGATAAAGTTAGAAGAAAGCTTAGTTTAAGATTGTTTGATTGCACCTCTGTAAAAAATCAAATAATTTGTAGAAGATTGTTGGGCAAAAACTTTCGGTACTCAAATTTAAGTTAGATCGCCACTACCGCACGTTCCATGCCATTCCCACCTTGATTTACAGAAGTACGTGTAGCTTTCAAAAACCGTAGGCTGAATATAGCATGGGCAACTTGTACAAGGATAACCTTAATAAAACTTAGATATTTAGCATGAGTGTCTTGTACTAGTATCTAGGATAGAAAGCCATGTGTACAACCTTAGTAGATGTTAGTCATTTAAGAATGTAAATCCATCTAGTGTAACAAGTCACATGATTAAGCATAAATGAGGCATTATGTGGGCATAAAACACTACCATCATTCAAATTATCATATTATAATTTATGAAGGTAATCAAACACATCATGGTCTAGGAAAACAGATTTCACGTTTAAGAAAGAAAATTACTCGTTATGTACGCCAGTGAAAAGCTATGAAACTAAAGTCAAAAACACAATTAATAAAGGTACATGAAAAAACAAAATCTGATGATGACAATACTGTGCTTGCTGTCACAAGCTGCTTAACGATTTGCCTTGGCAACTCTTTCAATTTCATCTTTTTTCTTGATTGCATAGCTGAAACAAAGTATAATATTTACTCATCAGTAAGACACCGAAAAAATAAGACTTCAACAAAATAGACAGACGATTTAACTCATCACAAACTATAAGCACCAGATATCAAATTTTAAAAGCATACCTGTTGGATGAACCTTTTGCTGCATTAATAAGTTCATCAGCCAAACATTCAGCAATTGTCTTGATATTTCTGAAAGCAGCTTCACGTGCACCAGTAGTGAGAAGATAGATAGCTTGATTAACCCGGCGAAGGGGTGAGATATCAACTGCTTGTCTTCTCACAACTCCGGCGGAACCAATTCGAGTAGCATCTTCACGGGGACCACTGGCCAAAAGAAATATAGAAAACGAATCAGATTAAAGTTTCAAATATATAATTAACTAATAGCTTTCCGTGTGTAGCATAGCCAGATGTATTCTTTCTAGAAATAAATATTCCAGGTGTGGATTGATGTTGATTTAATAAAAAGAACAATCAAAATTATATTTATTAAGGGGGTAAGCCATGTTGTAAATTATTATAAGAACAATCACGATTCTATATATTATAATATTTTACAAGAGAATGATCAGATAGAGCTAATACAAAAATGCCATCATCAGGGCAATCAAACCATTAGGAAATAACCAATCATCATGTCATTCTCATACTCTAATTGTCTTAGGTATATGTTTTAAAACCAAAATAGATTTTACACAAGAACAGATCTAATACAGTCATAACTAATGAGCAGTGGCAAGCTCAAACAACATAGTAAAGGATTTATTTTTAAAACAAAAAACAAATAAAACATATCTTATTATTACTTCAAAATTATAATTAATAACAGGAAGATGGGGAGAAAGATCAGATAGAGCTAATACAAAAATGCCATCATCTGGGCAATCAAACCAATAGGGAAATAACCAATCATCATGTCATTCTCCAACTCTGATTGTCATTCTTATTTGCTTTAAAACCAAAATAGATTAATCATTAAAACACGTCAAAACATCATTACCGATGAGCAGTAAGATATCACAAAAGTTGCCATGCTCTAACAAAATACATCTTAAAAGAGTTTACTTTGAAATTTTAAAAAAATAAATTAAAAAAAAAAGTTAAATTGAAGATTATAATAAAATGGGAGATAGAGAGAATGATCAGATAGAGCTAATACGAAAAATGCCATCATCCAGGCAATCAAACCAATAGGGAAATAACCAATCATCATGTCATTCTGCAACTACCGCTTAGCATTGTTACTTGTTCTAAAACCAGAGTAAATTTAACTTTAAAACACATCTAAGATAGTCATAACACATGCGAAGTAAGATATCACAAAAGTTGGCATGCTCTAACAAAACAAACATTGTTTGTCTTTACAATAAAAATAGGTAAAAAAACTCATCTAATTATTAGTAGAAAATTAAAATAATCTGGGAGATAGGGAGAATGATCAGATAGAGCTAATACAAAAACGCCATCATTCGGGCAATCAAACCAATAGGGAAATAACCAATCATCATGTCATTCTCCAACAGAGATTGTCATTGTTTTAAGCTTTATAACAAATTAGATTTAATAACAAAACACATCTAAGACAGTCATAACACAGGAGTGGTAGTATACCACAATAAAATAACATGCTCTAACAACATTTAGAGTGAAGAGTTTATTTTAACCATAAAATAACAAACATATCTAACTGTATCTAGCTGCATATTTGAGAAATAGTTGAGAAATAATGAATTAGAATGTAAGGAGAATGGTCAGACATGATACCAATTGCATCATTTAGACTATCAAACCAATAGGGAAACAAATATTCATCACTCCATCCTCCAAATAAAAATAAATTCATTACAATAATTAAAAACCAAATGTATAAACATCAAATTCAAATTTCAGCAGCCATCCAAAAAACATAACCACGAGTTAGATATCTAATTTCCCAGCAAATAGATATCTAATTTCCCAGCAAACAAATCATACCTGTTAATAACAGCATCAACAATGACCTGAATCGGGTTCAGGTCAGTTAGCAAATGAATGATTTCCATGGCATGCTTGATGATTCCAACAGCCTTCAACTTCTTTCCATTGTTCCTACCGTGCATCATGAGAGAGTTTGTGAGCCTCTCCACAATGGGACACTGAGCCTTTCTAAACCTCTTAACAGAGTATCTACCAGCAGTGTGAGGAACGTATGTGGCATGTTTGGATGCCTGAACTCCAATGTAATCACTCAAAGACACATCAGAGAGCTACAACACCATAAAAACAAAAACAAAATCAGAAATGTGTAACAATGAATTGAAACCCTAAACAGATAGTTCAAACCCTAAACACAAAACCAAATCAACTCAAATTGTTGAAATTACCTGGACGTCATCGAAGCTCCAGCGGTTAAAGAGTTTGACTTCGATCTGTGAGGGATCTGAAACAACAACAACGGGTTCTTGAGCAACTTCAGCCATGACTGCATAAAAATTCAACGACAGTTAGTTAACGAAAACGAAAATGGAATAGATAGAGGTAAGGAGCAAAGCTTGAGAAAACAACGAACTTGCAGAATGAGAATGGAGTGGCGAATGAGGCAACGAAATCACACGCTGTTGAAGAAGTGAAGTGTATCAGAAACCCTAGCTATGGTGTTGATCAGGGATAAACTTATAAATGATCCAAACCCTAGACAAAACACTTGATGGGCCGGCCCAGTAGTTTCGCTTGTTTGTTAAAAGAGATCAATGTTTGAACCCCTTCTTTACTTATCCTACTTTCTAATTCTTTTCAAATTTCCTTTTATTTTATTTTTTTTCACTTTTTTATCTATCTAAAATTATGGGTGGACATGGAATACTAACCCTTCCAATAAGTGAATTTCTCAATGTACCCCATGATTCTCTTATACACCGTGTGAAATTTCAATTATGCCTCTGCTTTCGTAGATATACATCCAGAATTACCTTTTTTTTAAATGTCACGTTCCATAGGTACATCTACGGAAGTATGATAAACTGGTACAAATGGGGATAAAATACACATAAATTCAGTTCAGGGATTGTTCCATAGGTGCATCCACAGAATGGCTTAGCGCCACATTATTTCGTAGATGCATCTACGGAAGTATCTGATATAGTTTGAACCAGCAAGATCACTCCCCATTGTTACATTTCTTCACCAGCACTCACTTTCCACAATCTAAAAACCCTACTTCTCCAATACTATTTTCACTCTAAAAATCAATTTTTTTGGTGCAACAAATCAAAGGGAGAAAAAGAAGACTGAATTTTAGATAAATATTAGGCTTAAATGCACTTTTTAATTTAGGTGAATTTTTTAAGGTCCCTCGTCACTTGCCACATCATTATATTTATTTTGAAATTCAATTTTAATTTTTAACTTAATATTTAATATTTCTAAAAACATTTATGTTATTTTAATGGACTAAAAAAACTTTAAATACTAGGTTGTCTTCTTCATCCTTCAACGCAAGTGTAGTCTCCTTCTTCATCCTAGGGCAAAGTCTTCTTCTTCCTCCTTCATCACCTTTTCTTCTTCTTCTTTCGTTTTCTAGTTTGAGCTTCTGAAGATGTCTCAATGCACGAAGTCCAGTAGTATCGGAGGTACACGTTCATGTGTGTTTCGAAGCGAGTGCATGTGTGGGCTTGAAGCTTCATTGATGACCTCATAGACTGATTCGAACCCAGGTAGACATTTTTTTGGGTGTGGGATGTACAAGGTAATTTCATGATTGCTACAACTGAAAGATTATAATTTTAGGTCAGATGTGTGTAGCAGGAGGAATTTCTCATACTATATGTGTTGTTTGCATGTGCAGGGCCATAAAAGGTGTAGCCACTTTGTTTGGTACGACGATGAACTGCCTTCAAGGGCCAAGGAAATTATTACCTCACTGCAGAAAAAATTGGAGCAAGAAAGGACTAGAGTGGATGAAGCTAATGTTAAAGTAGCATAAGTGAAGATGAAGTTGATGCAATGAACTTACTGATGAAATTCTCTGTTTCAATGACATTTGTTTTGGCAGTAGGACTTATGATGCAAAATGTAATGAAGTAGGATTGTTGTGTTTTTAAGGCATGAGATTTTAGTTATGTTTAACGTATGTTGTCAGTTCAATTGGTGTAAACTTGTTTGTAACTTCTTCTTTCATGTTAAATGTAATGGATTATGGGTTTCAAATGTAATGTAAACTTGTGTTTTAATTGAAGTTGTGTTAAATTGTCTTGAATTGATAGGTTCTAATATATAATTGAATTGACAGCATTTATATCATAGAATTGAATTGACAAAATAACAATTTCATAGCTTGAATTTAACTTGTTCATGACATATAACTTGTTCATGATCTTACCAAATCATACATAATAAAATAGTACAACAAAATAAACATGATAGTAACTTGTTCATGACATTGCCAAAGAATACATAACAAAATGGCATATTCTAACAAAATGACATATTCCTAAAACTATTCTTGAGTTGGCTGTGTTGCAGGTGGACCCTAAGATGATGAAGCAATCTCAGATGCAGATGCCTTAGTTTTTGCAGATGCCTTAGTTTTTGCCTTATCTTTACTCTTAGTAGCCTTTGTTTCTGCCTTCTCCTTAGTAGCCTTAACCTTTGCAGTCGCCTTAACCCTTGCCTTTCCTTTAGTCTTTGCCTTCTTGTTCCCACCAACAGGTATGGATCTGTCTGCAACTTCTTATGTTATGCCCAACAGCTCCACATTTCCTGCATGAAACTGTTGTCAAAGTCCTTGGCAGCACATTAGGGTTTCTTGGCTCATCATTTGACTTGTTCCTCGTCTATTTTGGATATCCAATAGCCCTTCTCATCAATTGTGTGTTGATTGCACCTTGTCCATCCATAACAGGCCACAATTGTGGTCCATTTGTTCACCCTCAGCCATATTCTCAACATTTACATTAGTACCATCCTCATTCGTGTCTGCACCCTCATCTATTATTTCAGGTATATCAATAGCATGCTCGACATATACTTCCACAATATCAAATCCCTCAACATCTTTAATAAATCTGAGTACATCCCTATCATTTTCTATAGCTGTCAGACCCTTAGCAAAACTAAACCTAGGATTTACATACCAAATACACTTCAAACTTGTATATCCCACCTCATGAATCAATTTCTCTAGTTATATGTATGATATATAATCAACATCCCATGCCCAATTCAATTCTGTTACAACCCCATCTAGGTACCATTTAACAGGACTGTGAACAAGTTTATCACGATGGTGAATACTTAACCTAACTTTTTGGGCAATAGCTGGCCTGAATAAGACAAATTTTAGGGTTAGGGTTTTAGATTAAACAATGTTTCGGTTTCAGACATTGGGACCACAATCAAATCATTACAAATAAATAAAATTAGGGTTTTAAAGAGTTGGGACCACAAACATAAAAAATTGGTATAAAACACATTAGGACCACATACAAAGATGGAGAAATACGTACTTGAAGCAAAACTTTTCATCTTCTTTCAACTTTGACGAAAGTGGAGCTGGAAACTTTTCTGACATTGCAAGGAAAACCAAATCGAACTTGGTTAGGAGCTGAACTGTGAGTGAGAACTGAAGAGTTGAACTGAAGAAGAACGAAGGTGGTATAAGGTAAGGAGCTTAACATATTTAGCGTAAACCTAAAATTAAAATAACATAAAATGTTTTTAGAAATATTAAATATTAAGTTAAGAATTAAAATTGAATTTCAAAATAAATATAATGATGTGGCAAGTGACTGGACCAAATATTAGTTGCCATGTCATTAAAAATGCACTTACGTGATGGGGGACCTTAAAAAATTCACCTAAATTAAAAACGGGGGATCTAATAATTGGCTTTTTTTTAGTTTGGGGACTAAAAAGTTAAAATCATCAAAATAGGGGGACTAAAAGTGCATTTAAGCCTAAATATTCATTTCAACCATTGCATTGTTCACATTATGCATTAAATTTCTGCTAAAAAAAGTAACGTTACTTCCGTAGATGCATCTACGGTACGTGTTGAAGATGAACACTTCCGTAGGTGCATCTACGGAACAATCCCTGAATTGATTTTTCCATTAGTGTTGTAATTTTGTGTTATTTTGGCAATTGTTTGCAAATAGGTATGGTGCACCCCGATAATATGGCAAGAGAAGTAGTTCTTTTAGTTGATGTTGAAGGGTAGTCGCAAGACTTCGATGAGGACTTTAATAGCAAGCAGGACTTTGATGATCGTGAAAGCATGTTAACATGGATTCGTAGGAGTGCAACTAGCCTTGGTTTTAGTGCGGTAATAGGAAGATCAGATAATGGTACGACAAGAAGAAACCCTTTCGTAACCATGTTGTGCGAAAGAAGCAGGAAATACCATCCTCCTCTGAGGAATTTTAAAAGAGACGACACGAGTACTAGGAAATGCGAGTGTCCATTTAAAATTTGTAGTTACATGTTGGCTAGCAAGAAATGGAGATTCTCTGTTATTTGTTATTTGTATAACCATGATTTGTGCGCAAAATTACAAGGACATCCTAGTGTATGTCGGCTCAATCCGGAAGAGAAGACATGTATTAATGACATGTCCTTGAATCTTGTCCAACCGAAAAATATACTTGCACATTGAAAAGGAAGGAACTCGACAACATATCGAATATAAGGCAAGTGTATAATCAACGGTACAACAATAATAAGGTGAGTAAGGGAGATAGGAGTGAGATGCAACACTTGTTGAAAATGTTGGATGACAACAAATACATGTCGCGGTACAGAACTTGCGATAACGGGGTTACGGTCCGAGATATTTTTTGGACTCACCCGGATTCGATAAAGTTGTTCAACACTTTCCCGATAGTGCTCCTTCTCGATTCTAGCTGCAAGACCAACGAGTACCGACTTCCATTATTTGAGATGGTCAATGTTACATCCACCGAAAAGACGTACGCCATTGGTTTTGCTTTTTTTAGTGTGAAAAAAAGGATAATTTTAGGTGGGCATTGGAGGTGTGTCGGTCACTTTTGAAGCAACAAGTAGGGACGCAATACCACTTAGATGAATGCGATTGCAAAGTTATTTCCTTCTTCTAATGCATTACTTTGTTGATATCACATAGCATGTAATGTGAGAAGTAAGGTTAAACCCATTGTGGGGACGAAACAAGTAGAGGCCGAATGTGGGAAATCGGTGAAGCCTGGAGTGGTTGTTGACCGAATAATGTTGGCATGGGGTCCTCTTGCAAGATCTTTGACAAAAGAATTATACGCTGATGTCGTATTGTAATTTCAGAAGGTATGTGAAAAGTATCCCGATTTGTTGAAAGCACCATTCTTGACAAGGTGAGGGAGAAGTTTGTGTGTGCATGGACTGATAATGTCAGTCCACATGCTACTTTGAAAATTTGGTCGGGTAATAGCAAGGGTGACTTGTGTCGAGATTGGGACACCATAAATCTCATGATTAAAAATCAACACAATGAGATAGAAACCTCGTTCAGCTGAAGCATTACGGTGTTGGAGCATAGATTTAAGGACAACATCCTTTACTCTCAATTGGTCGACAATATGACTCGGGCTGGATTGAACTATATCTTTCACGAGGCCAAACGAGGTAAGACTTTTGGTGGCGATAGTGCAAAGTGTGGTTGCACTATTACTAGCACATCTTAAGCCCTAAAAACACCCTATAATCACCATATTTCATAATCCAAATACATATTTATGCATTCTAACCTATGGGTATCATCTATTGCATATTAACACATCCAAATCATCAAAATTCATCATATCATCATCAAACCCTCATAACCCAAAATTTCCCAAAACCAAATCATACAATTATCAATCACTTAAACCATTCATGATAATCTAGATAAACTCCCCAAACCTTAGATTGTAGTTAGCTTTGATTCTCGACGTGTTCTCTCTACGAATTCCTTCATGTTCTTCGTGCCCCAACTCGCTCTTCCTTTGCCTCTTCTCTAAACTTTGATCGTACATAATGAATCCCTTTTTCCTCTTTTCTCTTTTTAACCCTAGGACCCCTAATATGGTCTTCCCATCTTGTCCTCACTTACTCTTCACAAATGACCACTCTTGCCCTTAGTATTTCTAACACTAATATTATTATATTTTACTAATTAAAATAATTCCATTTATTGTTCTAATTATTCTAAAATACTCCAAAATTCCTCAATACACATTAGCATCACACAAATCACCACAACATCACATGAATCATCAAAACATCACATAAGTCATCATAATCTCAAACATCACAGATCATCATAAACCATCATAAGGACTCAACATATCATCACATTTTCAAATACTTCACAAAAATCATTAAAACATCATATATATCAAATTCTTCACGATAACTCACATAATCATCATATTCATAAAAACATCATGAATCACCATAAGGTCTCGCATAAAAACACCAAAACATCATATATATATATATATATACATCGAATACTTCACGATGACTCGTATATTCATGCCAATTTAATTAAATAAATAATTAATCTAGAATTTAGGGTGTTACATTTAGGGCTGCAGAGAGTCCTCCAGGCCATATGACTCTTCTTGCTAGCATCAGTATTCCCAGTCCAGATAAAGATTCTACACGTTCTATCAATTCTAGTTATAGCAAATTGTGGGAGGGGCAGGCATTGGATCCAATATTGGGCGATGGCCAAGACAATACTCTTCAAAAGCATGATTCTACCATAGTAACTCAACAGCTTTGCAGTCTAGTGCTTCATCCTCTGCATGATCTTGTCAATCAATGGTATGTAGTGATTAATATTTAATCTCTTACTAGTAATAGACACCCTAAGTATCTCGTAGGCAGGTGACCCTCATCACAAAAGACCAGTAGTCTGCACCATTAAGTCCTTGGTTCCTCTGTCCATTCCACCACAAAAGACTATACACTTTCGAGGATTAATCATTAAACCTGTGGATTCTGAAAAGGTCTTAACAGTCCTCAGCAGCATTTGAACATAAATGGTATCTCCTCTACAAAACAAAAGAATATCATCAGCAAAGTGAAGGATAGAAAAACACTTAGAAAGGGGGGGATTGAATAGGTGTGACTTTAAATCTTGAGCGATAAAAATAAAATGCACAATTATTTTTATCCTGGTTCGCTGTTAACGAAGCTACTCCAGTCCACCCCCGCAGAGATGATTTACCTCAACTGAGGATTTAATCCACTAATCGCACGGATTACAATGGTTTTCCACTTAGCCGCAACTAAGTCTTCCAGAGTCTTCTGATCACAACCTGATCACTCCGGGAACAACTGCTTAGTTCACTCCTAAGACTTTTTCTAGAGTCTACTGATCAACACGATCACTCTAGGCTTAGTTCACTCCTAAGACTTTTCTGCTCAGCCAACTGCCAAGACTTCCTGCTCAGCCAACTGCCAAGACTTCCTGCTCAGCCAACTGCCAAGACTTCCTGCTCAGCCAACTGCCAAGACTTCCTAGAGTATACTGATCAACTGATCACTCTAGTTCCTTACAACTTAATGTAATCTATTCAAGAGTTTACAAATGCTTCTTAAAAGCGATAATCACAACTGTGATATTTCTCTTACAGTTTAAGCTTAATCTCACTAAGATATTACAACAGCAATGTAGTGAGCTTTGATGAAGATGAAGATTCTGAGCTTTTGATTTGAACAGCGTTTCAGCAAGTTAATTTGAATTGTCTTTGTTCAGGATCGTTAACCTTGCTTCTCATCAGAACTTCATATTTATAGGCGTTGAGAAGATGACCGTTGAATGCATTTAATGCTTTGCGTGTTCCGTACAGCTTTGCATTTAATGTTATACGCTTTTGTCAACTACCTCGAGCCTTGTTCACGCTGTGTCTACTGACGTAGCCTTTAGTAGCTTTAACGTTCCTTTTGTCAGTCAGCGTAGTCTGCCACGTGTACTTCCTTCTGATCTGATGTTTGTGAATACGACGTTTGAATATCATCAGAGTCAAACAGCTTGGTGCACAGCATCTTCTGATCTTCTGACCTTGAAGTGCTTCTGAGCGTGATACCATCTTCTGATCTTCAGTGCTTCTGATCTCATGTTCTTCTGATGCTTCCATAGACCCATGTTCTGATTCTGCTTCGACCATCTTCTGATGTCTTGCCAGACCATGTTCTGATGTTGCATGCTGAACCATTTGAGACACATCTTCTGAGCGCTGAATTATGCGTACTCTTTATATATTTCCTGAAAGGGAAATTGCATTGGATTAGAGTACCATATTATCTTAAGCAAAATTCATATTATTGTTATCATCAAAACTAAGATAATTGATAAGAACAAATCTTGTTCTAACAATCTCCCCCTTTTTGATGATGACAAAAACATATATAAATGATATGAATTTGCGATCAGAAAGAATAGACGGCAAAAGACAAATTACACAGCTATAGCATAAGCATATGAATATGTCTCCCCCTGAGATTAACAATCTCCCCCTGAGATAAATAATCTCCCCCTGAAATAAATACTCGAAGAACTTTGATAAAAGACTTCCCTGATTATTTCGGTAGAGACGATCATATAAGCTTCTGCCTTCAGAGAATTCATAGCTTCTGACTTCTGCTTCCATTGGACAGCTTCAGAACTTGAATTTCTTTAGATCCTTAGAACACTCACAGCTTCTGACTTCTGCTTCCATTCAGGACAGCTTCAGAACTTGAGTTTCTTTGATCTTCAGAACATTCACAGCTTCTGATTTCTGCTTCCATTCAGGACAGCTTCAGAACTTGAATTTCCTGGATTTTCTAGAACATTCACATCTTCTGATTTCTGCTTCCCTCGGATAGCTTCAGAACTTTGAATGTCTACCAACATCACTTCATGCTAGATTTGTATCAGAACATTGTTGAATGTACCAGAGCATCATCTGAGCATCTCTACATCCTGAAATGTTACAGAACAAAAAACTAAACGACAAAAGTCAGCATGAACGAGTTAGAACATAAAATGTATATTCAAATACATGATATGTATCAGAGCCAAATGTATCAGAGCATTTAGGCTAAAAACATGTATCAGAGCAAATAATGTATCAGAGCCATAACATTATATGTATCAGGGCAAATAGAATTTTGTCATAACAGGATAGACAATGATATTCAAATTCTATTATCAGTGCTTCTGATTCATTCTTCTTTCTTGCTTCTGATCTCTGAAGCTTGACAGCACTCAGCTTGCTTCAGTTTCCATGGTTTTGCTTCTAGTGTTTGCTTTGAAGATCCACTTCACTTCTCTGTACCTGCAAAACACTTAAACCATATAGAACTTGCAGTTCTTGTTAGTGAATGTGTGGGAGCCTTTACCCAGCAACTGATAGATTTAATCAAATCATTTATCATTTATCTTCTCCCCCTTTTTGTCATAACATCAAAAAGAATATATAAAAAGATTCAGATGTATAAAACAGAACACATGGAGGAAGAAAATGATTTCATTTAGGTTCAACCAATGGGTACAAAAGTACAGGATGAAAAGATCGGATGCACAGAAACAAAACAGATGCAAAGAAAAGAAAGAAACGACACAGACTCAATCTAAGATGGCCCTAGTCTTGATAAGATCTTGGCCAGCATCTGTTTAACATCGTTGTTGTGTCCTTCTTGCCTCTCAATGAAAGCATCATACTTCTCATTGAGTGAGCTTTGCTCATCCTGTCTCCTCTGAATTTCTTCTAGAGTCCTTGCGAGACGAGAAGGTTCATCAAGAGAAGCTTCACCGCTTTCAACCACAGGAATGACGTGTTGATCTGCAGCTTCCATAGAAGTGTCATTTGCTGGGATATCCTCAACAGGGTCTGATTTAGCAACATGATCTTCAGCATCTGCTTCTTGCATAGAAGCATCTCCATACTCTGCAGCAGGAATTTCAGAGTCTCCATTCTCTAGAGCCTGAAGAATGGCAGCTAAATTCCTGGGAGCAGAAGGACCTTCAACTACTGGTGGATCAACAACTTCTGGAATGACCAAGCTAGGGTCTTTCTTAGAAGGGTTTTCCCTCAGAAAGTCAAATAAGGTCTTGAAGTCTCCTAGCAGAACAGGATACTCAGGAATCCAGAGAACCATGTCCCTGCATGGGTTTGCTTCCATTGCAGCAGCCAGTCTCAATACCTCCAATTCATCCACAAAGGGCTTCTCCTCCAAAAGATATCTTCCTTTGAGGCGAGCAAACCAGAAGTCTTCATAATTCCTCAGAATTCCACGAGGCCTTGGAGCAGCAGCTACACAGGCTTCTTGAAGTTCTAAAAACAGAGCATCTGATTTTCTGCGAAAGATCCTCCAGAAGTTCCGCATAGCAACATCATTCAATCCAGAACTTTCAGCAATTCTGAGAGTATCAAAGGTACTTCTGAGATTCTTCTTTATGTTTTCAAAAACCACACCAATAGGATATACAGGGTTGGATTTTATTTGGGTTTTTGAAAAGGCAGGGTTGGAGGTGAAGTATGGAAGAGGTTCTCTATCCAACCTATAAGAAGATTCTGCTTCAGTATCAGAATCTAACACTACCACTTCAGCTTCAGGACGAGGCTTGGGAGTGTAGTTGCAATCACGGAGCAGTTGCTCATGTGATGCAGAGGTTGGAAAAGGAGAATCACAAGGATTGTTTTGAGAGGTGGAGGGAGTATGTTCAAGAGTGGTATTGGGAGAAGGTTGAGATGGAAAGAGAGTTTGAAGGGGTTGAATGTTCAGAACAAGATTGTCAACAGCTTGGTCAGAGACAAGATTAGTGGAGGGTGAAGGAGACGGAATGGATTGAGGAGATGGTGGAGTTTTTGTAAGGGGAAATGGTGAGGGAGGAAGAGAATTGGATTTGTTTGCATGTGAAGAAGGAATGGTTATAGGGGAAGATGGTGGTGTAAGAATATGGACAACAACGGGTGATTCTGATGAGGCTTTTTCTGGTTCAGGGGTAGGTACAACTTCTATTGGTGTAACTTCTGATCGAACAACAGGAACAGAAATAGGTTCAGAGATGCATATACCTTTGGAACCTTTCAGAAACGCTTTGGTCACATCCTCCGTTTTCTTCAGCTTCTTACTCTTCGGCTCTTCAATAATCTTTGCTTTGCCTCTAGAGATTTCTTTTCTTCTGGCATAAGCCTGAACTTCTTGTTGATTTTCAGCTTCTTGAGGAATATTGTCTTCATCAGAGCTTTGAATAATCATTTTCCTCTTCTTGGTTATCTTCTTTTCAACAACCTCAACTATCTCATCATTTTTGTTTGACTTCTTCTTCTTTTTCTCTTTCTCAAAGTCATCAGATACGGCCTTAACAACATTAGCAATCACCTCTTTAGAAACCTCTTGTTTCTTAGAGACAACAGAAGGATAATCATGCTTTCTTTTAGTTCTTTCTTCCCTCTTGCGATTTACTTTGAAAGGGGCACCTTTGTCTTGATCTTTAAAGCTCTTATTCTCTTCAAGAGATTTCAGATAAACAGTTTTGACATCAGGTACCTCACTATTGAAGAAGGTTTCAAAGTCAGCCAGAACTGGTTCTCTTATGGTTCTTGTTCCAGCTAGAGGTTCAGGAACTTTGAGAAAAGTGTCAATGATTTTCATCTTCTTTAAAGAGAAGGCATTCAGACAAGATCCAGTGGTGACAGCAAGATCTTTGATGATACCTTCAGACTTCAGACTTTCAACAATCTTGGAATGTATCAGAAGGTTTGTGATAATCCTACCAAAAGGAATGGTTGTTCCAGCATTTTCCTTTCTGAAGGCATTTCTGGAATCCTTTACTGCTTTCCACATATGGTTGAAGATAATGTAAATCGCATCAACCTTCTTCTGAGTGGCAATGCAATAAAGAATATACCTTTGATCATTACTGATGAAGTCCGAGGCATGAGTTGATTTCCTATGATAGAAACACCCGAGAAGGATCTTTGTCCAGATTCTGTAGATATCTCTCAAGTTCTTAACATGTGAAGTTTTCTTGACATTTTTATAGAGAGTGGATAGAATATCTTCCACATCTTCTCTTTGATCAGACTCAAAAACCCCTTCAGGATTTTTCAGATCAAACATCACTCTTAGGATGTTTTCAGTAACAACAACAGACTTTCCATGGACGAAGGAGAGTATAGCTTTTGGTGCAACCACAGCATGTACCCAGAATTCTTTGACAAGATCCGGATAAACAGGGCCGACGAACTCAGCAAACAAAGAGGTCCATCCTTGAAAGATGATGTCTTCTTTAAGATGAAATTGATTTTCTTCAAGGTTATCAAAGTCGACCATGAGTTCACACAAAACTTCCAATTTATTTTTGGGGATGGAGCATGCAACAACAGGGGTGAGTTCCTGGTGTGTTTCATCGTGCATATGAAGAAGAGTAGATGAACCAGCAAAATGAGATGAAGAAGCAGCCATTGATGCAGAGTGAACGAAAACGAGCAAGAGAAGCGAACTAGGTTTTCGATTAGGGTTTTTAGAAAAACGGCTAAAAACTTTTCAAACGAGAGAATGCAAGAAGAGAGAGAGACAAAGGAGCGAAAAAGATGTATGATATGATTTGAAAAACATATATAGGGACGGATTTAAAAAAAATTGAACAGTTCCAGAATCAAAGGAAATCGATTTTATTAAATGATGAGTGACGTGAGGAGAGAGAACGTGGTAAATGAAATAATTTAAAAACAGTTACCTAGGTCGGCGTCTTTTCAACTGCACGCTTTGTACAAACCGTACAGACACGTGTTCATCATTTGATAATAGATGACAGCTGTATTAAGAGTAGACTTTATGCCTTCAGATTCTGATTACTTCTTCTGATCTGATCTACTTTCTCTTTTGGAATCACTCCTTCTGAAGTGTGCTGATATAAGTCTGAATGATCTTCTGATCCATTACTTCTGATAAACACAGCTTCTGGAGGTTCACTTCTTTGTTCTGCAGCTTCTGATAAGACAAAACTGTATCTGCAGAAATTCTTAAGCTCTTTGTTTCATCAGAAACAAGTTTATCATCAAAACAGATGTTTACTGATTTGTCCACAATTAATGTTTCAATGTTGTATATTCTGTAGCATTTAGAGCAGTCAGAAAAAAAACAAGAAAGAAACACCAATGCTTTAGAGACAAACAAAACAGATGGTTCCAAGACTAATAAACTTTCTTTTCTGAATTCCTACAAACAAAGTTTCTTCAACAGATTTAAGAACCAGAACTTGAAAAACAATCTTTCTTCCCTTCAAGTGTTGAGACCAACTTGAATCCAGGTGTCAAGTCATGTTGAATGTTGTCTTCTTTGTTATCAAGAGAATCTGCAACAGAAATAATCTTTTTCTTTGGTACCCACATCTTCTTGGGTCCTTTCTTGTTAGATTTTCTCAAGTTCTGATTGAACTTGGGTTTGACATTATAATCAATAAGAGGAACAGCATGATAATTCTTAATGTGAGTTTCATGATATTTCCTAGGTTGTGTCACATGCTTCTTAGTGTGTGTAATGTGAAAACTTTGTGCATGTGAGGTGTGCCTAATATCATGAGAGTGGCCATACTTGAACTGATCATACAATGGCTTGTATGTAATTTTCATTTCATCAACAGGTTCAAGTTTGTATGGGGTTTCACCCTCATAACCAATGCCAACTCTTTTGTTTCCAGACACAGCATATATCATAGAAGCTAGCTGACTTCTGCCAATACTTCTAGATAGGAACTTCCTGAAACTTAAATCATATTCCTTCAGAATATAGTTTAGACTGGGAGTGGATTTTTCTGAATCAGAAGGAGATCCAACATTATTGGATAGTTTTAAAAGTTTATCTTTCAATTCAGAATTTTCCAATTCAAGCCTCTTTGTTTCAAATTCAAATAGCTTTTTCAGCTTTTTGTATTTAATACAAATCTGAGACTTGGATTCCAGAAGTTCAGTTAGACCGGAAACTAACTCATCTCTAGTAAGTTCAGAAAATACCTCTTCAGAATCTGATTCTGATGTAGATTCTGATCCGTCATCTTCTGTCGCCATCAGCGCACAGTTGGCCTGCTCATCTTCTGAATCATCTTCTGACTCATCCCAGGTTGCCATAAGACCTTTCTTCTTATGAAACTTTTTCTTGGGACTTTCCTTCTGAAGATTTGGACATTCATTCTTGTAGTGTCCAGGCTCATTGCATTCATAGCACATGACCTTCTTCTTGTCAAATCTTCTTTCATCAGAAGATTCTCCACGTTCAAATTTCCTTGAACTTCTGAAGCCTCTGAACTTCCTTTGCTTGGTCTTCCAGAGTTGATTTAGCCTTCTGGAAATCATGGACAGTTCATCTTCTTCTTCAGATTCTGATTCTTCAGGATCTTCTTCTCTAGCCTGAAAAGCGTTAGTGCATTTCTTGATATTTGATTTTAATGCAATAGACTTACCTTTCTTTTGAGGCTCATTTGCGTCCAGCTCAATCTCATGGCTTCTCAAGGCACTGATAAGCTCTTCCAGAGAAACTTCATTCAGATTCTTCGCAATCTTGAATGCAGTCACCATCGGACCCCATCTTCTGGGTAAGCTTCTGATGATCTTCTTCACATGATCAGCCTTGGTGTATCCTTTGTCAAGAACTCTCAATCCAGCAGTAAGAGTTTGAAATCTCGAAAACATCTTTTCAATGTCTTCATCATCCTCCATCTTGAAGGCTTCATACTTCTGGATTAAGGCAAGAGCTTTTGTCTCCTTGACTTGAGCATTTCCTTCATGAGTCATTTTCAAGGACTCATATATGTCATAGGCCGTTTCCCTGTTAGATATCTTCTCATACTCAGCATGAGAGATAGCATTCAGCAAAACAGTTCTACATTTATGATGATTCCTGAAAAGCTTCTTTTGATCATCATTCATTTCTTGCCTTGACAGCTTTACGCCTCTGGCATTTACAGGATGTTTGTAACCATCCATCAGAAGATCCCATAGATCACCATCTAGACCCAGAAAGTAACTTTCCAGTTTATCTTTCCAGTATTCAAAGTTTTCACCATCAAATACCGGCGGTCTAGTATAACCATTGTTACCGTTGTATTGCTCAGCAGAGCCAGATGTAGATGCAGGTGTAGGTATAGTCCTTTCACTTTCATCAACCATCTTTTAAATGAAGCGTTTTTCTCTTCCTGAATCTTTTCTAAACACGGTTAAGTGCTTGCACCTTAGAACCGGCGCTCTGATGCCAATTGAAGGATAGAAAAACACTTAGAAAGGGGGGGATTGAATAAGTGTGACTTTAAATCTTGAGCGATAAAAATAAAATGCACAATTATTTTTATCCTGGTTCGCTGTTAACGAAGCTACTCCAGTCCACCCCCGCAGAGATGATTTACCTCAACTGAGGATTTAATCCACTAATCGCACGGATTACAATGGTTTTCCACTTAGCCGCAACTAAGTCTTCCAGAGTCTTCTGATCACAACCTGATCACTCCGGGAACAACTGCTTAGTTCACTCCTAAGACTTTTTCTAGAGTCTACTGATCAACACGATCACTCTAGGCTTAGTTCACTCCTAAGACTTTTCTGCTCAGCCAACTGCCAAGACTTCCTGCTCAGCCAACTGCCAAGACTTCCTGCTCAGCCAACTGCCAAGACTTCCTAGAGTATACTGATCAACTGATCACTCTAGTTCCTTACAACTTAATGTAATCTATTCAAGAGTTTACAAATGCTTCTTAAAAGCGATAATCACAACTGTGATATTTCTCTTACAGTTTAAGCTTAATCTCACTAAGATATTACAACAGCAATGTAGTGAGCTTTGATGAAGATGAAGATTCTGAGCTTTTGATTTGAACAGCGTTTCAGCAAGTTAATTTGAATTGTCTTTGTTCAGGATCGTTAACCTTGCTTCTCATCAGAACTTCATATTTATAGGCGTTGAGAAGATGACCGTTGAATGCATTTAATGCTTTGCGTGTTCCGTACAGCTTTGCATTTAATGTTATACGCTTTTGTCAACTACCTCGAGCCTTGTTCACGCTGTGTCTACTGACGTAGCCTTTAGTAGCTTTAACGTTCCTTTTGTCAGTCAGCGTAGTCTGCCACGTGTACTTCCTTCTGATCTGATGTTTGTGAATACGACGTTTGAATATCATCAGAGTCAAACAGCTTGGTGCACAGCATCTTCTGATCTTCTGACCTTGAAGTGCTTCTGAGCGTGATACCATCTTCTGATCTTCAGTGCTTCTGATCTCATGTTCTTCTGATGCTTCCATAGACCCATGTTCTGATTCTGCTTCGACCATCTTCTGATGTCTTGCCAGACCATGTTCTGATGTTGCATGCTGAACCATTTGAGACACATCTTCTGAGCGCTGAATTATGCGTACTCTTTATATATTTCCTGAAAGGGAAATTGCATTGGATTAGAGTACCATATTATCTTAAGCAAAATTCATATTATTGTTATCATCAAAACTAAGATAATTGATAAGAACAAATCTTGTTCTAACACAAAGGTGTAACACCTCGTACATATACATCTAGAATAATATGTAGCGATGCTAAAATGGCACAAGAAACATACATAAGTGGAAAAATGACAAGAATTAAAAACCATATATGATTGAATTCTTGAACAAAATGTATACAATTAGCTTATCAATAATAATACACATCAGAAAGATAAGATATGATGAGGTCATTCTGCCATCTGCTCATCCACCGTCTTTAAGACAAACCATCTAGCACTTCTTCTACTTCTAACCTGTTCTTGAAAAATAATAAGAGGATTGGGGTGAGATTACTAAATCGTAGCGAGTTCCCCTATCTTACGGGTTCACTCGGTTCTACAAGGTGCATACAAACAAACAAATTCACCGTGGATCCGGGGTTTTCCTCACGGTCAGGTACAAACACACAACAAGGGTACAATCCATATTGGAAGTCCCTTGACTAACCGATGAGATCAACAAACAACCATGAGTACCAGTTTCCTTTAGAATAGGTCTTCCGGGTTTACTTGCCAGCCTCTTATCGGGCGCAACCCTCGAGGTCAGGTCTTCCGGGGTTACCTGTCTTCCTGTTATCGGAAATTGTCCTCGAGCCACACAAACAAGTATGCAGACTCGTACCCGTGTACAAGGAATCTAGAAGTAAGTTCTACCTTCCTACTTAGGCTACGATATACCACACCCTTGATGGGTTATCCCTTGTGCCTACGCGTCAAGAGACTTGCACATGCACACTGCTAGATGAAACAGATCATTCCTACATAGAATTCCATCCGCGACGAGTTTTCCTATTGTGACCTTGCCTAAGTGGCGTCACAACCCCATCGATCATCTATACGGAGATGTGTAACCGCTAGTGCAAATACGCCATAATGACTACACAAGCCCACCGGGTGAAAGCCTAGTGATTATCTATGTGACATCACTAGAGGTGAGTTTTCCTGACATGATATTGCCTACGTGGCATCATATCCCTACCATACCAAGCACGCAGATGTTTACCTGCTAGAGGAAACGCCATAAAGACCCTCTGAGCGCATCGCAATTGTAGCTCAGGTGTGTATGACTTACCAATATGCCGGTGTTTTCCTACTGAAGGTAACCCTTCAGCCACCACAATGGTAATAATGTCATGAGCGCTTTACCACCTAGTAGCCTAGGTCTACTTCGATTCAAGCATACATCAATCAATGCTCATCGAGCCATACAAATCAAACAATTCCGAATGTTCAACCAGAACAACGGAACATAAGTGATCATTATCACACATAGCATCACGCCACAAACAAGCAACCATCTCCGAACATCAATCGGAACAGACGGATAAACATAATATGATTATCATATATCATATCAATATAATGCATTAATTAATAATCCACATATTGAAAAATAAACACATCCATGATCATATACAACATTAGCATGTTGAAATACCAGTTAAACAAGTCTCACACGACTAAGTAGGCATTCAGTTTCCTATACGGAACGAAACTGCTCTCGGGGGAAATAATAACATAAAATTTCACCCGACAAGGCTCACTAAGTGGGCTTACAATATTATTGAATCCAACATTCTCGTTTGGGGATCAACTTTATTAGATAGTACGTGTTACTAGCTTTCCAACGGTACGTAGTACGCATCAATCGGACTTACGATGCAAAAGTTATGAATTTCCGAAGTTTTGAAAAATCTGTCCAACAGTGATGTAACCGGTTACATGAATCATGTAACGGGTTACATGACCCAAAAACTGTGTGTTTTCACCCTTTTTCACACATGTAACCAGTTACATCAACCATGTAACCGGTTACATGACTGACAGACCCAAAAATTCTGCATTTTAAAGCTTCTAAATACATTCCAATTCATTTCTAAGCAACACCTAACATTCTATAACATCTCAAATAAAATTCCAACATATAATAATGATCTAAAACATACATTATCATCATGGAAACACATTCCCATCATTCAATCAAGCATGCAAAGATTGTATCACAAACAAAATCCTTAACATGCATTTTTCCCTAAAACCTACCCAAATTCCTATCTATGGAACTCACCTTGTTTAAATGGAGGTTAAGAAGATACACATGCTGCATTAGAACTCCCATCATGGCCAAAGTTTCCCCTCCAAGCTCACCAAACCCGTATTCCTTCTCTAACTCATTTCAGCATGCATCACCCAACTTCATTTGCATTTTTATTCATCAATAAAGAAGCTATGATCACAAAATAATATACCAAAACGAAGAGAATTTCGTGTAGATTCCAGAACTTTAAGAATTACCTTAATCAGAGTTGTGAGTGAAAAGTTATGACCCAATATATGAAGGATGCTACAGGAATACGAAAATGGGTTTATGAAGATGATGAACATGAGCCTCTCTTCTTCAATCTTGCTCTTGAGCTCTTTCTTCTTCTTTCCAAATCTGATCCCATAAGCCAAATAAACCCTTATTAATGATATATTTTCTCTCTTGGCCCAAAATGCCCTTTAACTAAGTGGGATTTACAACAATGCTACTTAGTTCAATTCCAACTAATTCCATTAATTCCATTATGGTCCTTGCACTTAAGAAGAATTACCTTAATACCACTCTTGATTACTCTACTAATATTATATAATCATGTTTAGATCAATATAGGATATTACATTCTCCCCCCTTAAATAGAATTCACCCTCGAATTCTTTAGTGTCACCATAAAAACAAGCTCCTGGCGTCTTCTTTCAACGAGGTGATGAAATGTCCTTTACATTCCTCCTTTGGATAAACATTGCGACTCTTCCTGAGTGTAGTTCCATCCGAGGAAACACAATCCGCCAATACACTTATGTTCTACTGTTCATGATCAGAAACCTTAATCCTCATGCAACACATCTCTTCAGACTATGTCTTGACATACCTGGGAAAAGATCCTTCCAAGGTCCTAGACCTCCACTACTTTGCACTGCATTTTCATAACTTCGGAAACTCTAGTAATCCACTCGAGTCCATACAATGTCATTCAGATGATGTCCAAATTCCTTGGTCTTAACTTCTGATTCCCATATGCTTAGGATGGCTTGGTCCAAGTTTACTGTCTTCGTACAACAAAACTCTTACTTTGATCCTTCTTCGATCTTAGACAAAATATCGGCCACTGCAAGCCATAAGGGCGTACCATTCTGCAACTACATTCTCGATGTCCAACAACTTCACACAAAGTCTTGTCGATGAAAGGTGAACTCTAATAGTCAACCCACAATCGTCTAAGTCTTCATGCACACTCGTAATGCACCAGACATAGCCAGAATGAGTCCACGTCAGATAAATCCTTTACTTGTATTCAGCATTCCAATGGTCATGATGCTCTGTCCAATCCTCGATACTCACAAGCTCAACAAACGACCCATGAATATATCTAATCATATGTCAACCATAGAATCTCTTCAATTTAGGTCCATCCCTAGTACCTCTCTGGATTATGGTGGATCCTAGAGAGACTGAGATAAACGAAACATTGCTTCTACGAGTAGTCCACCCATACCTACTTTAGGCTTATCTGGTTATTTTCTCATATCCGTTGCGCTACTCTGATCTCAATGAGTCACACACTTCTTGAAATCCTTTGAATCACACTATGTCCACAGTCCACTTAGTTCCATTACTACACCATATTCAATTCTTAATAGAAACGGTTCGCGACATTCTTCCAATTATGGTACGTGCTAAAATCCCAAACACACTCATCCACAAATTTTCCTTGAGATTGATTAATTCCCAAAAATCAAGTCACTAACTTCTCCGTCATTCTGGGTTAGGTTCATTTGAGCATAACTTGGTCACACACTTTGGTTCTAGAATGTCTAAATCCGAATACTTAATGAGTAGGAGTTCGTCTTTCCTTACCGGCTTCCACATCGTACAACTGCTATGATAACTCTGCCAACGTTTCCTATAACTTATTCTCAACCATATGACTTCTTACCGTTTGTGTGACAACACCTCTAGTAAATCGTGTGACTTAACCGATATAACATTCCTTCATAGTCGCACTTCACTCACACAGTCATCCAATGCCCCTTTCGTTTTTGAATCTGACACTAAACTAACTTCCTCGGTTGTGATTCCGCAATGCATCGTTTTCGATGGTTAAAGTATCAATGCAATGTAAGGAATTGCACTTCGCACTTTGAACAACTTTCTTACAGACTTCTCACACTTCTCAAAACTAAAGTATATCTGCTTTTCCATGACTAACATTCTTTCATTAATGAGGATCTACCAGTACTCCCCTATATATCTCGCATTGAGCTAACCCAAGGTACACTTTATCCATTCATACTCTGATCACCGAAGTTAAAGAATAGTATCACCATGTGCTGGTAGGAACACGATGATTACACACATCCCATCTCAAACACTACTGTAATACGGTGAACTGACTTTTTATAATTGAAAAATGTACGGTTAAGCATGAGTCGCCACCGACTTTTATTTTATCCAAATTATCGGAAAGGCTAAAAGAACAGGAAAATACCTTTTAAAAAGATTTTGAGTTCGGGGGGTAATTATGCAAAGGGAAGGTGTAAGGCACCCTTTGCATCCATGGTTTTCCATGGGCTCTTAATTGCTTTGCTCGTTTTGAAAAGAAAAGTAGAAGAAGAAGAAAAGTGGACTTTAGCTCGTAAATGAGCGTAGCCATTTTTGAAGAATTATGAGAAAGAATATAGAAAGGGTTTTATAGCAAGGCAAAGCAATTAGGGGCAATTACCTTATAGTTTGAAAATCAGTTCTTTTAGCCTTTCAGGGTGAAAGGGTCTATCCTTGCCATAAGAGGGCAGGAAGCCTTTCATTTGGAGGTTGAAGGGTCGTCGAGTTATCGTTCGCCTTAAAACTGTCTCATGCCATAGAGAGGCAGGTAGTCTAAAGGGAAGGATCAGAATAGCCTTTTCGTAGGCAACCAGAAGATACCTCAGCCTTTTCCGTAGGCAACTTCTGAGGGTCGAGGTCATATTAGTGTATCGAAGGCAGCATCATTAAGGTCGTATGACCTTTATTTATCGAGGCAGCATGGCTGAGGTATCCTCGTATTCGAGGGACATGGCTATTCTGCAAAAAAACACAAGGCAACAAGGCAACAGGCAACAAGGCAACAGAGAGGTTACCCCAAAAGTGTGCGTGTGTGCAACAATCACGTGGTTAATTCATTATATTATCTTATAATTAGTTATCCTAATTCAATTCAAGACTTGCACTCCCTAAGATTACTAACCACACAGTAATATAAACAGTATAACTAAAGCAATATGGGGAAGGGAAATTGCAACCAGCGGAGGAGAGGGGAATTGAAACCAGCGGGATGAATAAGCAAATAGAATTGAAACAAGTAATAATTGAGATCAGGGTTTAGGGTTATCGATACTCGTAGCTTTGGCAATTGACAAACCCTGAAGATTTGGAAAAGGAAGAATAAACAGAAAAATGGGTGAGTGCATTATTGATTCAAATGATAATTAGGGTTAACCCTAATCAATAACAATAACAATAAAAGAAAAAGGTAAAAGAAACTTAGCTTCGATTGATGAAGGTTGGTGGGCAAAGGTTTGCCTGAAGCATTGACTCTGACTCTCGGAGAATTGACAGAAAAATAACAGGAAGCAGTGAGTGTATGGCTAATTCAATGGCAATTAAATTTAACCCTAATTTGATAAAAAAACAAAATAAAATAAAATGATTATTTAAAATAAATATGAAATAGGACTTAGCTTTTGGCTTGACGTGGCGCATAATCGGGAGCTGTTTGATAGTAACCCTGAAAAGAATGCACAAAGAAATATTTTTCAGTGTAGGGCTAATTCTCGCAAACCCATATTCGGGCATAAGTTAACCATGATTAATAGAATAAATAAATCCAATTTAATTAATTATTGGTTTATCAACCTAATTAATTAAATCGACGAAAATAGAGTTTCAATAAAATACCCTAACCCTAATATGATTTTTTATCAATTAATAGGATAATTAATTAATTAAACAAATAATTTAAGTAGACTAACTTAATTTAAAACAAATAAAACAAATAATTTAATAATAGTTAAAATAAAATAAATATTTTTATCATGTTTTGAAAAAGACAAAAAAGAAATTAAAAGGAGATTATTTTCTAAAAGAGTTTAACAAAAAGACATTATATATATATATATATATATATATATATATATATATATATATATACATGATAAATAAATAAAAAGGTATGTAATAAAATAAAAAACGAAAAAAAGAAAACTTATCTTTGATTCTATGTGGTAGACCTCAGAGGGAGCACGGTAGGGGTGCGTTCTTGTCCTCATGGTCTGAAGGCGTATGGAGATCCAATGGTTGAAACCTGGGGTGCATCGTGGGCCTTCGCTTGTAGGCGCGTAGGAGATCTGCAACATGTTATTTCAATAAGAACAACGTTGAGACGAGGGATCGAACCCTCAACCTCAAACTCTCCCCATTACCAATCCAACCAAGCGTGTTTTGTTGTCACTTGGCTCTCTCCGTATCCTGATATCATATTTTACGATAGTGGGAAGAAAAAACGCGCTATGGGCTTCAGATTCAAATCGGCCCAATCACAGGCAGCCACGGAGTCATCTTCCCCGTTTGTCCGTCACTTTAGACCTGGGCTATAGCAACGGTTTTGCGGCCATAGCTAAAAACCTGCAACCTTCAACACTAACAGACAACAATGATAAACACATAATGAGACCATGAATCCACTCGGCGTCGTTTTCTGGACACGATGGACACCTTGGTTTCGTCCAATTTGGCCGGAAAACAAAATCCCTAAAAAAGAAATTCTGAACCCTACAATGGTGAAACACTAATTCTACGCCAAAACTCAAATTAAACCAGTCACACACATTGCAAACATCAGTATTAACATAGATATGCAATCAAATCGTGTGAATCATGCAAGAATTAACGGAATTGATTCAAACAAAAACACAACAAATCGAGATACTACAGGCGTGACTCCGGTCGTGATAATCGAGGGAGATGATGTGCTTGGCTTCAGAGAGATCCCAGGTACATGAATCGACCTCCAAATTGTCTTGAAGATGGCTGCCAATCCGAACCTAACCTTGATATTCTCTTTAATATTTTGAGTTCTTGCCACGGTTTTTTGGTCAGCCAAACCTTGTGATTTCGAACCCTCTGCCTCAGAGTATGATCATGTACTTATAGTGGACTGATTTAGGGCAACAATTGTAGAAAAATCTTGATGAATCAATCTTTGTAAATTTGATGGAAAATTGATTTTGAAAGTTCCTAAATATGCTCAAATCTCAATCTTTTCCTTCCAATCCCCTCTTGAGCGAAATTATATTGGTAATACCACTTTAATGATGACTGAATTAGATCCTTATGGCATCTCTAAATAAATATTTGATTTTTCTTTGATTTACTTAAATTTAATCATCTTTAAAATGAATAAAAATTCATAATAAATTAAATAAATCACATAATTTCGTGACCAATGGATTTTGGGGTCTCAATATCATGAGGAAGGAGATTTGGTTTAAAAAAGATGGGCCCATTTGCAAAAATATTCAAGTTTCTTCACATTTTTCTCTCCAAAATAGTCCAACTTTGACAAGGCCTATCTCTCTCAATTTTTGAGGTATGGAAGTGTTCTAGGACCTTTTAGAAACCTTAGAGAGTCCTCTAACCAGTGTCTTTGGTCTCATGTCAAAATTATTTTCCATGCTCATTTTATGTCCTTTTGAAAAAAGTGTCTTTTTGTTGACTTGAAAAGGACCTATAATGTCTTGGTCCATATATCTCAAATGAAGCATTTTTAGACTTGGCATGTGAGACACAATTTTGTAGATAATCAAATTTCCTTCAAGATGAGCTTTGGATGGAAAATTTCTGATGTTCCATGTGAGAGTTATGGCTGGTCAAAGTTCAGTTGACTTTTCCTATGCAAAACCCTAATTTAGAAACTTTTTGAATTGTTGATTTTTGATCTTTCCTTGATGAACCATGATCAATTCTTGATCAAATGGTTAATGATACTTCAATATGAGGATCTTGTCAAAAAATCAGGAGTTTTGACTTTACTTTGACCACAGTTGACTTTTAGGTTAACTTAGTCGACTGTTGACTTTCTGAACAAATGAGTGACCAATTCTTTGAAATGAGCCTTGATACTTGTCATAGAGATAATGTGAGATGTATTGAGCCATATGAGATGTCTTGGAGCCATTGATTCACTGTTTTTCCTTTGAATGAGTCAAACCCTAGTTTCAGAGCCTTGTATAGGAGAGTGTGTCCTGGAGCTTTATGTATTGATTTGAATTTGAATGGGGAAAAATGTATGGGCAAATTTTGGGGTATGACAACTACGCACAAGGTTCACAAATTCCGACGGAACAAGAAGCATCTACGATGTAGAATCTAAAGTTTTCTCACGAATACCAATTTGAATCCTACCTTGAGTACCACGTCAACACTGTTCCACATCTGTCAGGAAAGGACAACTCAAGCGTCTCGTGCGTGATAGCGATAATACGGTGTTATACTGGTCTGGTAGTACCAACATGGTGGTCCAACTCCGAGGCCATGTACTCAAGTAATTTACCCAGTAGTGTATAATAATCTACACTCGTATCCTATAGCCATGACCGACAATAACTGGACAAGTCCCCACTAAGGTCCTCGCTCCTCAAGGTCTTCCAATCACACTCCTTAGGATGCTAAAACCTAAGAGTGTCACACGTTTAAGATTTACTCCCTCTAATTGCAACAAGCTAGATCTGACTTGATAAAAATCCCGTTCGAGTTCCCATACCAATGATGTAATCATTCACCCAAGGCACACTCGAAAGATTCCCAAAGATAACTTTCACCATATAGTCCCCACTAAGGTCCTCGCTCCTCAAGGTCTTCCAATCACACTCCTTAGGATGCTAAAACCTAAGAATTTCACACATTTAAGATTTACTCTCTCTGATTGCAACAAGCTAGATCTGACTTGATAAGAATCCCGTTCGACTTCCCATGCCAAGGATGTAATCATTCACCCAAGGCACACTCGAAAGATTCCCAAAGATAACTTTCACCATATAGTAGTACCATGGTTACAACAACAATCACTTACTGCGGTCAGCCCGCCAATGTTGTAGATAACCACTAGTTTAATTCACCTAAGTACCTAACACCTAGCGTAGTTCTGCGACATCATTTGGGATTAGATGAATCACAACTATCAGGGAACATGGATTACTACACTCTGCACATCCATCCATTCATCTGCCACCTATCATAGTTCTAGGACTCACGCATGTCAGAATAACAAGGAGGTGCAGTAGTTCCTTCCACAAAAACAGGTACCCAAGACTTCCTCAAATGTAGATCATTGCTCCTACTCATCCTATCAACCCCTAAGAAGGTAACGTATCACATCTCCAGGTACACCGGAACGAGTCGGAGTATAACACCTTGTCCATCCGATCGTTTCTCTATCCATGTCCACTACTGGCACCCTGATCGCGTAGTGAAAACCTAACTGCTTTAAGCTTAGCTCAATCAAAGAATTCCCTTACTACATTACTACTCAAGTGCTTCATGAATTTCCTTCATTGCTACAAAGATTAAGAGAAGGTCTACTCTGTCTAATCGAAATCTTGGAACTCCCAGTTGTCTCAAACCTTACTACGACTGTTGGGTTGTCAACTATTATGTGTCAGTTGCTCCTCTTACGCCTGATAAACCCAACATTCCCTCTACTTAACCAGCTTCTACCACTTCAGTTTGAGTCGCTTCGAATCTTACACATCCTCGTGGTGGCTCCACCGTGATCCTATCCATCATATATGCATTCAGTGAGGTGATCAGGCTCAACGACTGAATACTATGATAGCAGCAATCAGGACAGCAACACACCCTTTCTTGGAGTCCCACCCTTTCTTGTATAACCCCTCATTAGTTCAAAAGCTAACATTATGTGATTTTGAATGACTTGACTTGGAATAAATGTTGCTTGGTTGATATTGATGATGCTAAGCATTACAGTTCCCAACCTTCGAGTCATAATTCTATAAATCATTTTGTACATAGTGGAACAACTTGCAGTAGGCCTGTAATTTTAGTTTGCTTGACCTCAGTTGTTTTTGGAATTAAGGTAACCCCTGTTCTAGTGAAGTCCCTTAAGATCATCCCATGACTGAAGAATCCATGAATGGCTGCTATAACATTCTCCTTAACAGTATTCCAACAAGCTTTAAAAAAATTTGAGCCATAGCCATCTATCCTCGGGGACTTCTGATCACCAATACCTTTAAGGGCCTGTTCAATCTCTTCAGTAGTAACCTGGCTGATCAAAAGGTCTCTATGCTCCCTACCAATCTGTATATTTTAAAATTTCATAAGAGTATCTTTAGTTTCTACTTTAAAAAATCATAAGTAATTTTAAATGTTTGATAAAAGTATCTTTAGTTTCAACTTTAAAAAATCAAAAGTAATTTTAAAAGTGTATAATTGAATTAAATGTGTTTGATTATTTTTGAAAATAGATTTGATTATATGTTGTATAATTAATTTTAATTATATTTAATTATATTATATTTACCATTATTATTTTATAAAATATGAATATTTTAAAGTTTTGATAAGAGTGTCTTTAGTTTCTCCTTTAAAAAATCAAATATAATTTTAAAAATGTATAATTGAGTTTAATGTGTTTGATTATTTTTGAAGTTAGATTTGGTTATATCTAAAAATAGAAATCTAAATTGAAATTTATATACGAAAAATATTGATTCAAATATATTTATAAATAATGTGAAACAAGAATAAGAAGCTCATTACAACACTTCCCGTCGTCATCTTTTCAATTCTCTTCCTCTCTCAAAACTTCCAATCCTTTCAGGTTCGCGTTTAATTCATCATATTCTTGGTAGTTAATTTGTGAAAAACAATATCGATCTTTGTGTTGTGTTTCAATTTTTGCTTAGTGATTCTAATATCAAATTTTCGGTAGCTAATTTGTGAAAAACAATATCGATTCTTTGTAATTTTTGAACTTATCTACTAAACTTTAGATAGAAAAGACCTCTTATTGGACAACCATTGAGATTGACAATAATTTATGTACTAAATGTTTTGTTAGATGAGAATGTTGTGCAATAGGAGAATGTTGTGTAAAGTATAAAATTTGCAAGTAGTGTATTTAAATAAAACTAGTTAATTGTTTCAAATTATTCTTTATGTTTATTATGCCTAATGCATTATTAAAAGTGTATAATTGAATTTAATGTGTTTGATTAAAAAGTAATTATATATATATATATATATATATATATATATATATATATATATATATATATATATATATATATATATATATATATATATATATATATATATATATATATATATATATTAACAATCACACTTATATTTATTTGATATTTGCAAGAACATTGGATAAATATTCAGTTTTATGAATACAAATATGTATGTCATTGAGATGCATTAATTAAGTTTTAATATTATTATTTAAAGAACATACAAATATTTAGTAAACAATTGAATTTTTTTTAATCAAGTAGAAAACTCTGAGTTGTCTTCAAAAAACTAATCATTCTTTGATTTCAACTCTCATAATATAATTGAATTTAATGTATCTGATTATCTTTGATAATAGATTTGATTATATGTTGTGTAATTAATTTAATTATACTTAATTATGTTATATTTATAATTATTTTTTAAAATTTGTATATTTTAAAAATTTGATAAGAGTATATTTAGTTTCTACTTTAAAAAATAAAATATAATTTTAAGAGTGTATAATTGAAATTAATGTGTTTGATTATTTTTGAAAATAGATTTGATTATATGTTGTATAATTTATTTTAATTAGATTTAATTATATTATATTTACCATTATTATTTTATAAAATATGTATATTTTAAAAATTTGATAAGAGTGTCTTTAGTTTCTCCTTTAAAAAAATCAAATATAATTTTAAAAATGTATAATTGATTTTAATGTGTTTGTTATTTTTAAAAATAGATTTGATTATATCTCAAAAAAGAAATCTAAATTGAAATTTATATACGAAAACTATTGATTCTATAACATTCCGATTTTTCGACACCAGTAATTATCATTTAATTGGGTAAAAGGTAATCAGATGGCACATTGATTTTTATCTCAATTGAATGAGTAAAATGTTTATCCACTTACTAAGGATGATTAAAGGAGAGTTAGTAAAGCATTAGATATGGAAAGAGACTAGTTAGAATTGGACAAGATGGCAAGAATGTAAATATAACTTGGTTGAAGGATATATTGGATATTCAACTTCATCTGCATGGGCCTAAGCATGTTCATATGGGTATAACAACTACCAATTCAGATTTTTATGTTAAGGATAAAGAAGAGAGAGTTTAAGAACAAGAGAGAAGAGAAGAAGCTCATGGATGTCATCTTCAAGTTCCATTTTCGCACATTGGGTACAACTTTCACTAAAAAGGTAATATCTCTCTGCTTGTAACTCCGATTGAGCTGATTCTAGTCTCGTTGGAAAGCTAACGAAATTCTCTACGATTTACATATATGGTTCGCTTTTGTAGCTGGTTTATTAATGGAGATATTAAAGTTTGAAGATTGATGACTGATGCTGAAAATGAGTACAAGTGGAATACGGGTTTAATGAATTTGGAGTTGGAGTTTTGGTCAAGTTAGGAGCTCAATTGCAGCATGTTCATCATCCAAAGCTCCATTTGATCCAATGTGAGTCCTTAGTTAGATACCTTGGGGTTTAATATGCAAGGGCTTATGTTTGGGGAAAGAGGGTTGTGAGAAATTATCATAAATCCATGACATTAACATGCTAATTGTGATAATTGTTAGATGTTTTTGTTATTTACTGGTTGGATATATCTTTGATCATTGTTGCATGTTGGAAATCTGTTGGAATTATATGTGTGATGCTGGAAATCAATTAAAAGTATTTGGGATTGGTTTAGAACCCTTAAAATGCAGAAAAAACTGATTCTGCTACTGGGTAATCGGTTACTGGCTTCTGAGTAACCGGTTACTCTGTTGAAAAAATGCGTTGCTGGGCATTTTGTATGCCAGTAGCCGGTTACTGGCTTCTGGGTAACCGGTTACCCTGGGCAAAAGTGCAAAAAAAATCAGCAAACTTTAGAAATCCGTAACTTTTGCGTCGTAAGTCCGTTTCGCGCAATCTTTATATCGTTGGAAAGCTAGCGACGTGTACTTTCTAATTAAATTGGTCCCCAAACCAGGATATTAATTATCACGAGAAATTATGTCCTTCCGATTGTTATTAATTATTTTATCATGCATTAAGTAGAATGTCTATTTCTATTACGAATATTATATCCATGTTTGAGATGATATGAAACTATGTGATGTGCATGAAATCCTGTTGACACTGTCGTTATGGTTAAACGATCGGCATTGATTGTATTGTGTGACTTAGTGCTTGTTATGCGTGTGTATGCTTGAATTGAAGCGGGCCAGGGGCTAGGTTTCGTTATGTCCCGGGCGTTGTGATCAATGGGATAGCCCCGATCGTGTGATCTTGGGCTCACACCTGAGCTACCGTTGTAGTGTGCTTGTGAGGGTCTTGAGGCATTTTCCCACTTGGCGTTAACACACTTGCGTGCTCGGTATGGTGGCGTTATGCGGCTAAGTAGGCCTACGCATAACAGGTAAACCATCTCTAGTGGTGCCATGTAGGCCACATCACTAGGCTTTCGCCCGATGGACCCATGTGTCAAGATGGCATATTTGTACTCGGCGTTAACACATGTGCGTGAAGATGGTTAATGGGACAATGACGCCAATTAGGCTAAGGTCATCTCGCGGCCATTTAGGCTTGTGCAAACCCGTCTAATCATCTTGCGGTGTGCTTGTACAAGTCTCTTAACAATAGGCATGGGCGTGATTCATCGAGGGTGTGTTTTATAACCTAGTCGAGGCATTATCGCGCTTCTGGATTCCCCGTACATGGGTATGGGTTTTGGCATACGTGTTTGTATACCTGTGATATGATGAGTCCTATGGTGGACGATTCCTTGTTTTCTCCGTACTTGTACCGGATGTGAGGATAAACCCCGAATCAATGGTGGATTCGATTTTGATGCATGTACCCTGTAGATCCGAGTGGACCCATAGGATAGGAGGACTCACTGAGATTTAGTAATCTCACCCCAATCAACTTATATTTTTTCAGGTGCAGTTTAGTAGCGTTTGGTCAGTATCAGGTTTGGACTGAAGACTTGGAAGTGGTGATGGCTCGGAGACCTCGTCAAATCTCATCTTCCGCTGTGCAGATCCATTGAAGACACATGTTTTGTTATTCCTAGTAGAATTTCATGTTGTACTCAATATGGATCTTTCTATAACTATAGCTTTTGTATGTACTCAATATCAATTTTTAATGTTTCATGCATAATATACTAGTCAGTTATGTATGGGGTGTTACAGTTGGTATCAGAGCAGGTCTATTCTCAGTCGAGCCATGAGACATCACTAACAATTCCTTTTTTCTCCTCTCAAGTGTGCGTTGCTAGCCTGATTTTACTGATATCTCATTGAGTCGTTGAACTTGATCAACTCATCGACTGAGTGCGTGACAGTGGGATTACGGCAGAGCCGGCACGAGGACTCGTAAAACCTGCAAGGTTGTGAACCTAAGTTGTTGGAGTGGGATGAGTAATGAATTGTTGGATGTTTTAAGTGGATGATATTGGAATCGTCAAGCTTAAGAAGAACAGTTGACGCGAAGTAGTGATACTCGAACTGTCAAGGTGTGGATCGAGACAACTAGAACCCCCAGGATTTCGATTGGACGGAGTGAAACTTTATCCAAGTCTTGGTAATAGCAAGGGAAATCCAAATAGGATTGAGTAGGAGCCTTGTAAGTGAGATTCTCCGAAGGTGTTGAGCTGGGAATTAGTAGGATTCAGTACTGATGATGTTGCCGGTGTTAAGTATGACTGGTGAGCTGATAGGACAGAATGACCTTCGGAAATGTGGATAGAGGATTCAGACCTTTCTGATTGCGCTGGTACGGACAATAATTGGATGAGCGGAGTATTAGATCCTGATCCAACTTGAAGTACCCTAAGCGAGAGTAGTTACCTAGTAAGGGTTGGTGGAATGTACGAGTGTGGTAACTTACGATTGGGCGAGGCTTGAATACCCGGTCGATAGAAGAGGATGTGTATTTCTGTTCTTATCATTTTATATTTAAGTTCTAGAACTACGCTAGATGGAATATGAAATGATGTAGAAGCGTGAAGTGCAGTGACCTAAGTTCTTGTTAGTTGTTGTTCGTCTGACCCCGAGTGAAGCCATAGAACTACGCTTGGCGTTAGGCGTTCAGGCAAACAAGAACTAGCACCCATCTGGAACGTCAGCAGGATGATCGCAGTTGCGTTGGTTGTTAGGAACCATAGTATTCCTATCTGAACTGAATTATCCTTGGAATCTCATGCATGTGTGGGACGAGTGGGTACGCGCACAACATGGTAATCCAAAGTTGAACTTCAAATCTCCGTGTTCGGCGTTTTGGCTTTCCGAGTAAGTAAACATTGATGCGTAGCACTCTCAGGTTTTAGCATCCTGAGGAGTGTGATTCGGAGGACTTGAGGAACGATGAGCCTATTGGAGGCCTGTTCAAACACTTGTCGGTTGCGACTATAGGATACGCGTAGGGATCATTATACGCCACTTAGGTAGGTTACCTGGATACATGGCCTCGGAGTTGGACCACCATGTTGGTACTACCAGACGGATATAATGCCACAGTATCGCTATCGTGCACAAGATGCGTGAGTCATCCTTTTTCCGACATGTGTGGGACAAAGGTGATCTGAAGCTCAAGGTAGAATTCCGATTTGGCACTCGTGAGACACAAATCCAAACTCTCATAAGGTATGTGGGATAAGGATCCATACGCCGCGTTTGATAGTAGAGGATCAAGATCCGATACTATGCTTATAGAGACTCTGAATGATCGTGCTCGCGCAAGTTAGAGTCAGATCGTACCTTGCAGACATTCTCATTTCATGAAGTGTTAAGTTGGCAATTTCGCATGAGTGTCTAGAGTAGGACTCATGTGCGGTCATGATATCCTGGTCAGCATGGTGAGTGGCTATCATGTACCATTGGCGACCGGTGATGGAATATGCGAATTGTATCTTGGATTAGTTTGATGTGTGACGTATCTAGTAGAGTGTCTGTAGATACTCTGAGTGAAGAAATGTCAATTTTGGTAAAGCATAAACATTTGGGTTTGAGAACTTCTGAGGAGTCTATAAGAGAGATGTTCGAAATGCAAAGTGCAATTTCTTGCATTGTGGCTACACTCTAACTGTCAGAAGCACTGCAATGAAGGATGCAGCCGCCGAGGAAGTCAATTTAATGCCAAATTCAGAGGTAGAGCAGACATTAGATGATTGTGTGGATAGAGTGTGGCTATGAGAGGATTGTTATACAGTAAGTCGCACGAGTAATCAGAGGTGACACTACGCTAAGAAAATGGAGGTGTATGGTTGGGTAGAAGTTGTGTAAAACTGCTAGAGTTATCATGAGCTGCAATACGTTTTTGAAGGGTTTATTATACCGGTTGAGCAACAAGATTTGTTGGAATGACAAACATAGCGGTTATACACTATGGGAATCAGTAACGAAGGACGATTTCTAAGTTAATGAGCATTTGGTTTTCAATGTCCTGAAACAGGAGCGTGTGCTTAAGTTGTGATAGATGGATCTAATCTGAAATGATGGAGTAACTAGAGACTTAGTTCTGGGGAATACGCAACTTTGGGAAGTAGTAGTCGACGATAGATGTATATGGAGTTCTGGCACGTGTGGTAGTTGGCGACATATGTGCCTGACGTCTTATCATGCGGTGTGTTGTATGAATCTTGAGGAAGGACTGTTGTTATCCAAGGAGAGGGTAAAGCTTAGTGAAGTATTAAAACTAAGTGAATTATGGATAGAACGTGATTCATAGGATCTCAAGGTGTGTGAATTGTTGGAATCAGAGTAGCGCAACGGATCAAGGAAGAATCAGATAAGTCTGAGGTAAGAATGAACGAACTATTTGTAGGATTTTATGTTGCGATGAAAGTATCTTCCTAAAGGAAATTGTTGAAGCAGCGTTTCGTTCATTTCAGTCTCTCAAGGATCACCATAACTCGAGAGGTGTTGTCAATGGGCCAGCTTGGGAATACATTTGGTGGATGGCATGCGGTCCGATGTTCGTAGGTCATCAGTTTGGCTTGTAAGTCACAAGGGTTGGACTGAGTATCGTGACTGCTGAAATGCTGAAGACCAGTGAGGATTCTCAATTGCCGCAAGTTCTTCGTGGTTATGTCTTATGCACTGTGAGCGTGCGTGAAGAGTTGGACAATGGTCGTCGGGTAGTGTTTGGAATTCACCGTTCATCGGTGGAACCTTGGGTGAAGTTGTGGAATGTCAAGCTATAGTTGCAAGATGTTACATCTTTGTGGGCGAAACCTTATGCAAAGTTGTTGGATATCAAGGCTATGGTTGTGGAATTCTACACCTTCGCGGTTTACGGTGACAGTTGTTATGTCTAAACTGGAGTAAGGGTTAAAGTAAGGAGATTCAGTTGTATAAGTAAAAGTAAACTTGGGCCAACCATCCTAAGACTTTGGGAATCGTAAGTTAAGACCAAGGAATTTGGCTAACACCTAATGACATTGTATGGACTCGAGTGGAGAATAATTTGAAGTGTTGTCGCAGAAGTGACGTTGTGGCAATAATTCTCGAATGGGAAGTGATTCAAGGAGCTGAGTGAATCAGTAATGTTTGTTGAATGAGGGTGAACACACCAGAGATTGAGCGGCGGATATCCGACATAAATGGCTGCTAAGATTCTGGAGCTATGGAAGTCTAATATAGAGTAGTGAAGGTATAGGACCTTGGAAGGATCTTTTTCAAGTTTGTCAAGACGAAGTATCTGAGTAGACATGTTGCTTGAGGATTAAGGTTTTGATCATGAATAGTGGGGCGCAAGTGTTTGGCAGATTAAGTCCCATCGGATGGAGCGACTCAGGCAGAGTAGTGAAGCTATTCAAAGGAGGAATGTAAGTAACATTTCGTCCCCGGTTGGGAGAGATATGGAGAGTTGTTTCGTGGTGATCGGAAAGAATTCGAGGACGAATTCTATTTAAGCGGGGGAGAATGTAACATTCCGATTTTTCGACACCGGTAATTATCATTTAATTGGGTAAAAGGTAATCAGATGGCACATTGATTTTTATCCCAATTGAATGAGTAAAATGTTTATCCACTTACTAAGAATGATTAAAGGAGAGTTAGTAAAGTAGTAGATATGGAAAGAGACTAGTTAGAATTGGACAGGATGGCAAGAATGTAAATATGACTTGGTTGGAGGATATATTGGATATTCAACTTCATTTGCATGGGCCTAAGCATGCTCATATGGGTATAACAACTCCCAACTCAGATTTTTATGTTAAGGATAAAGAAGAGAGAGAGTTTAAGAACAAGAGAGAAGAGAAGAAGCTCATGGATGTCATCTTCAAGTTCCATTTTCGCACCTTGGGTACAAATTTCACTAAAAAGGTAATATCTCTCTGCTTGTAACTCCGATTGAGCTGATTCTGGTCTCGTTGGAAAGCTAACGAAATTCTCTACGATTTGCATATATGGTTCGCTTTTGTAGCTGGTTTATTGATGGAGATATTAAAGTTTGAAGATTGATGACTGATGCTGAAAATGAGTACAAGTGGAATACGGGTTTGATGAATTTGGAGTTGGAGTTTTGGTCAAGTTAGGAGCTCAATTGCAGCATGTTCATCATCCAAAGCTCCACTTGATCCAATGTGAGTCCTTAGTTAGATACCTTGGGGTTTAATATGCAAGGGCTTATGTTTGGGGAAAGAGGGTTGTGAGAAATTATCATAAATCCATGATATTAACATGCTATTTGTGATAATTGTTAGATGTTTTTGTTATTTACTGGTTGGATATATCTTTGATCATTGTTGCATGTTAGAAATTTGTTGGAATTATATGTGTGATGCTGGAAATCAATTAAAAGTATTTGGGATTGGTTTAGAACCCTTAAAATGCAGAAAAAGCTGATTCTGCTACTGGGTAATCGGTTACTGGCTTCTGAGTAACCGGTTACTCTGTTGAAAAAATGCGTTGCTGGGCATTTTGTATGCCAGTAACTGGTTACTGGCTTCTGGGTAACCGGTTACCCTGGGCAAAAGTGCAAAAAAATCAGCAAACTTTAGAAATCCGTAATTTTTGCGTCGTAAGTCCGTTTCGCGCAAACTTTATATCGTTGGAAAGCTAGCGACGTGTACTTTCTAATTAAATTGGTCCCCAAACCAGGATATTAATTATCACAAGAAATTATGTCCTTCCGATTGTTATTAATTATTATATCATGCATTAAGTAGAATGTCTATTTCTATTACGAATATTATATCCATGTTTGAGATGATATGCAACTATGTGATGTGCATGAAATCCTATTGACACCATCGTTATGGTTAAATGATCGACATTGATTTTATTGTGTGACTTAGCGCTTGTTATGCGTGTGTATGCTTGAATCGAAGCGGGCCGGGGGCTAGGTTGCGTTATGTCCCGGGCTTTGTGATCAATGGGACAGCCTCGATCGTGTGATCTTGGGCTCACACCTGAGCTACCGTTGCAGTGTGCTTGTGAGGGTCTTGAGGCATTTTCCCACTTGGCGTTAACACACTTGCGTGCTCGGTATGGTGGCATTATGCGGCTAAGTAGGCCTACGCATAACAGGTAAACCATCTCTAGTGGTGCCATGTAGGCCACATCACTAGGCTTTCGCCCGATGGACCCATGTGTCAAGATGGCGTATTTGTACTCGGCGTTAACACATGTGCGTGAAGATGGTTAATGGGACAATGATGCCAATTAGGCTAAGGTCATCTCGCGGCCATTTAGGCTTGTGCGAACCCGTCTAATCATCTTGCGGTGTGCTTGTACAAGTCTCTTGACAATAGGCATGAGCGTGATTCATCGAGGGTGTGTTTTATAACCTAGTCGAGGCATTAGCGCGCTTCTGGATTCCCTGTACATGGGTATGGGTTTTGGCATACGTGTTTGTATACCTGTGATATGATGAGTCCTATGATGGACGATTCCTTGTTTTCTCCGTACTTGTACCGGATGTGAGGATAAACCCCGAATCAATGGTGGATTCGGTTTTGATGCATGTACCCTGTAGATCCGAGTGGACCCATAGGATAGGAGGACTCACTGAGATTTAGTGATCTCACCCCAATCAACTTATATTTTTTTAGGTGCAGTTTAGTAGCGTTTGGTCAGTAGCAGGTTTGGACTGAAGACTTGGAAGTGGTGATGGCTTGGAGACCTCGTCAAATCTCATCTTCCGCTGTGCAGATCCATTGAAGACACATGTTTTGGTATTCCTAGTAGAATTTCATGTTGTACTCAATATGGATCTTTCTATAACTATAGCTTTTGTATGTACTCAATATCAATTTTTAACGTTTCATGCATAATATACTAGTCAGTTATGTATGGGGTGTTACAGATTCAAATATATTTATAAATAATGTGAAACAAGAATAAGAAGCTCATTACAACACTTCCCGTCGCCATCTTTTCAATTCTCTTCCTCTCTCAAAACTTCCAGTCCTTTCAGGATCGCGTTTAATTCATCATATTCTTGGTAGCTAATTTGTGAAAAACAATATCGATCTTTGTGTCGTGTTTCAATTTTTGCTTAATGATGATTCTATTATCAAATTTTTGGTAGCTAATTTGTGAAAAACAATATCGATTCTTTGTAATTTTTGAACTTATCTACTAAACTTTTGATAGAAAAGTCCTCTTATTGGACAACCATTGAGATTGACAATAATTTATGTACTAAATGTTTTGTTAGATGAGAATGTTGTGCAATATGAGAATGTTGTGTAAAGTATAAAATTTGCAAGCAGTGTATTTAAGTAAAACTAGTTAATGGTTTCAAATTATTCTTTATGTTTATTATGCCTAATGCATTATTAAAAGTGTATAATTGAATTTAATGTGTTTGATTAAAAAGTAATTATATATATTAACAATCACATTTATATTTATTTGATATTTGCAATAATATTGGATAAATATTCAATTTTATGAATACAAATATATATGTCATTGAGATGCATTAATTCTGTTTTAATATTATTATTTAAAGAACATACAAATATTTATTAAACCGTTGATTTTTTTTTTAATCAAGTAGAAAATTATGAGCTGTCTTCATAAAACTAATCATTCTTTAATTTCAACTCTCATAATATAATTGAATTTAATGTGTTTGATTATCTTTGATAATAGATTTGATTATATGTTGTGTAATTAATTTAATTATATTTAGTTATGTTATATTTATAATCATTTTTTAAAATATGTATATTTTAAAAATTTGATAAGAGTATATTTAGTTTCTACTTTAAAAAATAAAATGTAACTTTAAGAGTGTATAATTGAATTTAATGTGATTGATTATTTTTGAAAATAGATTTGATTATATGTTGTATAATTTATTTTAATTATATTTAATTATATTATATTTACCATTATTATTTTATAAAATATTGTCATACCCCAATTTTTGACCTAAGATACCACCTCATATCATTTGCATATGCATCATTTGCATCTCTAACAAATTGCATAGCTTGTGTTTGCTACTTGTGACTCAGCAGGGTTTAATCAAGAAACCACTCATCAGTACAAGTAACAATCAACTAGGGTTTTGTTCTCCCTTCATCTCAAATGAATCATCTTCATCAACAATCAACATTTGGTCCTCAGAGATTCATTTCAACAAGCTCAGCAGCTTTGAATCAATCAGATTAGGGTTTTGACTGAACACAGTATACTCCTGACTTTTGCTCAGGATTTGACCTAATGACTTGGGACATGACCTCAAGACCCCAATTGCATCATTTTGGCCTAATCCATTGGCTCATAACATCTCCTACACAAAGATTGATCAGACAAATCCTCAGATCAGAGTTTTGAACTATCAGGGACTGAAATCAGGGATCACATTTGGGAAACCCTAAAAACCCCCAGGAAGTCAATCAAAGGTTTCAATCATCCTCAAATAATCCCTATGACAATATCCAATGGAGATTACATCTCAATTCAAGATCCACAGTCATCAATTTCATCTGGTCGACAATTAGGGTTTTTGACCTAATTCACTGAATAACTGACTTTTTAATCAGGACATGGTGTCACAACTCAAACCATGGCTCAATATCCTCTAATGCTTCAATGTGATCCATTCATACCATTCATTTGATGAGGATAGCCTGTTTCATTGAAAACTCCAGAAACGCGATTCGTCTGAAAAAGTCAACTGTACAAGATCACCATTGACTTTTGGGGAATTTTGGTCAACCATGACTTTTGAAGTTTTTAATCATCAATATATGATATGAGAAGTCATTTGATCAAGAAAAATCAAGAAAATCAATCAAGAATCAAAAAGTCAAAAGTTTGACTTTCATACTTAGAAAAATTTCTAAGTGTTTTTCAATGGTTTTTTCCAAACTTTGAAAGGGAATAACTCAAAATTTCACCTACAAACTGAAAAAAACTTCCAACATGAAAGTTGTAGATTTTGATCCAATGAACAACTTTGTCACATATAATTTTTTTTTATAAGATCAACCATTTAAGAGATATGGAGCATCAAAGTTGGTATCTTATGAAAATTTCACTTAAAACTTCATTTTTCTCAAAGTTCATGGATCTTTTTCACCCACTTCCTTAAGGATCTTGAAGAAACTTTCAACTAGGGTTTTGAAGTGTGTAATATGAGCTTTCCAAAATGTCCAAGAGCATGAAAAAATATGGAGTGTAGCCATGGTTTTGAATTTTGACATTAGTGAACTTTTCACTTGAAATTACATGCCATTTTCACTAAGTTATGAACCAATTTGCCAAATGATCCAAGTAATGATGCATAGAAGCAATAATTGGTAGATATTTTCTGATTTGAGATCAGAATGGAAGAGGATAAGAAGCTTGAGAAATAACCATGGTTAAGTCACTTTTAACCATTTGCATTTAATGTGAAAGATTCCATTTTATCTCTTAAGCCAAATCATCATTCTTGATCAACTTGCAAGAGCTTTGTATTCAGAAACTTTGGCCTATAAATAGAGGTGCAAATCACTCTTCAATTCACACCAAAACCTCACAATTATAGGTTTTCTCTCTTCTTTCTTGAATTACAAGTTTCATAGTTTTCAAAGAGGTAGAAAACTCAACCTCCAAATCATTGAAGTTATGGCCAAAGTGATGGTTCTAACAACTCATAAACATCATATGGGATGTGTTTGAACCACTCACACACCCCAAATCACCCCAAAACTCAGATTCACTTTTCAACCTCCATATGAACATCAAATGAGCCTTATCATGCCAAAATCCACACAAGCTCATTTCTGTCCAAACTAATGCTTCAAACACATTCCATATATCATATATGAGCTATACCAATCATCATCCATGACCTGAAACACCTCCATCATCAGATTCGATCCTCACTCCAAGCAACTGCAGATCGGGTCCCATGACTATGCTCAGATGAATTCAATTTGTTCCAGACATCCAGACACCTTCCATAATCATCATAGAAGCTATTCAGATTGATACAAAGCATCTGTAACACCTCCAGATCAAAATCCAATTCTCAGTTTGGCCGTTTTTGAGGTAAGTGCACTTGAACTTCAAACTCTACTCTCCACGCATCATAAATGAAATATGAACATACCATCTCATTTCTGCACACATGAGGATCATTAACCCTCAATCAATTGCATCATAACTTGCACATACACGATTTCACGATCAAATTCAGTTTTAGGGTTCTTCATGTTCATGCGAAAATTGACCCCCTTAGAGTGAAAATAAATGAAATTAAAGGCCATCATCATGTTCCTCGTGAAAAACCGAGTGAGATAGACCCTTTGATTAATCAAAACAACACAGTTTTGAAGATTTTTGAAAATCAGTTGAAGGTGTGTTCTTGGCGCCAGTTTTGGTTTGGAAATTTCAAATGCTAAGTTTAAAATATAATTCAATAGAAGCATGTATATTACAAGCTGCGCGCGCAGCTCAGTTGGCAAGTGTTTTGAGTTGTGAGAGAGAGGGCGTGGGTTCAAACCCTAGTGGAGACAAAACCAATTTTTTTACCACTTGTTTTCTTTCATTTTTTAACAAACTTCATCAATTAATTTAACCAATCAAAATTCATTATTTTTTCTTCATTTTTTACACACTTCTTATTTAATATACCTATTTTGACAATATCAAAAAAAATCATCAAAAAATATTTATTTAATATGTTTTTATTTAGGTTTAAAATGACTTATTTTTAAGTATTTTTAATACTTTAAATATTGTTTTTTTCATTTAATTTTTTAACCTAATCACTTGTAAATATTTTTTGTGATCAAACCATAATCATTTAGGTCTTAATTAAGCATTAAAACTTGTTTTAACTTAATTAAGTTGACTTTTGTCAAAATCAAATCGTTTTAAAACAAGCGATCGCGATTCTTTTCAAAAAAACGATAAACCATTTCTTTTTGATTCTCAAAGAAAACTTTTGATTAAATCTTTTTAATTGATCAATTGATTTTCAAAACGAAGTGGGGCCTCTCGAATATTAGAGAGTGTAAGTCCCATTTCATTTCTTTTCTTACAGTTTTCAAAACATTTTTTTAAAAAAAAAAAAACAATAAAACTTCTTCAAAATAAACAATTTTCAAACAATTTTCAAATCATTTTCAAAACAACAAAACTTCCAAGAAACTTCAAAACTTTTCAATATCCCATGGGCCTCCACGTAGGTATAAGTCCCAAGCCCTTTTGTACATACCCACTCCAGTACATGAAATTAGGTATTTCATTGTACGCCTTTTGTACATATCTCAATCAATCTGTTTTTAACTTTGAATAACAAACCAAAAATGAAGGTTTCTTTAAATCTTCCCAAAAATACCATGGGCCTCCATGTAGGTATAAGTCCCAAGCCCTTTGTGAATACCTGTTTACATAGCTTTTGAATAAACTCAAATGGACCTCTCCCCGAGTATGAGTCCCGAGCCCCTATGTATACAAATGGATCATGCTTACAGGTATATTTCCTTCATAAACTCCATTATATACACACACTTTGTCATATATGTATAACTGTTCATATTTGTTCATGTACTTGTGCATATTTGTTTGTACTTGTTCATACTTGTGATTGTGTTATATGCTTATTCAACTTAGTACAACACTAGGTTCCCCATAGCCTCCTATTGGGCTTCGTGCAAAGAATCTCCCTAGTTTAGGTTAGGACATAGAGTATGGTTTCCCGGTGAAATCGCTCTAAGAGCTCAGACCAACTATACCATGCCTCCCCTTGGGCTTTGTACAAACGAGTGACCCTCCCATAGCCTCCTCTTGGGCTTACAATGCAAGGACCCTGGATTGTCCCTCCCATAGCCTCCTCTTGGGCTTACAATGCAAGGACCCTCGGATAGCCTCCTCTTGGGCTTCGTACAAGGACCCACGGGCTTCTTATAAGCATCCCCATAATCCAAAACAAATACCCTAGGAGATTAGACATTTTTCATCTCTATGCTAGGAGTATCTCTTCTATATCATCACAAACAATCAATCAATCAAAATCAAACTTCTTTTTGCCACAAGGCTGGCTAATCAATCAAACTGTTTTACCACCGTACTGGATGATTAATCAAAGTTTTTGTCACAAGGCTGACTTCATTGAAACTTTTGCCACAAGGCTGGCTGATTAATCAAAGTTTTTGTCACAAGGCTGACTTCATTGAAACTTTTGCCACAAGGCTGGTTAAACAAACAAAAACATCTTTATCATTCTAAGCACCCTAAGTGGCATGGCCCCGGGCTTATAATGAAAAGATTTTCAAACAAAAATCAAACAGATGTATGTGATGATATAGATTAGATACATCTAGCATTTAGACGACATTTGTCTATTTTCCTTTGCTTCCACTAGCATAAGTGGGAACTACGATTGCTCTGACTTTCTCAACATCCCTTTGAGAATACGTAGGCACAAGGTCGATCCTTGGCGAGCAAAACAAAACAAAAAAAAAAACCATTCAAACCTTAGCACCCGTAGACCCCGAGCTACAGATGCTCTGATTCCCTCTAAGGGATATGTATGCAGAGGATCGCGATGATCTTTGCGAGCATAATCAAACAAACACCTTAGGTCCCACCAATTTCACAACAGAACCTCCACCGTAACATGGAATAAAAAACAATAAAGAACCCTGTAGAGTACTACAGATACGTTGGGTGCTAATACCTTCCCTTCGTATAACCAACCCTCTTACCCAAGATCTCCCCCCACTTTTAGGTTATTGCAGCTTTTTTCCTTTTCCTCCTTTGGAAATAATAAAAAGTTTGGTCGAAATAAAAGAAAAATCATTTTTGAGCACTCGAGCCCAAAGAAGGCATCAGGTGTCTCATCCCACAAAAAAGAGGAACAAAACGGTTTTTCGCCCGCGACAAATATGTATTTTAAAAATTTGATAACAGTGTCTTTAGTTTCTCCTTTAAAAAATTAAATATAATTTTAAAAATGTATAATTGATTTTAATGTGTTTGTTATTTTTTAAAATAGATTTGATTATATCTCAAAAAAGAAATCTAAATTGAAATTTATATACGGAAACTATTGATTCAAATATATTTATAAATAATGTGAAACAAGAATAATGTGGGGAATCTTGGAAGGCTTGAAGCTAGTAGTGGAAAGAGGGTAAAAGAAGGTTGTGGTGGAAATGGATTCGTAAGCGGCTATCGACATCATTAAGCAAGATACAAATAGTATCTTGAGAAAACGTAATCTGGTGAGACATATCCATAATTGGATGTTAAAGTTGGAGAGTATTGAGATATGACATGTTTTTAGAGAGGCAAATGAGTGTGCTAATCTTCTAGCTAGATATTGTAAATCCTTGAAGAGGGGGTGCTTGGTTTTCCATGAAGCTTCGGATTGGATAGTTAGCACTCTTGTCAAAGATAAGAGTGAGGTTTTTGTTTCTAGGGCTATTCCCGTGGGGTGCAGTTACCGTGCATAGATAAAAATCTATGCACCATACATAGATTATTATGGACCCTTGGATCATTGGATCAAATTTTAGACATCAATTGTTATTACTCAATACTCAATACTCACCACTCAATACTCAATATTTAATACTGGATCAAAAACATGATCCAATGGCTTATATAGGTTTATGCATGGTGCATAAGTAAAATCCTTATGCATATTAGCCAATGCCATTCCCGTGTAGCCAATACTCAATACCAACACAGGTTTTTTCCAGCATGATTTGGCCTCATTCACACGCTTTCTGGGAAACTTCCCCAGAAGGCCATCCATCTCATAATTGCTCCAAGTCAAGCATACTTAACTGTGGAGTTCTTATGGAATGGGCTACCGAAAAGAAGACACAGTCTGGGGTGTTACACTTTAAAATATGTATATTTTAAAAATTTGATAAGAGTATCTTTAGTTTCTACTTTAAAAAATCAAAAGTAATTTTGAAAGTGTATAATTGAATTTAATGTGTTTGATTATTTTTGAAAATAGATTTGATTATATGTTGTATAATTAATTTTAATTATATTTAATTATATTATATTTACCATTATTATTTTATAAAATATGTATATTTTAAAAATTTGATAAGAGTGTCTTTAGTTTCTTCTTTAAAAAATCAAATATAATTTTAAAAATGTATAATTGAATTTAATGTGTTTGATTATTTTTTATAATAGATTTGATTATATCTCAAAAAAGAAATCTAAATTTAAATTTATATACGGAAACTATTGATTCAAATATATTTATTAATAATGTGAAATAAGAATAAGAAAGTCATTACAACACTTCCCGCCGTCACCTTTTCAATTCTCTTACTCTCTCAAAACTTCCAATCCTTTCAGATTCGCATTTAATTCATCATATTTTTGGCAGCTAATTTGTGAAAAACAATATCGATTCTTTACAATGTCCTAGATTGAGATTCTAATATGAGATTTTTGGTAGCTAATTTCTGAAAAACAATATAGATTCTTTACAATTTTTGAACTTATCTGCTAAAATTTTGATAGAAAAGTCCTTATATTGGACAACCATTGAGATTGACAATGCTTTATGTACTAAATGTTCTTTTAGATGAAAATGTTGCGTAAAGTATAAAATTTGCAAGCAGTGTATTTAAGTGAAACTAGTTAATGGTTTTTGATTATTCTTTATGTTTATTATACCTAATGCATTATTAAAAGTGTATAATAGAATTTAATGTGTTTTATTATTTTTGAAAATAGGTTTGGTTAAAAAATAATTATATATATATATATATATATATATATATATATATATATATATATATATATATATATATATATATATATTAACAATCACATTTATATTTATTTGATATTTTTGCAATTGTATTGGATAAATGTTCATATTCTGAATACAAATATACATGTCATTGAGATGCATTGATTATATTTTAATATTATTATTTAGAGAACATACAAATATCTAATAAATAATTGTAAAATTTTATAATCAAGTAGAAATGTCTGAGTTGTCTTCACAAAACTAATCATTCTTATGCTTTTGTTATTGGAGATGCTAGCATTACGAGACTGTAATTCTGTTAAGGCCGTTTGGGAGCACAAAATTCCGAATGATTTGCGTGCTCAGTTCTATAATGTTAACATGCAATAGTGGATCAATATCAATCCTAACGGAGGGGGGTGTAGGGAAGGATTGGAGTGTTTACTGGGCCATAGGGTGTCATATGGTGTGGAATCGGAGAAACAAGCCTTGCATGATGAGGAGTTTATTCCCCCGTACAGCTTGTCGGAGAATATAGAGAAAATAGTTAAGGAGTATAAGGTGGCTCATAGTATTAACAATAAGATTATGAGTAGGAACAGAATTGACAAGTTGATTAAATGGAATTGTCCTCAACAGGATTTCATAAAGCTGAATGTTGATGGAGCTCGTGATCAGGACGGGATCTCTGTGTGTGGTGGTGTTATCAGAGACGCTGATGGAAATTGGTGTGGTGGCTTCTCCAAATACATTGGACACTGTAGTGTTTTGATGGTAGAATTGTGGGGAATCTTGGAAGGCTTGAAGCTAGTAGTGGAAAGAGGGTAAAAGAAGGTTGTGGTGGAAATGGATTCGCAAGCGGCTATCGACATCATTAAGCAAAATACGAATAATAGTATCTTGAGAAAACTTAATCTGGTGAGACATATCCATAATTGGATGTTGAAGTTGGAGAGTATTGAGATATGACATGTTTTTAGAGAGGCAAATGAGTGTGCTAATCTTCTAGCTAGACATGGTAAATCCTTGAAGAGGGGGTGTTTGATTTTCCATGAAGTTTCAGATTGGATAGTTAGCACTCTTGTCAAATATAAGAGTGAGGTTTTTGTTTATAGGGATATTCTCGTGTAATTGTTTTTGTTTTCTTCTTGGGCCTTTGGCTCTCCATGTTGCCAAAAAAACAAACTAAACGTTCTTTGATTTCAACTCTCACAATAAAAATGAATTTAATGTGCTTGATTATCTTTGATAATAGATTTGATTATATGTTTTGTAATTAATTTTAATTATATTTAATTATGTTATATTTATAATTATTTTTTAAAATATTTAACACCCCAGACTGCTTTCGGGATGATCGATTGGCCCCACAAACCAACACAGGGTTTTTCCAGCATGATTTGGCCTCACTCACACGCTTTTTGGGAAACTTCCCCAGAAGGTCATCCATCTCATAAATGCTCCAAGTCAAGCATGCTTAGCTGTGGAGTTCTTATGGAATGGGCTATCGAAAAGAAGACGCAGTCTGGGGTGTTACACTTTAAAATATGTATATTTTAAAAATTTGATAAGAGTATCTTTAGCTTCTACTTTAAAAAATCAAAAGTAATTTTGAAAGTGTATAATTGAATTTAATGTGTTTGATTTTTTTTTAAATAGATTTGATTATATGTTGTATAATTGAATTTAATTATATTTAATTATATTATATTTACCATTATTATTTTATAAAATATGTATATTTTAAAAATTTGATATGAGTATCTTTAGTTTCTTCTTTAAAAAATCAAATATAATTTTAAAAATGTATAATTGAATTTAATGTGTTTGATTATTTTTTATAATAGATTTGATTATATCTCATAAAAGAAATCTAAATTTAAATTTATATACGGAAACTATTGATTCAAATATATTTATTAATAATGTGAAATAAGAATAAAAAGCTCATTACAACACTTCCCGTCGTCACCTTTTCATTTCTCTTACTCTCTCAAAACTTCCAATCCTTCCAGGTTCGCATTTAATTCATTATATTTTTGGCAGCTAATTTGTGAAAAACAATATCGATCTTTGTGTTGTGTTTCAGTTTTTGCCTAGTGATTCTAATATGAGATTTTTGGTAGCAAATTTCTGAAAAACAATATAGATTCTTTACAATTTTTGAACTTATATGCTAAAATTTTGATAGAAAAGTCCTTATATTGGACAACCATTGAGATTGACAATGCTTTATGTACTAAATGTTCTTTTAGATGAAAATGTTGCGTAATATGAGAATGTTGCGTAAAGTATAAAATTTGCAAGCACTATATTTAAGTGAAACTAGTTAATGGTTTCTGATTATTCTTTATGTTTATTATACCTAATGCATTATTAAAAGTGTATAATTGAATTTAATGTGTTTGATTATTTTTAAAAATAGGTTTGATTAAAAATAATTATATATATATATATATATATATATATATATATATATATATATTAACAATCACATTTATATTTATTTGATATTTGCAATAGTATTGGATAAATGTTCATGATATGAATACAAATATATATGTCATTAAGATGCATTAATTATATTTTAATATTATCATTTAGAGAACTTACAAATATTTATTAAATAATTGTAAAATTTTATAATCAAGTAGAAATGTCTGAGTTGTCTTCATAAAACTAATCATTCTTATGCTTTTGGTATTGGAGATGCTAGCTGCAAATTGTGTGGAAGTGCGTGCGAAACTACTTTGCATGCATTACGAGACTGTAATTCTGTTAAAGCCGTTTGGGAGCACAGAATTCCTAATGATTTGCGTGCTCAGTTCTATAATGTTAACCTGCAAGAGTGGATCAGTATCAATCTTATTGGAGGGGGGAGTGTAAGGAAGGATTGGAGTGCTTACTAAGCCATAGGGTGTCACATGGTGTGGAATTGGAGAAACAAAGCCTTGCATGATGAGGAGTTTATTCCGTCGTACAGCTTGTCGAAGAGTATAGAGAAAATAGTTAAGGAGCATAAGGTGTCTCATAGTATTAACAATAAGATTATGAGTAGGAACATAATTGTTTTTGGGATGATCGACTGGCCGCACAAACCAACACAGGTTTTTTCCAGCATGATTTGGCCTCACTCACACGCTTTCTGGGAAACTTCCCCAGAAGACCATCCATCTCATAATTGCTCCAAGTCAAGCATGCTTAGCTGTGGAGTTCTTATGGATTGGGCTACCGAAAAGAAGACGCAGTCTGGGGTGTTACACTTTAAAATATGTATATTTTAAAAATTTGATAAGAGTATCTTTAGTTTCTACTTTAAAAAATCAAAAGTAATTTTGAAAGTGTATAATTGAATTTAATGTGTTTGATTATTTTTGAAAATAGATTTGATTATATGTTGTATAATTGAATTTAATTATATTTAATTATATTATATTTACCATTATTATTTTATAAAATATGTATATTTTAAAAATTTGATAAGAGTATCTTTAGTTTCTTCTTTGAAAAGTCAAATATAATTTTAAAAATGTATAATTGAATTTAATGTGTTTGATTATTTTTGATAATAGATTTGATTATATCTGAAAAAAGAAATCTAAATTTAAATTTATATACAGAAACTATTGATTCAAATATATTTATAAATAATGTGAAATAAGAATAAAAAGCTCATTACAACACTTTCCGTCGTCACCTTTTCATTTCTCTTACTCTCTCAAAACTTCCAATCCTTCTAGGTTCGCATTTAATTCATTATATTTTTGGCAGCTAATTTGTGAAAAACAATATTGATCTTTGTGTTGTGTTTCAGTTTTTGCCTAGTGATTCTAATATGAGATTTTTGGTAGCAAATTTCTGAAAAACAATATAGATTCTTTACAATTTTTGAACTTATATGCTAAAATTTTGATAGAAAAATCCTTATATTGGACAACCATTGAGATTGACAATGCTTTATGTACTAAATGTTCTTTTAGATGAAAATGTTGCGTAATATGAGAATGTTGCGTAAAGTATAAATTGTAATACCCCGTTATTTCCGAGTATGCATGACGCCTTACTGGACGAGAAATTAATGGAATTATATTAATCTAATGGTGATTAAGATAATTGATTCCAATCCCTTATTAGTTGGACTAAGTGGTGGATTAAGAAGTTATTAGAGATAATAACTCTAATTATCTAAGAGTGGCATAATGAGTAAATATGTATTAGAGGCAAGGGCAATTGAGTATTTGAGCATGGAATTATATAAACCCAAAACAAGACCAAGTCTCAATATATTTTCTCATCCTCTTACTCACCAAAATTCAGAATTTGGAGGAAGGGTTGGAGGAGAAGAGAGAAAATCAGAATAGAGCAAGAGAAAGAGGGAAAGAGAGCTCGTGGAAGAGGGAAAGGAAGAGAGAAGTGCAAAATCTTCATCAACCTTGTCTTGCATGCAAGAGATTGGTGCTTTTGGAAGGAGGACAAAGAATTAAGCTTGGATTCATCATCATCTTCATCACTCAAGTCAGAATCTTCATCATCAATAAGGTGAGTTCCATTAGTTAGGAACTTGGGGTAGGGTTTGGGAACCTTGCATGATTAAGGGTTTATACTGTTATTAATGTCTTGCATGATGATTTAATCGGTCAAATATTTGTTCTTTTGATGCAATTGTATGATATGGAATGTTGAAATAGGATGGGATTCGTATTTGGATTGTTGGGGAACCTATGGATGAGTTAGAACACTTTTGGAACTGGTTTTATGCAAGACAAACGTGATTTTTGCTTCTGGTTCAGTAAGCAATCGATTGCAGGGGTCAAGCAATCGATTGCACTGTGAAAATTTGACTTTCTGCGCTTCTGGTTCAGCGAGCAATCGATTGCACACCAGTGCAAATCGATTGCACCTGACAGAAAATCATCCTTTTACTGTTTCGACCATAACTGGAGTTCCGTAACTCAGAATTGGGCGCCGTCGGAGGCATTGGAAAGCTAACGGAAAGGGCTACGAGGTGTTTAAGCTTCCACAACCTTGGCATACTTTTAAGTAATAATTAAATCCATGTGAATATTCTTGTATCGTGGTTACTAAACGATAATGCTCGAATAATTGATTTGTTAATCATTCTAAGGGCCTTGCTGCCCAAGTATTCCTTCAATTGGGTTGTAGGGATCATGGAATGAGTGGTAATGTAAATCAAGTCATCCACGTACACTAAAGATGTTGAGGTCTTAGAGCTTGTGAAGCTAAGCATGTGAACCAAGAGGCGAGGAGGCCTTACAACTTGGTGAAACTTTTGTACGTCGATAAACAAAATATGGGTATGGTAAGCTGAGCCTTAGGATACCTAAACTAAGATATATGAACATATTCTAACCTGATATTCCTTTTTCCTATCAAGCGACTTCTTCTGAAATTCTACAATCTAATGGTGTAGTAAGTATGTGACGAGGGGTTAGAGGACATACAAAAGGACAGTAACTGCGAGTAGGCATGTTACATATATGTTGGCTACTTCTTGTGAAGAAATTCCAAGGATGCCCCTGTGCCACATATATTGTGGGCATTCTCGGGCTTTGGTCTCGGGAATGGGTCGACTCCTTAGTTCAGGAGTATTCTTCGGGGATGAACTCCCGGGGATGTGTACCTCACCTTCTCCTTTTGTTGTTTCCTTATGGGTGAATTTCTATGTGAGATTTGGACCCAGGAAATTGGACGAGTTGAATCGTTGTAGCGATTCAATGTCGGTTCCATGGTTCTCTATAGTCATATGAGTTACTTACCATGTAGATTGAAAAGGGTGATTTGGGGTGTAACACCCCAAATCTACCCAACGAATATTTAATAAAATCAGAGTGCGGAAATTCAACATACAATTGGGATGTCACATTCAACGTAAAACAACAAACAACTTAATCACATATATCATAGATACATAGCACATAACTCGGATGAACCGATAAAACCTGTTTACTCTTTTAAAAAATAAAAACAACTTTTATTAATAATAATAATATCAATTATTCAACTTCACTTTGCATAATATTTTTATTAAACTAAAACAACTTCACCAACATCATATTACTTCATAAATTCCACTTAAAAGTTAACAACTTATAGTTATAACAACAATTAAAAGACAATCGTTCATCCCCCCGAGTGCTACGTATCAGAGCAAGACCCAACTCGAACTAACAGCAACTAAAGACTTCATAAAATCACTTCAAACTCCCACCGCTATCTTGAGTACCTGTCCATTTCCCATGGTAGGGAAACATCATTCAGAAGGGGTGAGATATCCAACAATATAAACAAGCGTATGATAAATAATATATTAGGATTAAATCATACAAAATTATCACTTCACAGTCATAAAACTATAAATCACTTCACATCGCAAAAATCAACTCATGTCACTTCAAATGAGACACAACTGTGCATATGCATGTGGTACCCAGGGCTTCAGCCCCCATCGCCTATTGCCAGTTAAACAGAGGCATCAAGGCATAAGCCTTCGTCGCTAATTTGCCAATCCAGGCCGTCGCCAAAATATGCAATGTATGCAACTCGATAACGCAAATCAAACAACATACAACATAAACAACAAATCCTCGTCGCCAGGCATAAGCCTATATCACCAATTCATTTACCAATAATTAATGGTAAATATCGTCACTGAAACATCGTGCAACTTCGCATAAAACAACAAAATATAGCAACATACACATCACTGATAAATCCCAAAGAAAATAGCAGCCAATCGTATTCAACATAATGCACGAAACAACTAATATACAACAACGTCATAATAATTTCATACTCATTCAACACTCTAACAAAATATTTTTATTAACTTATTCTATACTCTTAACTCGCGAAAATTTATAATAATTAATAATTATAACTCGACAGAGTTTTCAAGAACTCTAAATAATTCTATAATAATCTCTACAACTCTAAAGTGCCAAAAAAAATACTCTACTGACAACATCTAGCAATTTTCTGCAACTAATTCCTCAATAATAATAATTATAAACCCTAGGTTAATTTTCCACCACCATTGATTGAACTTTTATAACCTTATTCACCGACGTTAATCAATTTCAACATTCAACAATACAATCACAACACACGAAACAGAGGCAATCATACAACCATAACCCCCACATATCATTCATCATAATCTGTTTATAGAGCTAGAACCCCACCCTTACCTTGAATATGATATTTCTCTACTCTCCCGGTTGCCATAGCCTATGCCGCCGCTTCCATCTTTTCTCCGAAAATCTTTTCTAACAACGTGCAGAGACGCAACAAAAACCTGTTCGGAAATCGCTTTGTCAGACGGACTTAAAATCATCAAAACGAAAATCGCTCCGGTCAGAAGTTACCTCTACGAGTCTGGAATGTTGTGTCCAAGAACCGTGACGATCCAACGGTTGGATTGGGAGAAACGTCCGTTTTACTAAGGTGTCTCACTGCAGAAACTTGCTGCGAAAATTGGACTTCCTCTAACTTTTCTCTTCCGCCATGGCTCTCTTCTTCACCTCTCCTCCAAACCCTATTCCTCTTTGTGTTATGATAGTTCTTCCTTCTTCCAATTCTAAATCCAACATAATTGGGCCTAAGTTACATACCCCCTCCTTACTTCACAACAACTCAAATTAAATCCAAAGTTATTTTTAAGCTCATTAATAAAATAACACTTCAACTTTATTTCACCAAATTAATCCGATTAATTACCATGCCAACTTAATAAAATAATTCCGACTTCGTCGATAAAATTCGAATTAAATACAAATAGTCCAATATTAATAATAATATTATTTCTTCAACGAAATCAGCTTTATTAATTCTCCGACTAACCGAATAAAATCCATCTTTAACTTAATAATCCAAATACGCTTCCCAAAATAATACCGACAATTCCGATTGATCCTCGAACTTCGATTAAATCCAATGATTAAATTCTTAAATAATTTAATTAACTAATTAATTAAATTCGGGGCGTTACATGGGGTCTTGATTCGAGGGCAGATAGGCAGGTAAACCCGGAAGACCAGACCTTGAGGGTAGCTCCCGACAGAAGGTTGGCAGGTAAACCCGGAAGACCTATTCTGGAGGAAACATGTACCTAATATCCGAACATGTGATATGTTCTCAGAATATCTAATCGGATGGCCAGTGGACATTCAATCGGAGTGCTACGAGTTGACATGCTTTCCTGTACTGGATAGTGAGGAAACCTTAGGATCTGACATGGATTTGTAGTTGATGTATGTACCCTGTAGAGACGAGAGAACCCATAAGATAGGGGAACTCACTGAGATTTAGTAATCTCACCCCATTCATCTTATTATTTTTTTCAGGTACCGTGCAAGATCGAGTTTTGCTAGATGCTTGGATCAAGAGCTTTTGACCAGATGCCGTGAAGACTGTGCCTGATCTTTTCTTCCGCTGTGTATTATTATCATTGTGTAGATATATTCATTGTATCCATCTTCAAGATGATTTTAAATGTATACATCTTATGTTATTATTCCTGACTTTTGTATGTACTCAGTACCAGTTATTAGTATTCTGCTGATATGATTCTAGACACATATTAGTAGGGTGTTACAGTTGGTATCAGAGCAGGTCGACCCTCGACCTAGCTGTGAGGCATCATTAGCAAACTTCTTCCTTCCTCACAAGTGTGCGTTGCTGGCTCGATTCTACTGTCATGTTATTCAGTTGTTGAACTTGATCAACTCACCAACTGGGTACGTGATAGGCAGGATCGCGGCAGAACCGCCACGAGGACGCGTTATCCCTAAAGTGACTCGTGTGGCAACAGAATTCCAGTAGTAATTATGGAGAAATGTTGGACTTGGATAGTGTCACGTATGCAAGGTAGATGCGATGACAGTCTACACGGGAGAAGCTAAGGAAGTTGGAAATTTCCAAAACACCTTTTGGGACAAAGTAGATCCATGAAGCACCTGAGTAGGAATGGAGTAAGGGAATTCTGTGATGGAGCTGAGCTTGAAGCCGCTAGGAATTCATTACTCGAACATGGTGCCAGTAGCAGACATGGACAGAGAAACAGTTGGATGGAAGACCTTGGGAGTTGAACAGAGATATTGGATATTTCCAAATACACTTGCCTAGGAAGTACGTGAAGGGGCAAGATTATTACCTCCGACTTGTTCTGGTATACCTTAAGATATGAGTAGTTATCTAGTGAAGGGTTGGTAGAACGAGTGGGAGTAGTGACCTCCAATTTGGAAATCTGGGATATCTGATTGGGTGAAAAGGAACTACTGCATCTCGTTGTGTATTCTGAAATGCGTGAGTCCTAGAACTACGCTAGGCGGAAACTGAATGGAGGGTTATGCAGAGGGCAAAAATCCATGTTCCCTGCTAGTCATGAATCATTTAATTCCGAGTGAAGCCATCAAGCTACGATATGCATTGGGTACTTAGGTGAACTACACTAGTGGTTGTCTGAAGCATCGGTGAGTTGACCACAGTAAGTGACTTTTATTTGTAACCATGATATTCCTATATGGTGGGAGTTAACATTGAGAATTTCTCGTGCGTGCCCTGTGTGAGTGAGTACACACCTGGCATAGGAACTCGAACTGGATTTGTAGTGAGTCAGATCTAATTTGTTGTGTTCAGTGGAGGTTAACCTTAAACGTGTGACTAGAAGGATCTGAGTAGAGATGACCTCAGTTGAGACATGTTTGATTAGTCGTTCGTGGCTATAGGATACAGGTGGAGATTGTTATACGCTACTGGGAAGGTTACTTGAGTGCATGGCCTCGGATTTGGACCACCATGTTAGTACTACCAGACAGGTATATCGCCACAGTATCGCTAGCGTGCACGAGGCGCGTGAGTCGACCTTTCCTGACAGATGTGGGACATGATGATCTGGAACTCAAGGTAGGATGATATTGGTATTCGTGAGACGTGGATCCAAATTCTCATAAGGTAGGTGGGATAAGAATCCACATGTTGCACTCGATGATTAAGGATTATGCGAGTAGGCGACGACAGGGTGGATTAGATTCCAATGCTACACTTATGAGGAGAACTTGGATGGTCGAGACCACTTGAGAATTTTTGGATTCTACAATGTGGACACTCCTTGTTTTGTTGTAGTTAGTTAACCTTTATGCGTAATATTCGAGATGGATGTGTGTGTGATCGTCATATTCCGACCAGCGCATTATGTGACTATTCTTTAACATTGGTGATTAATGTTAGAATGGATGAAGTATGTCTTGGGTTATCTCGATATGAGAAGTATCGAGGGGGAGTATCTGTAGATCCTAAGAAGATAAATAAGGCCAGTCTCGGTAAGCAGAGACATATTGGTTTTGGAAGTGTCATGGAATTTTAAAGGAGAATGTCCAAGGCACGAAGTATGATTCCTTGCATGGTAACTACACTTTTTCCGTTAGAAACGCTACATTGGGTAATGCAACCAAGGAAGTTAGTTTAGTGTCAGATTCGGAAACGAAAGGGCACTAGATGACTGTGTGAGAAGTGCGGCTATGAAAGGATTGTTATATCGGTTAAGCCATATGAACTATTGGGAGTGTTGTCACACCAACGGTATGAAATCGTATGGTTGAGAAGAAACTGTGGAAAAGTTGGGAAGAGTTATCGTAGTTGTAAGATGTGGAAGTTGGTAAGGAAAGACAAACTTCTGTTCATTAAGTATCCGGGTGTAGATGTTCTGTAACCGAAGTGTGCGACCGAGTTATGTTTAAATGGACCTAACACAGAATAATGAGGCAGTTATTGATCTGATTTTGGGAAATTACTCAACCTCGAGGAGTAGCTGGCGATTACTCTGTTGAGGACTGAGCATGCGTGGTTTGGATGGACATCGTGGAAAGATAATTGATATTGAGAGAGTAAGAGTAAGAAAGACTATCATTTGAGTTTATCAGGGAGACTAAGATGACAGTCGTATTGGTTTAACCATGGCTTAATTTTTGGCGACCTAACCTTGGGGAAGACTTGATCAAAGTTGTTCGGTGGATAAAGCATTAAGGATGAACTATCAGTATCAAAAGGAACAACTAAGATCGGTAATGGAGCATAATGGTTACAGAGAGTAGACTCATTATTGTTATATCTTGTGCACTTATCGGTGTGCATGAGGACTTGGACGGTCATAGCAGGTTGATTGTTTGAGTTCGCCTTTCGGCGGAAGGAAATTTTTGTAAAATTGTTGGATATAAAGACTATTGTTGTAGAATTGTATACCCTTGTGGATTGCGATGGCATTTATGTCATTTGAGACTGAAGGACAAATCGAAGTAAGAAGCCAGATAGTACAAGAAGGTAGACATGGAACAAGTCAATTTGAGCATCTGGGAATTAGAAGTTAGGGCCAAGGAATTCAACGAGCCTTATATGATACTGTATGGGATCGTGTACAAGCGAATCTGGAGTGTCGTCATTAGAGAGAGACATTGCAGTAGAAATGTATGAGTTTGAGATAATGCAAGGAGAATTTCTCAAGTATGTCGAGACAGAATATCAGAAGGAGTATATGCTTGGAAAAGTGGTCGAGCTTGTATTATGTGAGTGTTAAGGTTTTCGGTCAAGAACGTTAGAACACAAGTGAAATGGTATACTGTGTTTCTGGGGATGGAACAACTCTCAGACAAAATCGCGAGAATTATACATGAGAAGAGTGTAAGTAAAATTTCATCCCTCGTTGGAAGAGATATGAAGAGTTTTACTTCTTGGTGATTGGAAGGAATTCGAGGGCGAATTCTATTTAAGGGGGGGAGAATGTAATACCCCGTTATTTCCGAGTATGCATGACGCCTTACTGGACGAGAAATTAATGGAATTATATTAATCTAATGGTGATTAAGATAATTGATTCCAATCCCTTATTAGTTGGACTAAGTGGTGGATTAAGAAGTTATTAGAGATAATAACTCTAATTATCTAAGAGGGGCATAATGAGTAAATATGTATTAGAGGCAAGGGAAATTGAGTATTTGAGCATGGAATTATATAAACCCAAAACAAGACCAAGTCTCAATATATTTTCTCATCCTCTTACTCACCAAAATTCAGAATTTGGAGGAAGGGTTGGAGGAGAAGAGAGAAAATCAGAATAGAGCAAGAGAAAGAGGGAAAGAGAGCTCGTGGAAGAGGGAAAGGAAGAGAGAAGTGCAGAATCTTCATCAACCTTGTCTTGCATGCAAGAGATTGGTGCTTTTGGAAGGAGGACAAAGAATTAAGCTTGGATTCATCATCATCTTCATCACTCAAGTCAGAATCTTCATCATCAATAAGGTGAGTTCCATTAGTTAGGAACTTGGGGTAGGGTTTGGGAACCTTGCATGATTAAGGGTTTATACTGTTATTAATGTCTTGAATGATGATTTAATCGGTCAAATATTTGTTCTTTTGATGCAATTGTATGATATGGAATGTTGAAATAGGATGGGATTCGTATTTGGATTGTTGGGGAACCTATGGATGAGTTAGAACACTTTTGGAACTGGTTTTATGCAAGACAAACGTGATTTTTGCTTCTGGTTCAGTAAGCAATCGATTGCACTGTGAAAATTTGACTTTCTGCGCTTCTGGTTCAACGAGCAATCGATTGCACACCAGTGCAAATCGATTGCACCTGACAGAAAATGATCCTTTTACTGTTTCGACCATAACTGGAGTTCCGTAACTCAGAATTGGGCGCCGTTCGAGGCATTGGAAAGCTAACGGAAAGGGCTATGAGGTGTCTAAGCTTCCACAACCTTGGCATACTTTTAATTACTAATTAAATCCTTGTGAATATTCTTGTATCGTGGTTACTAAACGATAATGCTCGAATAATTGATTTGTTAATCATTCTAAGGGCCTTGCTGCCCAAGTATTCCTTCAATTGGGTTGTAGGGATCATGGAATGAGTGGTAATGTAAATCAAGTCATCCACGTACACTAAAGATGTTGAGGTCTTAGAGCTTGTGAAGCTAAGCATGTGAACCAAGAGGCGAGGAGGCCTTACAACTTGGTGAAACTTTTGTACGTCGATAAACAAAATATGGATATGGTAAGCTGAGCCTTAGGATACCTAAACTAAGATATATGAACATATTCTAACCTGATATTCCTTTTTCCTATCAAGCGACTTCTTCTGAAATTCTACAATCTAATGGTGTAGTAAGTATGTGACGAGGGGTTAGAGGACATACAAAAGGACAGTAACTGCGAGTAGGCATGTTACATATATGTTGGCTACTTCTTGTGAAGAAATTCCAAGGATGCCCCTGTGCCATATATATTGTGGGCATTCTCGGGCTTTGGTCTCGGGAATGGGTCGACTCCTTAGTTCAGGAGTATTCTTCGGGGATGAACTCCCGGGGATGTGTACCTCACCTTCTCCTTTTGTTGTTTCCTTATGGGTGAATTTCTATGTGAGATTTGGACCCAGGAAATTGGACGAGTTGAATCGTTGTAGTGATTCAATGTCGGTTCCATGGTTCTCTATAGTCATATGAGTTACTTACCATGTAGATTGAAAAGGGTGATTTGGGGTCTTGATTCGAGGGCAGATAGGCAGGTAAACCCGGAAGACCAGACCTTGAGGGTAGCTCCCGACAGAAGGTTGGCAGGTAAACCCGGAAGACCTATTCTGGAGGAAACATGTACCTAATATCCGAACATGTGATATGTTCTCAGAATATCTAATCGGATGGCCAGTGGACATTCAATCGGAGTGCTACGAGTTGACATGCTTTCCTGTACTGGATAGTGAGGAAACCTTAGGATCTGACATGGATCTGTGGTTGATGTATGTACCCTGTAGAGACGAGAGAACCCATAAGATAGGGGAACTCACTGAGATTTAGTAATCTCACCCCATTCATCTTATTATTTTTTTCAGGTACCGTGGAAGATCGAGTTTTGCTAGATGCTTGGATCAAGAGCTTTTGACCAGATGCCGTGAAGACTGTGCCTGATCTTTTCTTCCGCTGTGTATTATTATCATTGTGTAGATATATTCATTGTATCCATCTTCAAGATGATTTTAAATGTATATATCTTATGTTATTATTCCTGACTTATGTATGTACTCAGCTATGTTGTCAAAAGCGGCTGGCGCGGCCGATATCGCGGCGCGGCGCGGAAAATCTGGTGCAGCCGCTTCAGAGCATACCGGTGCAGCGCGATTGGGAGTAGCGGCCGATTCGGCTGACGTGTCCGGTTCGGGAGCGGTGCGGGTGCGGTCCAAAAGCGCCGCGTTTCACTTTAGTTAGATCCGGGTCGGGTCGGCCCAAAACCTCAAAAATTTTCACGTATTTTACACTTCCTAACCCTAAAACTAGCCGTTTCTCACCGTTTCAAGCATCGTTTCTCTCTCTCTCAAGCATCGTTTCTCTCTCTCTCAAGCATCGGTCCTCTTCACGTTTCTTCTTCATCTTCTCCACACTTCCGCCGTCTCTTCCTTCTTCGTGTGCAGAGTCCTTCAGGTATGTTTCCTTTTTCTTTTTATGAACTTCTTCCTTCTGCTCCTCTTTTTGTTCATCATGGGTTCTTCTGCTCTTCTTTCTTCATAATATTCTTCTCAATGGTTCTGGATATTCTTTCTTCATAATGTTCCTCTTCCTCTATTATTTATTTGTTCTGTTCTGCATAACAGCTATGGCAACTAATCCTCCAAATAGTTCTACTCAACCATCATCATCCGATGTTCCATCTGTGGCTTCTTCGGCTGCTGCTAAGATACACCAACCAGTCGGTGATATAGGCTGGAAATTCAATCACTTGAAAGACTTGAATAATAGGAGGAGGGTTACTTGTAATTTTTGTAACGAAACATCGACCGGAGGAATTTCAAGAGCTAAGCAACATCAATTAGGAATAAAAGGAAATGTGAAGGCTTGCACTCAAACACCGGAAGATGTTAAGCTGATTTTACAAGAGCATGAAGATAAGAAATTGGCTGCCAAAAAATCTATTTCAGGTGAAGTCCATGAAGATGATGATGAGGCTTCACGGCTGTTAGAGATATCTAGGATCCGAAGTGGGAAAAGGCCGGCTGAAGAAGGGAGTATGCCAACTGCCAAGAAGAATACAAAAGGGCCGTTGGATGTAATTTACTATAGGAAACCGGAGGAAAATTTGAAGAAAGGAAAGCAAACAAGCTTGAATGATGCTTGTGATAAGAAGGCAAGAGCGAGTTGTTGTCAATACATAGCCCGTTTCTTTTATCGGAATGGAATTGCTTTCAATGTTGCAAAATCAAAGAGTTTCAAATTGATGGTTGAAGCAATTGGTATGTATGGTGCACATTTGAAGCCTCCAAGCTACCATGAGTTGCGAGTTCCTTTGCTTCAAGATGAGTTGAGACTTACACATGAGATGTTGAGTACTAATAAGAAAGAACAAGAAAAGTATGGTTGTTCCATAATGTCTGATGGTTGGACCGATACAAAGGGAAGAACATTGATAAACTTTTTGGTTAATTCTCCTGCAGGAACAATGTTTGTTAAAAGTGTTGATGCTTCTGCCGACATGAAAACTGGACAAAAGTTGTTTCAACTTTTGGATAGCTTTGTTGAAGAGATTGGTGAAAGTAATGTTGTGCAGTTAGTTACTGATAATGGAAGCAATTATGTCTTGGCTGGTAGACATCTTCAAGTATCAAGACCAAAAATATTTTGGACTCCATGTGCTGCTCATTGTCTAGACTTGATGCTAGAAGACATCGGAAAAATTCCTAAAGTCAAGAAGGTTATACAAAAAGGAATGACACTCGTGGGCTTCATTTACAACCATTCTTTGGTTTTAAATTTAATGAGGGAGAAGTTAGAAAGTGAGTTGGTTAGAAGTGGAGTCACAAGGTTTGCCACAAACTTTCTTACTTTGCACAGATTGCACATTCTAAAGGCAAAAATTAGAACCATGTTCACTTCTGAAGAATGGTTGAACTTGAATGCAAGTAAGGAGGTGAAAGGAAAGAAGGCGGCTGCTATTGTACTTCAAGTATCATTTTGGGAGGATATTGTGTACACTCTTAAAGCTATGGGACCTCTTGTAAAAGTGCTTAGGCTTGTTGATAATGAAAAAAGGCCGGCAATGGGTAGCATCTATCATGCAATGTTGGAAGCCAAAGAGTTTATTCAAAGAAACTTCAACAACAATGAAAACAAGTACAAAGACATCATTGATATTGTTGATAGAAGATGGAGTATACAACTTCATCATCCGTTACACGCAGCTGGGTATTATCTTAATCCGAAATACTTTTATACCAATCCAATGATTGAGAATGACGCTACATTGTTGGATGGCCTTTATGCATGCATTAACAAGCTTTCTGCAAATGCTAAAGTTGTTGATGCCATCCATGGAGACTTGGCGAAATATAAGATGGGTGTGGACCACTTTGGATTGACAGAAGCGGTAAGGCAAAGAGACACTATATCTCCTGGTAAGTAACTAAGTCTATTACACAATAATTAAATTTCATAATAATTTTTGTGTATATATGCTAATGCAAATAAATTTTGCATTGCAGCTGAGTGGTGGAAGAGGTATGGAGCAAAAACACCAGATTTGCAGCTCCTTGCAATCAAAATATTGAGTTTGACTTGTAGCTCATCGGGTTGTGAGCGGAATTGGAGTGCTTTTGAGCATGTAAGTAGTTGATATTAGGCCATACTTTCAAATTAATAGTTTAGTAAGTATATTTATTATTTAAAGTTTATACTAACTTTAAAATTATAATATAGATTCATTCCAAGAAAAGAAATAGACTTGAACATCAAATGTTGCAAGACTTAGTTTTTATCAAGTATAACCAAACTTTGAAGGAGCGCTTTGATAGTGATGATATGATTGATCCTGTGGTTATGGAGGATGATATTGATACAACTAACCTATGGTTGTTGGGAGGTGAAGATGAGGTTCAACCTGATGATGATATGGTGTTTGATGGTGATGATTTGTCTTGGCTAGATGTTGAAATTGCAAGTGGTGCTGTTGAGCCAATAATCAACACTAGAAGTCAAGCAGCATTGCAGAAAAAGGCAACTACAGCTGCACCTTCTTCCTCTAGATCTAAGGGAAAAGCAAAGGAAGTGGTAGTAGTAGATGATGAATTTGGTGATCAAGACTATCTTGGAGAAGGTGAAGAGGATGAAGAGGATGAAGAAAATGAAGAGGATGGTGGAAGTGATGATGAAGACATGGAATTTAATGATTCTTGAATTTTTATTATAGTTACTGTGTTTAGTTATTTTAAGACTTATATCCTTAAGTGTTTGTTTTCTTGAAGTTTATAACTATTTGGAAGTATGTTTCCTTAAGAATTATGTTTTTTAATGGTATTTGGAATTGGAAGTATGTTTTGCTTAATTCATTATGAAGTTTGGAATTGGAAGTATGTTTGGAATTATTGGAAGTATGTTTTTTTTTTGGTATTTTCTAGTATGTTTTTAGCATGAAAATGCCATAAAAATAGCGCCCGCGCCGCTAAAATAGCGCCCGCGCCGCTCCCCGCATCCGCGCCGCTCCCATTTTTGGGTTGACCGCGCCGCGCCGCGTTCCGAGATTAACAACATAGGTACTCAGTACCAGTTATTAGTATTCTGCTGATATGATTCTAGACACATATTAGTAGGGTGTTACATAAATTTTGCAAGCAGTGTATTTAAGTGAAACTGGTTAATGGTTTCTGATTATTCTTTATGTTTATTATACCTAATGCATTATTAAAAATGTATAATTGAATTTAATGTGTTTGATTATTTTTAAAAAGAGGGTTGATTGAAAATAATTATTTATATATATATATATATATATATATATATATATATTAACAATCACATTTATATTTATTTGATATTTGCAATAGTATTGGATAAATGTTCATACTATGAATACAAATATATATGTCATTGAGATGCATTAATTATATTTTAATATTATCATTTAGAGAACATACAAATATTTATTAAATAATTGTAAAATTTTATAATCAAGTAGAAAAGTCTGAGTTGTCTTCACAAAACTAATCATTCTTATGCTTTTGGTATTGGAGATGCGAGCTGCAAATTGAGTGGCAGTGCATGCGAAACTACTTTGCATGCATTACGAGACTGTAATTCTGTTAAAGCCGTTTGGGAGCACAAAATTCCTAATGATTTGCGTGCTCAGTTCTATAATGTTAACCTGCAAGAGTGGATCAGTATCAATATTAATGGAGTGGGAGTGTAGGGAAGGATTGGAGTGCTTACTGGGCCGTACGGTGTCACATGGTGTGGAATTGGAGAAACAAAGCCTTGCATGATGAGGAGTTTATTCCGCCGTACAGCTTGTCGAAGAATATAGAGAAAATAGTTAAGGAGTATAAGGTGTCTCATAGTATTAACAATAAGATTATGAGTAGGAACAGAATTGACAAGTTGATTAAATGGAATTGTCCTCAACAGGATTTCATAAAGCTGAATGTTGATGGAGCTCGTGATCAGGACGGGATCTCTGGGTGTGGTGGTGTTATCAGAGACGCTGATGGAAATTGGTGTGGTGGCTTCTCCAAATACGTTGGACACTGTAGTGTTTTGATGGTAGAATTATGGGGAATCTTGGAAGGCTTGAAGCTAGTAGTGGAAAGAGGGTAAAAGAAGGTTGTGGTGGAAATGGATTCGCAAGCGGCTATCGACATCATTAAGCAAGATACGAATAGTATCTTGAGAAAACGTAATCTGGTGAGACATATCCATAATTGGATGTTGAAGTTGGAGAGTATTGAGATATGACATGTTTTTAGAGAGGCAAATGAGTGTGCTAATCTTCTAGCTAGACATGGTAAATCCTTGAAGAGGGGGTGTTTGGTTTTCCATGAAGCTTCGGATTGGATAGTTAGCACTCTTGTCAAAGATAAGAGTGAGGTTTTTGTTTCTAGGGCTATTCCCGTGTAGTTGTTTTTTTTTTCTTTTTGGGCCTTTGGCCATCCATGTTGCAAAAAAAAAAAACTATTCGTTCTTTGATTTCAACTCTCAAAACATAAATGAATTTATTGTGCTTGATTATCTTTGATAATAGATTTGATTATATGTTGTGTAATTAATTTTAATTATATTTAATTATGTTATATTTATAATTATTTTTTTAAATATGTAACACCCTAGACTGCTTTCGGGAAGATCGACTGGCCCCACAAACCAACACAGGTTTCTCCAGCATGATTTGGCCTCACTCACACGCTTTCTGGGAAACTTCCTCAGAAGGTCATCCATCTCACAATTGCTCCAAGTCAAGCATGCTTAGCTGTGGAGTTCTTATGGAACGGGCTACCGAAAAGAAGACGCAGTCTGGGGTGTTACACTTTAAAATATACATATTTTAAAAATTTGATAAGAGTATCTTTAGTTTCTACTTTAAAAAATCAAAAGTAATTTTGAAAGTGTATAATTGAATTTATTGTGTTTGATTATTTTTGAAAATAGATTTAATTATATGTTGTATAATTGAATTTAATTATATTTAATTATATTATATTTACCATTATTATTTTATAAAATATGTATATTTTAAAAATTTGATAAGAGTATCTTTAGTTTCTTCTTTAAAAAATCAAATATAATTTTCAAAATGTATAATTGAATTTAATGTGTTTGATTATTTTTGATAATAGATTTGATTATATCTCAAAAACGAAATCTAAATTTAAATTTATATACGGAAACTATTGATTCAAATATATTTATTAATAATGTGAAATAAGAATCAAAAGCTCATTACGACATTTCCCGTCGTCACCTTTTCAATTCTCTTACTCTCTCAAAACTTCCAATCCTTTCAGGTTCGAATTTAATTAATCATATTTTTGGTAGATAATTTGTGAAAAACAATATCGATCTTTGTGTTGTGTTTCAGTTTTTGCCTAGTGATTCTAATATGAGATTTTTGGTAGCAAATTTGTGAAAAACAATATAGATTCTTTACAATTTTTGAACTTATCTGCTAAGATTTTTATAGAAAAGTCCTTATATTTGACAACCATTGAGATTGACAATGCTTTATGTACTAAATGTTCTTTTAGATGAAAATGTTGCGTAATATGAGAATGTTGCGTAAAGTATAAAATTTGCAAACAGTGTATTTAAGTGAAACTAGTTAATGGTTTCAGATTATTATTTATGTTTATTATACCTAATGTATTATTAATAGTGTATAATTGAATTTAATTGTTTGATTATTTTTGAAAACAGGTTTGATTAAAAAATAATTATATATATTAACAATCACATTTATATTTATTTGATATTTGCAATAGTATTGGATAAATGTTCATATTATGAATACAAATACATATGTCATTGAGATGCATTAATTATATTTTAATATTATTATTTAAAGAACATACAACTATTTATTAAATAATTGTAAAATTTTATAATCAAGTAGAAAAGTCTGAGTTGTCTTCACAAAACTAATCATTATTTTATTCCAACTCTCATAATATAACTGAATTTAATGTGTTTGATTATCTTTGAAAATATATTTGATTATATGTTGTGTAATTAATTTTAATTATATTTAATTATGTTATATTTATAATTATTTTTTAATATTTTATAAAACATGTATATTTTAAAAAGGCTTAAATAGTCTTTTGGTCCTTGTAAGTTGGCGTGTTATTAGTTTTTGTCCCTGTATCTTATATTTCTTGGAAATGATCCTTGGATGTTAAAGTTCTTTTGGTTTTAGTCTCTAAAACTAAAATATGCAGGAAAATCTGCAGGTTACTTGCGGATTTTCCTTTGAATTTTCCTACGGATTTTAATTTGATTGACTAAAACCAAAAGGACTTTAACTTTCAGGGATCATTTTCAAAAAAAAATAAGATACAAGGAAGAAAATCAAAAACACGTCAACTTACAGGGACCAAAAGACTATTTAAGCCTTTTAAAAATTTGATAAGAGTATCTTAAGTTTATACTTTAAAAAATCAAAAGTAACTTTGAAAGTGTATAATTGAATTTAATGAGTTTGATTATTTTTGAAAATAGATTTGATTATATGTTGTATAATTTATTTTAATTATATTATATTTACCATTATTATTTTATTCAATATGTGTAACACCTGAGGCCGAAAAAGGAGAGGGGTAGTTGCACCACATGGAACACCTGAGGCCGAAGAAGACAATGGTGGTCGCCACATCGTAATGAGAGGAATCTTGAGGCCGTGCAGGTATGGGACTGCATGGTTGAAGGAAAGCTTATAAGGAATGATGGGTACTACCTATACCAACAAGATGCATCTTCTTTTCGGTAGCCCGTTCGATAAGAACTCCACAATTAAGCGTGTTTGACTTGGAATAGTATTGGAATGGGTCACCTCCTGGGAAGTTTCCTGGAAAGCATGCGAGTGAGGTCAAAGCAAGCAGAAAAGACCAGTGTTGATTTGTGGGGTTAGTCGATCATCCCGAAAGCAGTCTGGGGCGTTACAAATGGTATCAGAGCTAGACCTCTCCCAGTACGATGTGGTTCGAGGACGAATCATGCGGAAGCTGGTGGGCATGTAACATCCGAGGCCGAAAAAGGAGAGGGGTGGTTGCATCGCATGGAACACTTGAGGTCGAAGAAGGCAATGATGGTCGCCACATCGGAATGAGAGGAATCTTGAGGCCGTGCAGATATGGGAGTGCATGGTTGAAGCAAAGCTTATAAGGATTGATGGGTACTACCTATACCAACAAGATGCATCTTCTTTTCGGTAGCCCGTTCGATAAGAACTCCACAGTTAAGCGTGCTTGACTTGGAGTAGTATTGGGATGAGTGACCTTCTGGGAAGTTTCCCGGAAAGCATGCGAGTGAAGTCAATGCAAGCTGAAAAGACCCGTGTTGATTTGTGGGATTAGTCGATCATCCCGAAAGCAGTCTGGGGTGTTACAATATGTTTATTTGGAAAATTTGATAAGAGTGTCTTTAGTTTCTCCTTTAAAAAATCAAATATATTTTTAAAAATGTATAATTGAATTTAATGTGTTTAATTATTTTTGAAAATAGATTTGATTATATCTCAAAAAAGAAATCTAAATTTAAATTTATATACGGAAACTATTGATTCAAATATATTTATTAATAATGTGAAATAAGAATAAGAAGCTCATTACAACACTTCCCGTCGTCACCTTTTCAATTCTCTTACTCTCTCAAAACTTCCAATCCTTTCAGGTTCGCATTTAATTCATCATATTTTTGGTAGCTAATTTGTGAAAAACAATATCGGTGTTTGTGTTGTGTTTCAGTTTTTGCCTAATGATTCTAATATGAGATTTTTGGTAGCAAATTTCGGAAAAACAATATAGATTCTTTACAATATTTGAACTTATCTGCTAAAATTTTGATAGAAAAGTCCTTATATTGGACAACCATTGAGATTGACAATGCTTTATGTACTAAATGTTCTTTTAGATGAAAATGTTGTGTAATATGAGAATGTTGCGTAAAGTATAAAATTTGCAAGCAATGTATTTAAGTGAAACTAGTTAATGGTTTCTAATTATTCTTTATGTTTATTATACCTAATGCATTATTAAAAGTGTATAATTGAATTTAATGTGTTTGATTATTTTTGAAAATAGGTTTGATTAAAAAATAATTATATATATTAACAATCTTATTTATATTTATTTGATATTTGCAATAGTATTGGATAAATGTTCATATCTATCATATAAGAAAAGTCTACCATTTCCTCATCTCTTAGCTATGCCACATCAACCTCTCTTCTCACAAAATTCCACATCATTCCTTTCCCATGGTAGGATTGAACTTTAAACCTCCAACCTCTCATGATCTCGCAGTTACAAATTATTTACTTTCTCTGGCCATTCACATTCACAACTGCTTACAACACTAATGACCTCATATAATGCTTCTGCCTTCCAAGCCCCTTCTGCCTTCCAAGCCCTCCACCTTCCACGTTCCAAAACACTTTTATCATTACTATATATAACCATCATACTTTCACAGTATCTATCATATTCATCAAACCTAATCGTGGAAAATTTTGGTTTATACTATTTTTGCAATTACAGTCATTCCCACGACTATTCATGTGGAAAATTTTGGTTTATACTATTTTTGCAATTACAGCCATTCCCACGACTATTCATGTACAAACCGGAATTTAACATTTTTTTCTTTCTTTTCTTGATAGAAAATATCTTTCATGTTATTTGCAGGTTGAATTTGTAGTGTATCATTCTGAAGTACTAATTGGCGTTTCATGTTATTTGCAGGTTGAATTTGTAATGTATCATTCTGAAGTACCAATTGGCGTCACTCCATAGTATATGGTTCGTTTTTTACATGGGTTGTGTCCAATCCCTATTTTCTATTTTACTGTCCCGAAAGTTTGAGCTGTAGAAGTAGAAATCAAGTTGGCTGGTGTCAATATACAATGGAGAATCTGCTTGAAATTACTGGGTTATGCTTGCGCAAGTTTTGTCAAAAATGTAGATATTATACTATGTAAATAACATGATATTTTATATTAATTCATAGAATGAACTTTAATTTTTTATATTTTAAGTGCAAATATTAATAAATAAATCTTAATTGATTGATTTTATGTTTGAGTGATATTTATATTAAATCTTAGTAATTATAGAAATTGTAGATATTATAATATGTAAATAAGATAATATTTTATATTAATTCATAGAACTAAAGAATATTTTAGTTAGGTCAAATTAAGAAATTAAGGTTATCAATATATACAAAGTTAGTTTTATAAAATATTATTGATATTTATTTATTATAAGGTCGAACAAAATAAAAAATAAAGATAAAATATTACAAATTAAAAATGTATACATAATTTTGAAATTTATAAGAAAATAGAATCAAAGAGTAAAGAAAAAAACATTATATTTGTTTAGGTAAATAAAGAGTTTTAAAATGAAAAGACATAAATCATTTACCTATAAAAAAATTAAATATCATAATCATTTTACTTGATTGCAACTTTAATTTTTGATTTAATCTGATTGCAACTTTTGATTTATTATTTTTAATTTTTTGATTTTATTTGATTACAATTTTTAACTTCTTATCCATAATAATCCAAGCATTATGGTCGAATTGAACGTGATTTTAAAGAATGGTTTGTTGAAACAATGAAGCAGCACACCTATTTTCTTGATATGGAAATAATTGGTATATTATTGCAAATTTTAATAAATAAATTTCATTGATTAATTGATTTTATCTTTGAGTGATATTTATATTAAATCTTAGTTGCTATAAAAATTATAGATATTATAATATATAAATAACATAATATTGTATATTAATTCATATAACTAAAGAATATTTTAGTTAGGTCAAATTAAATAAATTAAGTTTATCAATGTAACACCCATATATAAATACATACATCAAAGCATATACATATACATGAATCCAAGTATTTGGTACTGAAAATACTTATAAGTTCCTAGTCAACACATTATACATATTAATGCCCAAAATACAAAGTTCTAACAACGGCATAATACATACAAGATGTTCAAAAGTAAATACTAAGAACTAGATCAACAATGATCACAAAATGTAATCCACAACGGAAGCTTCGCCATGTCCAAAATAAGCATAAGGAATAAGGAAATCAAACTGCTTTCTCCTTACCCTTCGCGGAACCTGTAGTACCTGAAATCAATATATAATGGGGTGAGATAAAATATCTCAGTGAGTTCCCTATCCTATGGATCCTCTCGGCTTTACAAGGTTCTAATCTATAAGTCTCAAGTCATAAAAGAAACTAGACCTTGAGTTCTCACACTAACATTATATGGAATCATACTTAGAGTTCAACAACTCAAACACAAGATTACAAATCGGAAACCAATACCAAGGCATCCCCATATTCCCGTCCCCTTCTACGTCTAGGAGGTGGCACGAGTCATGGATCCTTTGGAAAATCTTGACATACGAAATGGATTCGGACTCATGAGCCTTTCCCCATGAATCGTCACTTCACATGGCCCGTACACCATCACAAGTCTCTACCCGTAGGTTCCATTCGTACACAAAAGCGGGAATCAAACCTGCAAAGATTATTTGTGTCTCTCTGCACAGTGCCTCTCTGCACGAAGAATGCCTGTTAGCATTCAAAAGAAAAATGAAGAAATAAAGAAAAATACAACGGTTCCGATTAATACATTATACAATGGTGATCGCTTCCGCAAACCACTAGGCCTGTTAGCCTTTCCTCATAAGATTCCAACACGTATGTTCCATATAATATCTCATCCTAGGTTTCTTTGTTAAGCTACATAACCTAACAATTCCTAGTTTCCTCACTTAACCTTTATTTTCATAACAACGAAGTTATTTAACCTCTCTGATATATATATATATATATATATATATATATAGATATATATATATATATATATATATATATATATATATATATATATAACAAAGGTTTACCAATCCACCTGCAATAGAACTCAAACAACAATTATAGAGTACACAAGCATCATAACAAAAGCATAACGTCCTCATGGTTCCGAACGAAAACCAACCCAAGTAATCAAGCAAATTCCCGACTCTCGATTAAACAATTCTCCTTTTGTTCCCAAAACCTACACTACTAGAAAGTACACGCTTCTAGCCTACTACTGCTTCGAACGACGATTAAAATAGAGTTACGGTTCAAAAGTTACGATCGAAACAATTTCTCTCATTAAACTAAAGAATTGGCTAAGAAAGGTTCAGTTCGCGCCGCGCAGCAGCTAGGTCGCTCCGCGAACCCTCTGGCAGTAGCCAACCCTCATAATCTTCAACAATGCTCGCACCGCTAACTGATGTTTGCGCCGCCAACCTCTGGCGGTGGCAAGTCTCTCAAGGATTCCCAATATGTTCGCGCCGTGAACCACTGTACGCGCCGCGTACTGAAGGCAGAAACAAAACCCCTAAAAACCTGCATAGTTCGCGCCGCGCAGCCTCGTTCGCGCCGCGAAGCGCGCGAGAACTGAGTTCTCAGCTCTGCTTCACACACAAAATCCATGGTTCAAAACCATCTAAAACCATCCTAACCTGTTCCAGATCATATTAAAGCATAGATACAACCTATAGGTGATAAATTTATGGATTATAAGCACTTATTCATGAACATTGATGAATTTGTTCAAAACCTAGATTTCTCTATGAAATCCCTAATATCCAAACTTATGATTTCTCATCCACAATCAAATCTATAAGTTTCTAACTAGAACCCACCTCGATTACGAGTCGCTGATGTCGAAGATGAGTTGAATCGACGGAGAAATGATCGAAATCCAAGCTTTCCTCTTTCTCTTCTTGCTCCTCCTTCTCTCTACTCTTCTCTCTAACTTTGTCTTGTTTTTGGAAAAATGAAGAAGAAAAGCAAGGAAGAAAGATATAAGAAAAATATCTTTAAGTTAACACTACTAACTTAATGTCCAAAAGTATCTCTAATGTACCAATTGATAAAACCTCAGTGTCAGTTAATAACATTAGAGCATTTAATTTAATACGGGGTATTACATCCTCCCTCCCTTAAATAGAAATTCGTCCTCGAATTTAAGAATTACCTGAAAAGGTGAGGGTAAGCATCCCGCATTTCCGATTCAAGTTCCCATGTAGCATCACCCGGATGTGTCGCATCCCATTGAACCTTAACAAGAGGAATCTCCTTGTGTCGCAACACTTTAGTCTCTCTTCCCACTATGCGGCTCGGTAAGGGTTCAAAAGTCAAATCTGATTCTATCTCAATTGCATCTGGTAACACCGGCTGAAGAGGATCGGGAATAAACTTTCATAGTTGAGACACGTGAAAAACATCATGCATTTCTGATAGAGAAGGTGGTAAGGCTAAACGGTAAGCTACTTCACCAATCCTTTCTAGAATCTCATACGGTCCCACGTATCTCGGACTTAATTTCCTCGACTTAAACGGTCCTTTCAACCTCAATCTCGGAGTAACCTTCAAGAATACATGGTCACCCTCCATAAACTCCAAAGGCCTCCTACGGTTATCCGCATAGCTCTTCTGACGATCTTGTGCTTGCTTAACCTTCTCACGAATCATTCTAATCTTGTCTGTGGTCTCTTGAATAATTTCGGGTCCCAAAATTCTATCCTCACCAACTTCTGACCAACACAATGATGTTCTACATTTTCTCCCATACAATGCCTCATAAGGTGCCATACCGATACTCGCGTGATAACTGTTATTGTATGCAAATTCAATCAATGGTAAAAGCTCCTTCCAATTTCCTCTACTTTCAAGCACACAAGCTCTTAACATATCTTCCAAGGTCTGTATCGTTCGCTCCGTTTGACCATCCGTTTGAGGGTGGTTCGACGTGCTCAAACATAATTTAGATCCCATCGCTTGTTGAAAAGCTCTCCAAAACCTCGAAGTGAACTTTGGATCTCTATCCGACACAATACTAGAGGGTACACCGTGCAACTTCACAATTTCTGCGACAAATAACCGTGCAAGATGACTTGCCTTGTAAGTAGTCTTCACAGCTAAGAAATGTGCAGATTTCGTCAACCGATCTACAATCACCCAAATAGAATCATATCCACCTTGAGTACGAGGTAAACTAACTGCAAAATCCATTGAAATAATATCCCACTTCCATATTGGAATCTCTAGAGGTTGTAACAATCCACCTGGCCTTTGATGTTCAATCTTTACTTGTTGGCATACAGCACACTCCGATACGTACACCGCGACATCTCTTTTCATTCCGGACCACCAATAATCTCTTTTCAAATCTTGATACATTTTTGAAGAACCCGGGTGTATAGTGAAAGCACCCTTGTGAGCTTCATCCAAAATCCTTCTTTTCAATAACGCATCGTCCGGAACACAAATCCTCGGATTAAACATAATCACTCCATCCGTAGCTCGAGTAAACCCTGGTTTAACCAACACCTCTTGTAACTTAGCATCAGACACTTGTGCTTGTTGAATGTCATTTCTCAAAATAGAATTAACATTCAAGTTTCCCATCAATACTTCATTTTGGGTCCAAACAAATTGAAGGTTGAGATCTCGAAATTTTTCCAACAATGCATACTCTAACATCATCAATTCGGCCCTCTTTAACACCTTCCGACTCAAAGCATCCGCCACTTTATTTGCCTTGCCTGGATGATACTTCAAGTCAAAATCATAATCCTTCAAGTATTCCATCCACCGCCTCGGACGCATATTCAACTCCTTCTGATCGAATAGGTACTTTAAACTCTTGTGGTCACTGAACATTTCAAAATGAACTCCATACAAGTAATGACGCCACACCTTTAGGGTAAAAACAACCGCAGCCAATTCTAAATCATGAGTTGGATAATTCTCTTCGTGAACCTTTAACTGTCGAGATGTGTATGCTACTACCTGACCATCCTGCATCAATACTCCTCCTAATCCTTTCTTGGAAGCATCGCAAAATACTTCATAGGACTTATTTGGATCAGGAACGATTAAAACAGGAGCAGTCGTCAATCTTTCCTTCAAGCCCATGAAACTCTGTTCACACCCCGAATCCCAATCATAAGGACACTCCTTCCGAGTAAGTCTAGTCATTGGTAAAGCCAATTGAGAAAACCCTTTTATAAATCTTCTGTAGTAGCCGGCTAAGCCCAAGAAACTTCGGACTTCTGAGACATTACTCGGTCTCTCCCAATTAATTACTGCTTCAATTTTTGACGGGTCCACTGCCACACCTCCTTGAGATATGACATGACCAAGAAATCTTACCTCTGTCATCCAAAACTCACACTTACTTAACTTAGCAAACAATTGATTTTCTAGCAATACCGACAGAACAATCCTCAGGTGTTCTTCGTGCTCTTGTGGAGTACGAGAATAAATAAGAATGTCATCAATAAAGACTACCACAAATTGATCTAAGTAAGGTTGGAATATCTGATTCATATAATCCATGAAAACAGCTGGAGCATTCATAACACCGAAAGGCATTACCAAGAATTCATAATGACCATAACGGGTTCTAAATGCAGTCTTTGGCACATTTGAGCTCTTCACACGGATTTGGTGATAACCTGACCGCAAATCAATCTTCGAGAACACACAGGCTCCTTTCAATTGATCTAACAAGTCGTTTATCCTTGGCAAAGGGTATTTGTTCTTGATGGTGGCCTTATTCAACCGACGGTAATCAATACATAGCCTCATCCCACCATCCTTCTTCTTTACTAACAACACTGGAGCTCCCCACGGTGAGACACTAGGTTGCACAAAATGTTTAGCCATCAGTTCCTCCAATTGCCCCTTCAATTCTCTTAATTCAAGCGGTGCCATCCGATACGGAGAAACGGATATAGGAGCCGTTCCTGGTATCAGGTCAATAGAGAATTCCACTTCCCTTTCCGGAGGAAGAGAAGTGACATCCTCGGGAAAAACATCAGGAAATTCTCTAACACCAGCAATTTGCGAAACCTCTAACTTGTCACCCGCCTCTTCGGTGAGGACCAACAGAACAGACTTCTCTTTCTCAAACAAGAAATTAATCATACCTACCGTACCTTCTAGTATAGTAGTCAACACATCCTTCGGAGTAGCTTCTTCAGATGGAATAATGATTAACTTCTCATTGAAGGATAGAAAAACACTTAGAAAGGGGGGGTTTGAATAAGTGTAGTCTAAAAAACTTGAACAATAAAAACAATATGCACAATTATTTTTATCCTGGTTCGTTGTTAACTAAACTACTCCAGTCCACCCCCACGGAGTGATTTACCTCACCTGAGGATTTAATCCACTAATCGCAACAGATTACAATGGTTTTCCACTTAGTCCGCGACTAAGTCTTCTAGAGTATCCTGATCACAACCTGATCACTCCAGGAACAAATGCTTAGACACAAGCTAAGACTTTCTTAGAGTATCCTGACCACCACGTGATCACTCTAATTACAACTGCTTAGACACAAGCTAAGACTTCCTAATCCTGATCAACACTTGATCACTCTAGTTACTTACAAATTAATGTAATCAAATAAGAGTTTTACAATGCTTCTTAAAAGCTATAATCACAACAGTGATATTTCTCTTAACGTTTAAGCTTAATCTCACTAATATATTACAACAGCAATGTAGTGAGCTTTGATGAAGATGAAGTTTCTGAGCTTTGATTTTGAACAGCGTTTCAGCAAGTCTTTCAGAATAATTTCGTTCAGAATTGGTAACCTTGTTTCTCATCAGAACTTCATATTTATAGGCGTTTGAGAAGATGACCGTAGAGCGCATTTAATGCTTTGCGTGTTCCGTACAGCTTTGCATTTAATGTTTCACGCTTTTGTCAACTACCTCGAGCCTTGTTCACGCTGTGTCTACTGACGTTGCCTTTAATAGCTTCCAACGTTCCTTTTGTCAGTCAGCGTAGCCTGCCACCTGTACTTTCTTCTGATCTGATGTTTGTGAATATAATATTTGAATATCATCAGAGTCAAACAGCTTGGTGCATAGCATCTTCTTGTCTTCTGACCTTGAAGTGCTTCTGAGCGTGATACCATGAGAACTTCAGTGCTTCTGCTTCTGACCTCAAGTTCTTCTGATGCTTTCATAGACCCATGTTCTGATTCTGCCTTGACCATCTTCTGATGTCTTGCCAGACCATGTTCTGATGTTGCATGCTGAACCTTCTGAGACAAAGCTTCTGAGCGCTGATTTGTGCATACTCTTTATATATTTCCTGAAATGGAAATTGCAATGTATTAGAGTACCACATTATCTCACACAAAATTCATATCCTTGTTATCATCAAAACTAAGAATATTGATCAGAACAAATCTTGTTCTAACAATCTCCCCCTTTTTGATGATGACAAAAACATATATAAATGATATGAATTTGCGATCAGAAAGAGTAGACGGCTAAAGACAAATTACACAGCTATAGCATAAGTATGTGAATATGTCTCCCCCTGAGATTAACAATCTCCCCCTGAGATGAATAATCTCCCCCTGAAATAAATACTCGAAGAACTTTAATAATAAAAGACTTCCCTGATTATTTCGGTAGAGACGATCACATAAGCTTCTGTCTTCTGATAATTCATAGCTTCTGACTTCTGCTTCCATTGGACAGCTTCAGAACTTGAATTTCTTTAGATCCCTAGAACACTCACAGCTTCTGATTCCTGCTTCCGTTTAGGACAGCTTCAGAACTTGAATTTCTTTGATCTTCAGAACATTCACAGCTTCTGATTCCTGCTTCCATTTAGGACAGCTTCAGAACTTGAATTTCTTTGATGTTCAGAACATTCACAGCTTCTGATTCATGCTTCCTTTTTAGGACAGCTTCAGAACTTGAGTTTTCTGGATCTTTAGAACATTCACAGCTTCTGATTTCTGCTTCCCTCGGATAGCTTCAGAGCTTTGAATTTCTTCTTACATCACTTCATGCTAAATTGTATCAGAACATTGTTGAATGTACCAGAGCATCATCAGAGCATCTCTACATCCTGAAATGTTACAGAACAAAACTAAACGACAAAAGTCAGCATGAATGAGTTAGAACATAAAATGTGTATCAGAACACAAAATATGTATCAGAGCCATATAAGCCTTATAGAATGTATCAGAGCAAATAGACAATGATTTGGATCATATTCTATTATCAGAATTTCTGATCATTCTTCCTTCTTGCTTCCGATTCTGAAGCTTCCTAGCACTCAGCTTGCTTCAAGAATCCAAGAGCTTGATTCATCTTGTTGCTTCTTATGTTGATCTTGAATCTTTGATTCCTGCAACAACACAACTTAGAAACATATGAAGCTTGCAGCTTCTGTTAGTAAATGTGTGGAGCCTTTTTACCCGGTAACTTAGAAACATATGAAGCTTGCAGCTTCTGTTAGTAAATGTGTGGAGCCTTTTTACCCGGTAACTGATAATATTAATCAGATCATTTATCATATATTTCTCCCCCTTTTTGTCATAACATCAAAAAGCATAAAAGATTCAGATGTAAAGCAAGAGACAAAAGGAAAGAAACATAAATAACTTTTCATTGATTTCAACAAGAAGGATTACAAAAGAGGAATGCAGGAAAACAGATGCAACAAGGAAAGAAAACTACAAGGACACAAAGCCTAAGACTATATCCTACGCAAAGACTGCGCAAACAACTCAAGAACCCTCTGGTCTTCAGTTTGTTCAACCATGGAAGCTTGAAAACTCTTCATGCCTGTCCAGACTAGAACCTCCACTGTAGGAGAGATCCAAGAGACCAAAGAGGAAGTGAGGGACAGTTCATAGACAGGGAGCTAATGTTGCAAACGGGCTCCAGTGACTCAAGAAGGTCTTCTTCCTTTGGATAAATGTTGATAACAGCATTGAGGAAGAGATCTGTCTTGAAAGAGACTTGGAGAGCCATCCCAAGGTATGCTTCACATCCTGTAACTGATTAACCCTTCCATCCGTTCTCATTGAGTTGAAAGGATTCATGATGAACGCTAGGTTGAATATGAGTGAACTAGGGTTTATGCCAAAGAAAAACTTTGTTGGACAAGAGAGAAAAAGAAAGAGAAAGAGAGCCAAGACTTATTGAAAAAATGCAACGAAATGAAGGAATAAATAGAGGGAAAAAGAAGAGGGAAACGTTCGAGGAATATAAAAAAGAAAAGAAGGACAATAAAAGAAATGATGAATGGCATTTAATGTTATTTGACGTGAGGAGAGATAATAATGACAAAAGACGAGATTTGCACAGTTACCTAAGTAGACGTCCCCTCAACTGCACGCACGCTTGTCCAGAAATAGTGAACACGTGTTTACCATCTGGATAGCCAGTTACAGCTGTTTTGCTTTTGAAGAGATTCTGAATCAACTTAGACAATGAAACGTTAGTAATAACTGAATCACAATTTCTAATTGATTTCAATCAGAACTTCTTAAAAATAATCCAATTTCATTTTAGAAGATACTCATACATAAGATCTTCTCATCTTCTCATTCTGGGCATAAATCCATACTGATATTCTTAAGAATGAACTTAAACCTATCTTCAGCAAGGGGTTTTGTAAAGATATCAGCCCATTGATGGTCTGTATCCACAAAGTTTAAAGATATAACACCCTTCTGAACATAGTCCCTTATGAAATGATGTTTAATCTCAATATGTTTAGCTTTTGAATGTAAAATAGGATTCTTAGATAAACATATAGCAGAAGTATTATCACAGAAAATAGGAATGTTACTCTCATATATCTGATAATCTTCCAGCTGACTTCTCATCCAGAGCATTTGTGTGCTACAACCAGCAGCAGCAACATATTCTGCTTCTGTTGTTGAGAGGGCAATAGTAGCTTGCTTCTTGCTGTACCATGAGATCAGATGACTTCCAAGAAATTGACAACTTCCAGAAGTGCTCTTTCTTTCTATTCTATCTCCAGCATAGTCAGCATCACAGAATCCTACTAAGTTGTAGTCTTTAGATCTTCTGTAAACTAAACCAACAATTGTAGTACCTTTCAGATACCTTAGAATTCTCTTAACCGCTGTTAAATGAGATTCTCTTGGATCTGATTGGAATCGAGCACACAAACAAACACTAAAGAGAATGTCAGGTCTAGAAGCAGTTATATATAGAAGAGATCCAATCATACCTCTGTACAACTTCTGATCTACCTTCTTACTTACCTCATCCTTACCCAGTACACATGTTGGATGCATAGGAGTTTTGGCTTCTTTGCTTTCAGAAAGATTAAACTTCTTTAGAAGTTCTTTTACATACTTCGTTTGATGAACATAGGTTCCATCGGAAGTTTGGTTGATTTGAATCCCAAGGAAGTACTTGAGTTCTCCCATCATGCTCATTTCAAATTCAGCCTGCATAGACTCAGCAAACTCCTTTCCAAATGTAGCATTAGATGTTCCAAAGATAATATCATCAACATATATTTGACAAATTAAAATATCCTTTTTAAATGTTTTACAAAAGAGAGTAGTGTCCACTTTTCCTCTAGTGAAACCATTTTCCATAAGGAAAGAACTCAAACGTTCATACCAAGCTCTGGGAGCTTGTTTCAATCCGTATAATGATTTCTTTAATTTGAAAACATGATTTGGAGACATGGAGTCTTCAAAACCAGGAGGTTGATGGACATAAACTTCTTCATCTATATAACCATTTAAGAAGGCACTCTTGACATCCATCTGATAAAGAGTGATGTTGTGTTGAGTGGCAAAAGAAATTAATAGACGAATAGATTCTAACCTGGCCACTGGTGCAAAGGTTTCTGTATAATCAATCTTTTCTTGCTGACTATAACCCTGAGCAACCAGTCTGGCTTTGTTTCTTACCACTTCACCTTTCTCACTTAGCTTGTTTCTGAAAACCCACTTAGTACCGATGATGTTAAATCCTTTTGGTCTAGGAACCAAGTCCCATACATCATTCCTTGTAAACTGATTTAGTTCTTCTTGCATGGCAATTATCCAGTCTGGATCTTCTAGAGCTTGATCAACAGAAGTTGGCTCGATCAAAGAAACAAGACCTAATTGACATTCTGCATTGTTCTTAAGGAATGATCTTGTTCTGATGGGATCATCTTTCTTTCCAAGGATCACATCTTCTGAATGAGCTGATGCAAGTCTAGGTGATCTTCTGACTGTTGGTTCTTCAGAAATCCTAAGATTCTCTAAAGATGCAGCAACTTGATCTTCTGATCCATTGCTTCTGAGACTGCCAGCTTCTGCAGCTTTGCTTCTTGGTTCTACTGCTTCTGATATATCAATATCAAAATCTGCAAAATTCTCAAACTGCTTTGGTTTTTCAAGACCAAGCTTATCATCAAACCTGATATTGATTGATTCTTCTACAATCAATGTTTCAGTATTGTATACTCTGTAGCCTTTAGAGCGTTCAGAATATCCAAGAAGGAAACACTTTTGTGCTTTAGAATCAAACTTACCAAGATGATCTTTAGTATTCAGGATAAAACATACACATCCAAAAGGATGGAAATAAGAAATGTTGGGCTTTCTGTTCTTCCACAATTCATAAGAAGTCTTATTTAGAATAGGTCTGATAGAGATTCTATTCTGAATATAACACGCAGTGTTTATTGCTTCTGCCCAGAAATGCTTAGCCATATTGGTTTCATTGATCATGGTTCTGGCCATTTCTTGTAGAGTCCTATTCTTTCGCTCTACAACTCCATTTTGCTGTGGAGTTCTAGGACAAGAGAAATCATGGGCAATACCATTTTCTTTGAAGAACTCCTCAAAGAGTCTGTTCTCAAATTCGCCACCATGATCACTTCTGACCTTTATGATTTTGCACTCCTTCTCAGATTGGATCTGAGTGCAGAATTCAAAGAACACTGAATGAGACTCATCCTTGTGTTTCAAGAACTTTACCCATGTCCAGCGGCTATAATCATCAACGATGACTAATCCATATTTCTTCCCTCTGACAGATGCTGTTTTGACTGGGCCAAACAGATCAATGTGCAAGAGTTCTAACGGCCTTGAGGTAGAAACAACATTCTTAGACTTGAATGCAGGTCTGGAGAACTTGCCCTTCTGACATGCTTCACAAAGAGCATCTGATTTGAATTTCAGATTTGGGAGTCCCCTGACCAGATTTAGTTTGTTAATCTGAGAAATCTTTCTCAAACTAGTATGTCCTAATCTTCTGTGCCAGACCCATTGCTCTTCAGAAACAGACATAAGACAAGTCACCTTCTGCTTCTCAAGATCAGAAAGATCAATCTTATAAATGTTGTTCTTCCTCTTGCCTGTAAATAGGATTGAGCCATCCTTCTGACTTACAGCCTTGCAAGACTTTTGATTGAAGATTATATCATAACCATTGTCACTTAATTGACTTATGGACAATAAGTTATGCGTTAATCCTTCTACAAGAAGTACATTAGTTATGGAAGGAGAGTTACCAAGACTTATGGTTCCAGAGCCAATGATTTTGCCCTTCTGATCTCCTCCAAACTTGACTTCTCCACCTGGTTTAAGCACCAGGTCTTGGAATGTAGACCTTCTTCCCGTCATGTGTCGCGAGCACCCAGAGTCCAGGTACCATGACATTTTGCTTTCTGTCCTCTTTGCCGCCAAGGATATCTGCAACAGAAATTATCTTCTCCTTAGGTACCCACAATTTCTTGGGTCCTTTCTTGTTAGTTCTCCTCAAGTTCTGATTGAACTTGGGTTTAGCAAAATATTTAACAGGAGGAACAGTATGATACTTCTTATTCTGAGTTCCATGATATTTCTTAGGTTGTGTCACATGCTTCTTGGTGTGTGTTATGTGAAAACTTTGTGCATGTGATGTGTGCTTAATATCATGGGAGTGGCCAAATTTAAATTGGTTATACAGAGGCTTGTATGATATTTTCATATCATCCACAGATTCAAGCTTGTATGGGATTTCACCCTCATAACCAATGCCAACTCTCTTGTTCCCAGACACAGCATATATCATAGAAGCTAGCTGACTTCTGCCAATACTTCTAGATAGGAACTTCCTGAAACTTAAATCATATTCTTTCAGAATATGATTCAGACTGGGAGTGGATTTTTCTGAATCAGAAGGAGATCCAACATTATTGGATAATTTTAAAACTTTTTCTTTTAATTCAGAATTTTCCAACTCAAGCTTCTTAGTTTCAAATTCAAATTGCTTTTTCAGCTTTTTGTATTTGATACTAAGATGAGCTTTTAATTCAAGAAGCTCTGTTAGACTGGAAACTAACTCTTCTCTAGATAGTTCAGAAAATACCTCTTCAGAATCTGATTCTGATGTAGATTCTGATCCATCATCTTCTGTCGCCATCAGCGCAAAGTTTGCCTGCTCTCCTTCAGAGTCTGATCCTGATTCTGATTCTGAATCATCCCATGTTGCCATAAGACCTTTCTTCTTATGAAACTTCTTCTTGGGATTCTCCTTCTGAAGTTTCGGACACTCATTCTTGTAATGTCCAGGCTCATTGCACTCATAGCAGACAGCCTTCTTCTTGTCAGATCTTCTGTCACCAGAAGATTCTCCATGTTCAAATCTCTTTGAACTTCTGAAGCCTCTGAGCTTCCTTTGCTTGCTCTTCCAGAGTTGGTTTACCCTTCTGGAGATCATGGACAGTTCATCTTCTTCTTCAGATTCTGATTCTTCAGGATCTTCTTCTCTAGCCTGAAAAGCGTTAGTGCATTTTTTAATATTAGATTTTAATGCAATAGACTTACCTTTCTTCTGAGGTTCATTAGCGTCAAGTTCAATCTCATGACTCCTCAGGGCACTGATCAGTTCTTCCAAAGAAACTTCATTCAGATTCTTCGCAATCTTGAATGCAGTCACCATTGGGCCCCATCTTCTAGGTAAGCTTCTGATAATCTTCTTTACATGATCAGCCTTGGTGTAGCCTTTATCGAGAACTCTCAATCCAGCAGTCAGAGTTTGAAATCTTGAAAACATCTTCTCAATGTCTTCATCATCCTCCATCTTGAAGGCTTCATATTTCTGGATTAGAGCAAGAGCTTTGGTCTCCTTGACTTGAGCATTTCCTTCATGAGTCATCTTCAAGGACTCATATATGTCATGGGCCGTTTCCCTGTTAGATATCTTCTCATACTCAGCATGAGAGATAGCATTCAGCAAAACAGTCCTGCATTTGTGATGATTCTTGAAATCTTTCTTTTGATCATCATTCATTTCGCTTCTCGTGAGCCTTACACCAGTAGCTTTAACAGGATGTTTGTAACCATCCAGCAGAAGATCCCATAGATCAGCATCTAGACCAAGAAAGTAACTTTCCAGTTTATCTTTCCAGTATTCAAAGTTTTCACCATCAAATACTGGTGGTCTAGTATAACCATTGTTACCATTGTATTGCTCAGCAGAGCCAGATGTAGATGCAGCTGGATTTGTTGGAATTTCACCAGCCATCTTTTATTGAAGCGTTTTTCTCTTCCTGAATCTTTTCTAAACACGGTTAAGTGCTTGCACCTTAGAACCGGCGCTCTGATGCCAATTGAAGGATAGAAAAACACTTAGAAAGGGGGGGGGGGTTTGAATAAGTGTAGTCTAAAAAACTTGAACAATAAAAACAATATGCACAGTTATTTTTATCCTGGTTCGTTGTTAACTAAACTACTCCAGTCCACCCCCACGGAGTGATTTACCTCACCTGAGGATTTAATCCACTAATCGCAACAGATTACAATGGTTTTCCACTTAGTCCGCGACTAAGTCTTCTAGAGTATCCTGATCACAACCTGATCACTCCAGGAACAAATGCTTAGACACAAGCTAAGACTTTCTTAGAGTATCCTGACCACCACGTGATCACTCTAATTACAACTGCTTAGACACAAGCTAAGACTTCCTAATCCTGATCAACACTTGATCACTCTAGTTACTTACAAATTAATGTAATCAAATAAGAGTTTTACAATGCTTCTTAAAAGCTATAATCACAACAGTGATATTTCTCTTAACGTTTAAGCTTAATCTCACTAATATATTACAACAGCAATGTAGTGAGCTTTGATGAAGATGAAGTTTCTGAGCTTTGATTTTGAACAGCATTTCAGCAAGTCTTTCAGAATAATTTCGTTCAGAATTGGTAACCTTGCTTCTCATCAGAACTTCATATTTATAGGCGTTTGAGAAGATGACCGTTGAGCGCATTTAATGCTTTGCGTGTTCCGTACAGCTTTGCATTTAATGTTTCACGCTTTTGTCAACTACCTCGAGCCTTGTTCACGCTGTGTCTACTGACGTTGCCTTTAATAGCTTCCAACGTTCCTTTTGTCAGTCAGCGTAGCCTGCCACCTGTACTTTCTTCTGATCTGATGTTTGTGAATATAATATTTGAATATCATCAGAGTCAAACAGCTTGGTGCATAGCATCTTCTTGTCTTCTGACCTTGAAGTGCTTCTGAGCGTGATACCATGAGAACTTCAGTGCTTCTGACCTCAAGTTCTTCTGATGCTTTCATAGACCCATGTTCTGATTCTGCCTTGACCATCTTCTGATGTCTTGCCAGACCATGTTCTGATGTTGCATGCTGAACCTTCTGAGACAAAGCTTCTGAGCGCTGATTTGTGCATACTCTTTATATATTTCCTGAAATGGAAATTGCAATGTATTAGAGTACCACATTATCTCACACAAAATTCATATCCTTGTTATCATCAAAACTAAGAATATTGATCAGAACAAATCTTGTTCTAACACTCTTCACACCCAATGAACACCGAATTAGCAGAAAGCCAATCCATTCCCAATACAACATCTACCTTCTTAAGTGGTAAGCAAACAAGATCAATCTGGAAATTCCTACCACCCACAGATAACACACAATTTTCACACACCAACGGTGTCTCTACCATCTCATCCATAGCAGTAGTAACCGCCATAGGAGGAAATAAAGGAGTAGCTTGCAACCCAAGTCGCCTCATACATTGCAATGACACAAAAGAGTGTGTTGCTCCACAATCAAATAGAACAAAACAAGAATGCCCATTAATGAAACACGTACCCGCAATCAAAGAGTTATCACTCTTGGTCTTCTTAGCATCCAAGGTATAAACTCTACCAGTACCCCTTCCTTGCACTTGATTCCTATTCTGAGGACAATTCCTAGCCATATGCCCTTCTTGATGACAATGAAAACATTTCACCCCTTCAAAGGTACACCTTCCAAAGTGATTCTTACCACAACTACGACACACCGGAGGTGCACTAGACCGAGAACCTTGCACTTGCTTCCCTTTGAAAGCTTGTGGCCTAGGTCGAAATTGTTGGCTTGGCCTTCCCCTCTCATGTTGATTCTTCTTCTTCAAATCTTCCTCAGCTTGAACTTTCTTCAAACTGGTCTCAGCCACATAACATTGTCGCAAAACCTCCGTATAAGTAGTGAACTCCCTCTGGGACACACTATGTGAGATATCGGCCCTTAAACCAAACAGAAACTGGTCCACCTTCCAACCCTCATCAGGAGCATACGCGGCCTGCCTAGAGTAAGCAGCCAAAATTTCAAACTTCTCCGCATAAGTAGCCACTGACATATTGTCCTGCCTTAACTGTTGGAACTCCAACTCCTTCTTAGTCCTCAGTGAACTAGGAAAGTATTTCTCCATAAAAGTGGTCTTGAAGTTTTCCCATTCCTTAGGTACTCCCTGAGTAGTCATCAAAGCAGAAGCACCCTTCCACCACCTCATAGTTGGACCTTTCAGCGAATGAGAAGCAAACACCGCCTTGTTCTCTTCACTACAATGCACGATCTCAAAGATTCCTTCTACATTGGCCACCCACTCATGCGCCTTTATAGGATCTAATCCACCATGAAATTCCGGAGGGTTCATGCGAATGAAATCCCTATAAGTCCCACCTACAGCTTCAGGCACAACCACTGGAACATTATGACCGCCATTCATCTGTTGCATCATCTACAGCATGAACTGATTCTGCTGCTGTTGCATCTGTTGCATGAACTGGGGCCATGGAACATTCGCACCGCCATCCAGTGTATTCACCTGTGGAGGTCGTGTGGGGGGTCGACCACGAGTCCTGCGTCCGTCCGCCATGTTCCTGGAGGTCATCAAAATGGGATTAAGTTGATCAGGCTCAATACCATAGTCATAACACAACAAAACTCATGGGGACACAACACATCTTGGACAGAAAGAAACACTTATAATATCTCATGGCTAGGTCGAGGATACGACCTGCTCTGATACCAACTGTAACACCCATATATAAATACATACATCAAAGCATATACATATACATGAATCCAAGTATTTGGTACTGAAAATACTTATAAGTTCCTAGTCAACACATTATACATATTAATGCCCAAAATACAAAGTTCTAACAACGGCATAATACATACAAGATGTTCAAAAGTAAATACTAAGAACTAGATCAACAATGATCACAAAATGTAATCCACAACGGAAGCTTCGCCATGTCCAAAATAAGCATAAGGAATAAGGAAATCAAACTGCTTTCTCCTTACCCTTCGCGGAACCTGTAGTACCTGAAATCAATATATAATGGGGTGAGATAAAATATCTCAGTGAGTTCCCTATCCTATGGATCCTCTCGGCTTTACAAGGTTCTAATCTATAAGTCTCAAGTCATAAAAGAAACTAGACCTTGAGTTCTCACACTAACATTATATGGAATCATACTTAGAGTTCAACAACTCAAACACAAGATTACTAATCGGAAACCAATACCAAGGCATCCCCATATTCCCGTCCCATTCTACGTCTAGGAGGTGGCACGAGTCATGGATCCTTTGGAAAATCTTGACATACAAAATGGATTCAGACTCATGAGCCTTTCCCCATGAATCGTCACTTCACATGGCTCGTACACCATCACAAGTCTCTACCCGTAGGTTCCATTCGTACACAAAAGCGGGAATCAAACCTGCCAAGATTATTTGTGCCTCTCTGCACAGTGCCTCTCTGCACGAAGAATGCCTGTTAGCATTCAAAAGAAAAATGAAGAAATAAAGAAAAATACAACGGTTCCGATTAATACATTATACAATGGTGATCGCTTCCGCAAACCACTAGGCCTGTTAGCCTTTCCTCATAAGATTCCAACACGTATGTTCCATATAATGTCTCATCCTAGGTTTCTTTGTTAAGCTACATAACCTAACAATTCCTAGTTTCCTCACTTAACCTTTATTTTCATAACAACGAAGTTATTCAACCTCTCTGATATATATATATATATATATATATATATATATATATATATATATATATATATAACAAAGGTTTACCAATCCACCTGCAATAGAACTCAAACAACAATTATAGAGTACACAAGCATCATAACAAAAGCATAACGTCCTCATGGTTCCGAACGAAAACCAACCCAAGTAATCAAGCAAATTCTCGACTCTCGATTAAACAATTCTCCTTTTGTTCCCAAAACCTACACTACTAGAAAGTACACGCTTCTAGCCTACTACTGCTTCGAACGGCGATTAAAACAGAGTTACGGTTCAAAAGTTACGATTGAAACAATTTCTCTCATTAAACTAAAGAATTGGCTAAGAAAGGTTCAGTTCGCGCCGCGCAGCAGCTAGGTCGCGCCGCGAACCCTCTGGCAGTAGCCAACCCTCATAATCTTCAACAATGCTCGCGCCGCTAACTGATGTTTGCGCCGCCAACCTCTGGCAGTGGCAAGTCTCTCAAGGATTCCCAAAATGTTCGCGCCGCGAACCACTGTACGCGCCGCGTACTGAAGGCAGAAACAAAACCCCTAAAAACCTGCATAGTTCGCGCCGCGCAGCCTCGTTCGCGCCGCGAAGCGCGCGAGAACTGAGTTCTCAGCTCTGCTTCACACACAAAATCCATGGTTCAAAACCATCTAAAACCATCCTAACCTGTTCCAGATCATATTAAAGCATAGATACAACCTATAGGTGATAAATTTATGGATTATAAGCACTTATTCATGAACATTGATGAATTTGTTCAAAACCTAGATTTCTCTATGAAATCCCTAATATCCAAACTTATGATTTCTTATCCACAATCAAATCTATAAGTTTCTAACTAGAACCCACCTCGATTACGAGTCGCTGATGTCGAAGATGAGTTGAATCGACGGAGAAATGATCGAAATCCAAGCTTTCCTCTTTCTCTTCTTGCTCCTCCTTCTCCTTACTCTTCTCTCTAACTTTGTCTTGTTTTTGGAAAAATGAAGAAGAAAAGCAAGGAAGAAAGATATAAGAAAAATATCTTTAAGTTAACACTACTAACTTAATGTCCAAAAGTATTTCTAATGTACCAATTGATAAAACCTCAGTGTCAGTTAATAACATTAGAGCATTTAATTTAATACGGGGTATTACAATCAATATATATATATATATATATATATATATATATATATATATATATATATATATAATTATTAAAGTTAGTTTTATAAAATATTATTGATATTTATTTATTCTAAGGTCGAACAAAAAAAAATATAGAATATAATAAAATATTACAAATTCAAAACATATACATAATTTTGAAATGTATAAGAAAATAGAATCAAAGAATAAAGAAAAAAACAGTATATTTTTTTAGGTAAATAAAGAGTTTAGAATGAAAAGACATAAATCATTTACTTATAAAAAAGTTAAATATCATAATTATCTTTAGTAATCATTGATCGATTGATTGCAACTTTTAATTTATGATTTAATGCATGTGATTGCAACTTTTGATTTCTTATTCTTTTAGTACTTACCATATGTATATATAAATTATTAGATTTGAGAAAATATTGTACTTTTATATCTTACAAAATTATATTGTTTTTACAATATTGTATGATTTACCTAAAAATAATATAATTTTGAGTAAATATTGTACTTTTGTATGATTTACCTAAAATTATCTAACTTTGTAAGATATAAAAGCCTTTTTAACGACCCATACCTTAAAATCAGTACGTTGGGAATAATTTAATTGATATAGAATCAATACATTAAAATCATATCAATTACTTACCAATATCTTAATTGGTATAAAATAAATACGTTACAAATATATTTAGTACTCCAATTATATTGATGTTGTATCATCAAAAATTGAGTGAATAATATTATCATTAAAAATTAATAAATATAATTTATCTCACTTGATTTCCTTCAAAATTATTTAATAGAAACTTTCCAAAATAATGAATTTATCAACATAATTTTGAAACCAAATTTCATATGGTTAGAAGATTTTTAACCTCTCATTTAACAAAAAGGATAAATATTATTAGATACATATTTTAATAAAATATTTTAGGCATATCATTGCTTTTATATATTGTATGGAGTTTTTTGATAAAAAATTCATAGATATTATTATAAAAATAAAGTATATTTTCAAAATATTTAAAATACAACATGTGCCATCGTCATTCTCTGTATAGAAAAACTAACTACTATTTTCTATTTTCACTTTAATAATATTTCTTATTAATACTACTAAATTATTTAAAATATAAAATATGAAAGTTATATATATATATATATATATATATATATATATATATATATATATATATATATATATATATATATATATATATATATATATATATATATATATATATATATATATATATATATAAATGAAATTTTTTAGAGATTATTAAATAAAATAAATATATTAGATCTATTGACTTTTTTTTTTAAAAATAGTTAAAAATAACTATGGGTGTTAATAAGCATAAGTAATCGAATGAAACATAAGTATTGTATGAATAAATAGTAATAGAATGAAACATAAGTAATGTATGAATAAGTAGTAATAGAATGAAACATAAGTAATATATGAATAAATAATATCAAAAGTGTATGATATTTTTTATTAATCATACAATTTATTTGTCATTTATAAAATTTAAAATTTAATTGAACAAGTTCATCAATAATCAATATATATATTTATCTATATATAATATAATATAATTGAAATATTACCATTAAAACTTTAATGGGTCAATTCTATCCAAATACAAAATAATATATTACGGATACACACGGGTAATTATATGGTACGCACATATGGTACTGATATTAACACATTTAATTAAATGTAATAACGAGAATAAGTTTACAATTGATTTAAATAGTTGGCTTAATTGCAACTTTGGTCCCCCTATTTTGTCTTTTTCTCGATTTTAGTCCCCCCATTTTTAAAACCACGATTTTGGTCCCCTTTTTGAGTTTTCTAATGAAAAAGAGACAGGAATAGGGACTAATTTTGCAGAAAAAAAACAAAATAGAGGGACGAAAATTGCACAGAAAACTTAAAAAAGGGACTAAAATAGTGATTTTTAAAATAGAGGGATCAAAATCAAGAAAAAGACAAAATAGGAGGATTAAAGTTGCAATTAAGCCTAAATAGTTTTATAAATAATTCCAAAACAAAAATATTTATATATAGGAATAATTAACTATTGATTCAAATATTTTATATATGGAATAATATATTTGATTTGTAAATTGAGTTTAATCAATTATATTAAATATTTATTATTAATTGTATTATATAATTTGATAGAATATTTCTTCATTATAATTTGTCAATTTAAGATTTTTGTTATTATAAAAAAATTTAATTATCATCAAATATTTTTAAACAATGTTAAAATTAATTTATTTTTGTTTCAAAAATATCATCAAAATATTGAATATTAATAGAAACATGAAGTTACTGATAAAAAAATTGAATATTAACGGGAACATGTAGTTATTAATCAAAATATTGAATATTAATAGAATTTTTTTTAATATTAATGGGTACATGAAGTTACTAATCAAAATATTGAATATTAAAGATAATATTAAATTACTGATCAAAATATTAAATGTATTCAATATTAACGGAAACATGAAGTTACTGATAAAAATGGCATGTTAACGAGAGCATAAAGTTACTGATCAAAATATTGAATATTAACGAGAACACGAAGTTATTGATCAAACTATTGAATATTAACGGGAAAACAAAGTTATTGATCAAACTATATTGAATATTAACGGGAACATGAAGTTATTAATCAAAATATTGAATATTAACGAGAACATGAAGTTAGTAATCAAAATATTGAATATTAACGTGAGTATAAAATTACAGAGCAAAGTATATAATATTAACGGGAACATGGAGTTACTGCTAAAAATATTGAATAATAACGGAAACATGGCGTTATTAATCAAACTATTGAATATTAACAGGAACAAATTTGAAACATTAACAGAAACACGAAGTTAGTGATCAAAATAATGAATATTAATGGGAACTTGAAGTTATTGATCAAAATATTGAATTTTAACGGGAACATGAAGTTACTGAACAAAATATTGAATATCAACGAGAACACGAAGTTACTGATCAAAATATTAAATATTAAGGGGAACATGAAGTTACTGGTCAAAATATTGAATATTAATGGGAAATGAAGTTTATTGATCAAAATATTGAATATTAGTGGGAACACGGAGTTACTGATCAAAATATTGAATATTAACGGGAACACGGAGTTATTGATTAAAATATTAAATATTAATGGGAGCACAAAGTTAATGATCAAAATTTTGAATATTATCGAAAACATTAAGTTACTATCCAAATTTTAAAAATTAACAGGAACAAATTTTGAATATTAACGGGAACACAAAGTTACTAATCAAAATAATAAATGTTGACGGGAACACGGAGTTATTGACAAAATATTGAATATTAACAGGAACATTAAGTTACTGATAATTTTTTTGAATATTAAGGGAAACGAATTTGGAATATTAACGGGAACACGAACTTATTGATCAAAATAATGAATATTAACGGGAACAAGGAGTTACTGATCAAAATAATGAATATTAACAAGAACATGAAGTTACTGATCAAAATTTTGTAAATTAACGGGAATAAATTTGAAATATTAACGGGAATACGAAGTTACTTATCAAAATAATGAATATTAACGGGAACATGAAGTAACTGGTCAAAGTATTTTTCTATTAATTATGCATTTTGAATGAATCATTATTATAAATGGAGTTTGCAGTGGTTTCTCATTGGCCTACAAGACATAGCTGATAGTTTGAGATTGGGCTGATAGTTTGTAGTTATAATTGAGCCAAAATAATTAATTTTCTCCTTAGCTAGCAAAAAATAATCGATTCTCCTTAGCTGATAGTTTGAGATTGGGCTAATAGTTATCACTAATTGAATTATATAATTTGATTGAATATTTCTTCATTATAATTCGTGAATTTGCGATTTTAAAAATTTTCCTTCATTATAATTTGTTAAATAAAATATTACTATTTTTATAACTTTTTCAATTTTACCCAAAATTTAATCTTTTACTAATATCTTTTATTTTTGTCAATCACAATGCGCGAAAACGACGGGTACCCGTGCGAACGCACGGGTAAGACACTAGTTATGAATACAAATGTATATGTCATTGAGATGCATTAATTATATTTTAATATTATTATTTAAAGAACATACAACTATTTATTAAATAATTGTAAAATTTTATAATCAAGTAGAAAAGTCTGAGTTGTCTTCACAAAACTAATCATTCTTTGATTCCAACTCTCACAATATAACTGAATGGCAAAATACTCTTTTTGGTCCCTTATGTTAACCTCAGGGTTCATTTTGGTCCCTTAATTTCAAAAAGTGTCATATTGGTCCCTTAACTCTTCAAAATGTGTCATTTTAGTCATTTTTGTCACTTTAGCGACTGATTTAGCGACCAATTTTTGAATTTTTCCGTTGCTAATATGACAAAAAGGACTAAAATGACACCTTTTGAAAAGTTAAGGGACCAATATGACACTTTTTGAAGTTAAGGGACCAAAATGAACCCTTAGGTTAACATAAGGGATCAAAAAGGTATTTTGCCCAACTGATTTTAATATTTTTGATTATCTTTGAAAATATATTAGATTATATGTTGTGTAATTAATTTTAATTATATTTAATTATGTTATATTTATAATTATTTTTTAATATTTTATAAAATATGTATATTTTAAAAAGGCTAGTCTTTTGGTCCTTGTAAGTTGGCGTGTTTTTAGTTTTTGTCCCTGTATCTTTTATTTCTTGGAAATGATCCCTGGATGTTAAAGTTCTTTTGGTTTTAGTCTCTCAAACTAAAATATGCAGGAAAATCTGCAGGTTACTTGCGGATTTTTCTTTGAATTTTCCTACGGATTTTAATTTTAGGGACTAAAACCAAAAGGATTTTAACTTTCAGGGATCATTTTCAAAAAAAAAAAAAAGATACAAGGACAAAAATCAAAAACACGTCAACTTACAAGGACCAAAAGACTAATTAAGCCTTTTAAAAATTTGATAAGAGTATCTTAAGTTTATACTTTAAAAAATCAAAAGTAACTTTGAAAGTGTATAATTGAATTTAATGTGTTTGATTATTTTTTAAAATAGATTTGATTATATGTTGTATAACTTATTTTAATTATATTATATTTACCATTATTATTTTATTCAATACGTGTAACACCCGAGGCCGAAAAAGGAGAGGGGTGGTTGCACCACATGGAACACCTGAGGCCGAAGAAGACAATGGTGGTCGCCATCGGAATGAGTGGAATCTTGAGGCCGTGCAGGTATGGGATTGCATGGTTGAAGGAAAGCTTATAATTATTGATGGGTACTACCTATACCAACAAGATGCATAGTCTTTTCGGTAACCCGTTCGATAAGAACTCCATAGTTAAGCGTGCTTGACTTGGAATAGTGTTGGGATGGGTCACCTTCTAGGAAGTTTCCCGGAAAGCATGCGAGTAAGGTCAAAGCAAGCTGAAAAGACCCGAGTTGATTTGTGGGGTTAGTCCATCATCCCCAAAGCAGTCTGGGGCGTTACAAATGGTATCAGAGGTAGACCTCTCCCAGTACAATGTGGTTCGAGGACGAACCATGCGGAAGCTGGTGGGCATGTAACACCCGAGGCTGAAAAAGGAGAGGGGTGGTTGCATCGCATGGAACACCTGAGGTTGAAGAAGGCAATGATGGTCGCCACATCAGAATGAGAGGAATCTTGAGACCGTGCAGGTATGGGACTGCATGGTTGAAGGAAAGCTTATAAGGATTGATGGGTACTACCTATACCAACAATATGCATCTTCTTTTTGGTAGCCCGTTCGATAAGAACTCCATAGTTAAGCGTGCTTGACTTGGAGTAGTATTGGGATGGGTGACCTTCTGGGAAGTTTCCCGGAAAGCATGCGAGTGAGGTCAAAGAGGTCAAAGCAAGCTGAAAAGACCAGTGTTGATTTGTGGGGTTAGTCGATCATCCCGAAAGCAGTCTGGGGTGTTACAATATGTTTATTTGGAAAATTTGATAAGAGTGTCTTTAGCTTCTTCTTTAAAAAATCAAATATAATTTTAAAAATGTTTAATTGAATTTAATGTGTTTTATTATTTTTGAAAATAGATTTGATTATATCTCAAAAAAGAAATCTAAATTGAAATTTATATACGGAAACTATTGATTCAAATATATTTATAAATAATGTGAAACAAGAATAAGAAGCTCATTACAACACTTTCCGTCTTCACCTTTTCAATTTTCTTCCTCTCTCAAAACTTCCAATCCTTTCTGGTTTGCGTTTAATTCATCATATTCTTGGTAGCTAATTTGTGAAAAACACTATCGATCTTTGTGTTGTGTTTCAGTTTTTGCCTAGTGATTCTAATATGAGATTTTTGGTAGCAAATTTGTGAAAAACAATATTGATTCTTTATAATTTTTGAACTTATCTGCTAAAATTTTGATAGAAAAGTCCTCTTATTGGACAACCATTGAGATTGATAATGCTTTATGTACTAAATGTTCTTTTAGATGAGAATGTTGCGTAATATAAGAATTTTGCGTAAAGTATAAAATTTACAAGCAATGTATTTAAGTTAAACTAGTTAATGGTCGATGATTATTCTTCATGTTTATTATGCCTAATGCATTATTAAGAGTATATAATTGAATTTAATGTGTTTGATTAATTTTGAAAATAGATTTGATTAAAAAATAATTATATATATTAACAATCACATTTATATTTATTTGGTATTTGCAATAATATTGGATAAATATTCATATTATGAATACAAATATATATGTCATTGAGATACATTAATTATATTTTAATATTATTATTTAAAGAACATACAAATATTTATTAAATAATTGTAAAATTTTATAATCAAGTAGAAATGTCTGAGTTGTCTTCACAAAACTAATCATTCTTTGATTTCAACTCTCACAATATAAATGAATTTAATGTGTTTGATTATCTTTGATAATAGATTTGATTATATGTTGTGTAATTAATTTTAATTATATTTAATCATGTTATATTTATAATTATTTTTTTTAAATATATAACACCCCAGATAAAATATGTAACACCCCAGACTGCTTTCGGGTTGATCGGTTGACCCCACAAACCAACACAGTCATAATTGTTTCAAGTCAAGCACGCTTAACTGTAGAGTTCTTATGGAATGGGCTACCGAAAAGAATATGTAGTCTAGGGTGTTACATTTTAAAATAGGTATATTTTAAAAATTTGATAAGAGTATCTTTAGTTTCTACTTTAAAAAATCAAAAGTAATTTTAAAAGTGTATAATTGAATTTAATGTGTTTGATTATTTTTGAAAATAGATTTGATTGTATGTTGTATAATTAATTTGAATTATATTTTTATATTATATTTACCATTATTATTTTATAAAATATGTATATTTTATAAATTTGATAAAAGTATCTTTAGTTTCTCCTTTAAAAAATCAAATATAATTTTAAAAATGTATAATTGAATTCAATGTGTTTGATTATTTTTTAAAATAAATTTGATATCTAAAAATAGAATTCTAAATAGAAATTTATATACGAAAACTATTGATTCAATTATATTAATAAATAATGTGAAACAAGAATAAGAAGCTCATTACAACACTTCCCATCGTCACATTTTCAATTCTCTTCCTCTCTCAAAACTTCCAATCCTTTCAGGTTCGAGCATAATTCATCATGTTCTTGGTAGCTAATTAGTGAAAAACAATATCACTCTTTGTGTTGTGTTTCAGTTTTTGATTAGTGATTCTAATATCAGATTTTTGGTAACTAATTCGTGAAAAACAATATCGATTCTTTAAAAGTTTTGAACTTATCTGCTAAAATTTTGATAGAAAAGTCCACTTATTGTACAATCATGAAGATTGACAATGCTTTATGTACAAAATGTTTTGTTAGATTAGAATGTTGTGCAATATGAGAATGTTGTGTAAAGTATAAAATTTGCAAGCAGTGTATTTAAGTAAAACTAGTTAATGGTTTCAAATTATTCTTTATGTTTATTATGCCTAATGCATTATTAAAAGTGTATAATTGAATTTAATGTGTTTGATTAAAAAGTAATTATATATATTAACAATCACATTTATATTTATTTGATATTTGCAATAATATTGGATAAATATTCACTTTTATGAATACAAATATATATGTCATTGAGATGCATTAATTATGTTTTAATATTATTATTTAAAGAATATACAAATATTTATTAAACAATTGAATTTTTTTTTAATCAAGTAGAAAAGTCTCAGTTGTCTTCAGAAAACTAATCATTCTTTGATTTCATCTCTCATAATATAATTGAATTTAATGTGTTTGATTATCTTTGATAATAGATTTGATTATATGTTGTGTAATAAATTTAATTATATTTAATTATGTTATATTTATAATTATTTTTTAAAATATGTATATTTTTAAAATTTGATAAGAGTATATTTAGTTTCTACTTTAAAAAATAAAATGTAATTTTAAGAGTGTATAATTGAATTTAATTTGTTTGATTATTTTTGAAAATAGATTTGATTATATGTTGTATAATTTATTTTAATTAGATTTAATTATATTATATTTACCATTATTATTTTATAAAATATGTATTTTTGTAATACCTGGTATTATATTTATTCAGTTACTAATTCTAAATTAAATGGAGATGAGTAATAGATAATTATAATACACATTCTTACTAATAGGTTTATCACTTAAACAATGTCAATTAGTGAGAATGAGGGTATTATGGACATTTTCCCACTTAAATGAGAATTAGGGTGTGTTTGGCTTTTATGTTGCTAATCTTATTGAAGCAAAACCAGAATTTGTTTTTGTGAAGAGAGAAGAAGAGAACGTGGGAAGAGAGGAAGAGGAGAAAAGGTCTCAAACTTGGTACAAGCTCACCTCCTTGCATGCACCAGATTCTGTTCTGATCCTTATTTCTATCATCATCTTGTTTCAGCATCTCCATCATCATCCTTTGATTCTTCTCTAAGGTGAGTCCTTAGATAGAAAACATGGGTTGCATGTTGGGATTCTATTTGGGGTTTAGGGATTGTGTGATCAATCTTGAATTAATGGTACTGATCATGTTATATCTGCTTATATCCTTGTTGGTTGATGTTTCTGAACCTGATGCATGTCTTTAATTCGTGGGAATTTGGTTAGCAATGTAAGGGATTAATTTAGAAGCACTTTTTGGGACTGGTATAGATTCAGGAAATGCAGAAAAATGGTTCTGGTTCAGTGTAACCGGTTACGGGTTTTGGTGTAACCGGTTACGCTGTTGAAAAACTGAGAATCTGGGCTTTTGCGTGACCGTAACCGGTTACGGTTCCTGGTGTAACCGGTTACACTGGGCGCAGAAGCAAAAATTCAGAAACTTGGGAAATTCATATCTCCCACCTCGTACGTCCGATTGACGCGTACCATATACCGTTGGAAAGCTAGTTAGATGTAGTATCTAGGAAAATTAGCTTTGGTGTAAAAATGATATTTTCCGATATATCTGACGTACCTTCTGTTATGTGCGACATTGATAACATGTGAAGCGTATGTATTTGGGACTGAATTTTTCTCCTTTATTCTTGATGGCTGTATTATTGCTGCATATATGTTGTCATCTTTATGCCCCCTTCCACGCGGGAATGATCTGGTGTATACTCCGTGGATGGCCGCCAATGGGAATGATCTGGTGTATACTCATTGGTGGGAAGGGATAGCCGGGCATATTCACCGCTCTCAATGGGAATGATCTGGAATATACTCATTGATCGGTATGACATATGTGGGTACTCGATGGGAATGATCTGGTGTATACTCATCGTGTTACCTAAAGAAATGCTAGTGCTTGATGGGAATGATCTGTGTATACTCACCATGTACTGAAAAAGGCATTTCCTCTGGCAGGAAAACATCGGATGTTGGTACGGTGTGATAGTGATACCACATCGGTAAGATCACTTGTTTATTCACCCCTAGTGATGCCACATAGGCAATATCAGTAGGTCCTCTCCGGTGGGTTGGTACAATCATGGCAACGTGATTGTGCTAGCAACTTTTCACTTGTGTGTTGTTTGCGTGCTTAATAATATCTCATTGGTTAGTCGTGGGACTTCCATTGATGATATTGTCCTTGTTGTGTATTTGTACCTGACCGTGAGGAAAACCCCGGACCCACGGCGGATCCGTTTGCTTGTATGTTCCCTTTAGATCCAAGTGAACTAATAGGATAGGCGGACTCACTGAGATTTAGTAATCTCATCCCATTCCAATTATATTTTTCAGGTGGTTCGAGGCAAGATCGTGGTAAGGGAAAGATGGATTAGATCTCTTGGCGATGCTTGGATATTTCTTTTAGTTTTTTTTATCGTGCTTGTTAGTTTATGTATTTTGGACATGTACTATTATGATGTACTTGTGTTTTGGCCATGATACATTCGGCTTTGTATTCGTACACTTCTAATTTCCGCTGCAAAACATTATGTAATTGTTGTCTTATGAACCATAATTAATACTTTATGCATATTATTCTAGACATATATGTGTGGGGTGTTACAGTTGGTATCAGAGCAGGTCGATCCTCGACTTTGCTAAGACACATCATAATGCAGTACAATTCTGCCTCACATGTGTATAATCAGTAGGATTCCTTATGTCTTATTTGTGGTATTGAACCTGATCAACTTGATTCCATGCGTAGGACAGACAGGGAGATGGCTGAGCAACGCAGAGGTCCCGGAAGGCCCAGAACTAGGCATGTGGAGCCCGAGCAAGAAGCCGGAGGTGCAGGCGTGCCTTGGCAGCAGATGATGCAGCAGATGATGCAGCAGAACCAGATGATGGCTCAAATGATGCAAGGCATGCAGGGGCAACAACCTCCTACTCAAGCTCCCGTTCCTCAAGCTGTAGCTGGACCTGATTTTCGTGCCTTCTTCAGGATGGATCCTCCAGAGTTTGTTGGCGGACTTGATTCACTCTTGGCTCATGACTGGTTAGCTGGAATGGAGAGGGTGTTTCAAGCTATTCAGTGTACTGAAGAAGAGAAGGTGATCTTTGCTACTCAGAAGATGAAGGGACCAGCTCTTAGGTGGTGGAACACTGCATCCACTTATTTCGCCACCCAAGGAATTCCTAAGGATTGGCAGCACTTCAAAGTGGCATTCTTGGAGAAGTATTTCCCTAATAGTGTGAGGACTCAGAAGGAGCGAGAATTTCAGAACTTCAAACAAGGTGACATGTCTGTTTCAGAGTATGCAGAGAAGTTCGAGGACTTGGCAGACTATTCCAGACAGGCTGTTTATGCTCCAGATGAACTATGGAAGATTGATCAGTTCATGATGGGTTTGAGGGCCGATATTGCTCATAGTGTTTCCCAAAGAGAGTTCACTACTTATGCTGAATGTCTAAGGCAGTGTTATGTTGCTGAAAACAGTTTGAAAAGGGTTCAAGAAGAGAGGAACCGGAACAGGACTAATTTCAGAGAGCAAGGGAGATCTACTCAACACTTGAGGCCCCGTAACCCTCCACCAAAGAAGAAGCAGGTTTATGGTGACCAATCGACTCAACCGCCTCATTGTCGTAGGTGTGGAAGGAAGCATACTGGAGATTGCCAGCTTGGTTCTGTGACTTGTTTTAGATGTGGCGAGTAGGGCCACATAGCTCCACGTTGTCCACAAAGGAGGATTCCTGAGAAGACTGCAGGTCGTGTTTACACTTTGGATTCAAGGAAGGCCAAGGGAAACAACAATCTCATTGCGGGTACGTGTTATGTTAACAATCAACCATTATGTGTTTTAGTTGATTGTGGAGCCACTCATTCTTTTGTCTCTACCGAGTGTGTTTACCGACTTGGTTTGGAAGCTACTCCACTACCCAATCCTATGATTATTTCTTCGGCAACGGATGATACCGTGGAAGCTCGACTGATTTGTAAAGATTGCTCGGTGTCTTTTAATGGTCGCGAGTACCCAATTGATCTAATTTGTTTACCCCTCAAGAAGCTTGATGTCATTCTAGGGATGGATTGGTTGTCTCTTAACTCGGTGTACATTGGTTGCAAAGAGAAGGCCATATTCATTCCTGCTGAAGAGACTCCTTCCAATGATGCAATTACCAAGTTGATAGAAGGTACAATCAGCACGGTTAATTATCTCTTTTCTCAAGAAAGATCCTTTCTTTTGGTTCTTTCCAAAGAACCTTCTGTGAGAGTTGAATTGTCGGAGATTCCGGTGGTGTGTGAATTTCCTGATGTATTTCCCGATGACATCACTTCTCTTCCTCCAGAAAGGGAGGCGGAATTCTCAATCGATCTTGTTCCTGGAACAGCCCCAGTTTCCATCACTCCTTATAGGATGTCTCCCATTGAACTCAGAGAACTGAAGCGTCAATTGGAAGAGCTTCTTACTAAGCATTTTATCCAACCCAGTGTTTCTCCATGGGGAGCTCCTGTTCTTTTGGTAAAGAAGAAGGACGGAAGTATGCGCCTGTGCATTGATTACCGTCAGCTGAACAAAGTTACCATAAAGAACAAATATCCTCTGCCACGGATTGATGACCTCCTAGATCAGTTGAAAGGAGCCAGTGTGTTCTCGAAGATTGATCTTAGGTCAGGATATCATCAGATCCGAGTGAAGAGTTCAGATGTACCTAAGACTGCATTCAGGACTCGATATGGTCACTACGAGTTTTTAGTTATGCCTTTTGGTGTGACTAATGCTCCAGCAGTTTTCATGGATTACATGAATCGGATCTTTCAGCCATATCTGGACCAGTTTGTAGTGATCTTCATTGATGATATTCTTGTGTATTCTCGTACTCCTGAAGATCATGAAGAGCACTTGCGGATTGTGTTATCTACGCTTCGAGAGAAGCAGTTGTATGCCAAATTCAGTAAGTGTGAGTTTTGGCTATCCGAAGTAAGTTTTCTTGGTCACGTTATCTCAGGAGGAGGCGTAGCAGTGGATCCTTCTAAAGTAGAAGCAGTGGTGAATTGGGATAGGCCAAAGAGTGTGACTGAGGTTAGAAGCTTCTTAGGCTTGGCTGGTTATTACCGGAGATTTATCATGGGGTTTGCTAAATTAGCCTTACCATTGACAAAGCTTACGCGAAAGGAGGTTGCTTTTGAATGGGATTCCGAGTGTGAACAAAGCTTCCAGAAACTTAAGAAGAAATTGACTACTGCACCTGTGTTAGTAATTCCGGATCCAAACCGATCCTATGAGGTGTACTGTGACGCTTCTAAGAAAGGTTTGGGTGGAGTACTGATGCAAGATGGCCAGGTGGTAGCTTATGCCTCTCGGCAGTTGAGATCTCATGAAGAGAATTACCCAACCCATGATCTTGAGCTTGCTGCAATAGTTTTTGCACTCAAGGTGTGGCGACATTACCTATATGGAGTTCACTTTGAGATGTTTAGTGATCATAAAAGCTTGAGATATCTCTTTGACCAGAAGGAGTTGAATATGCGACAAAGGAGATGGATGGAGTACCTCAAAGATTATGATTTTGAATTGAAGTATCATCCAGGAAAGGCTAATAAAGTGGCAGATGCGTTAAGTAGGGAGGAATTTCGAGTCGCTGAGTTGATGATGTTGGAGCATGACTTATTGGAAAAGTTTAGAGACCTTGACCTTCAGTTTGAATGGACACCCAATGGTGTGTTGATCAGTAATTTGAGCATTCAGAATGAGTTGCGAGAGAGAATTCGGATATCCCAAGGGTATGATGAGCAATTGCAAGCAAGCAGAGATATGCCTGATTTTGTGAGAGCACCTGATGGGGTAATCTTGTTTCAGCAACGGATGTGTGTACCGAATGATTCGGAGTTAAAGCGTTTGATTCTGGATGAAGCACACAAGAGCAGGTTTTCTATTCATCCTGGGTCGACCAAAATGTATCAAGACTTGAAAAAGGATTTTTGGTGGCCAGGTATGAAGAAGGAGATTGCAGAATATGTAGCACAGTGTCCCATTTGTCAACAAGTTAAGATTGAGCACCAGAGGCCAGGAGGAATGTTACAACCACTGGAGGTGCCAACGTGGAAATGGGATTCTATCTCTATGGATTTCATTGTGGGTCTACCTCGTGCCCGAGGCGGACATGACTCTATATGGGTAATAGTGGATAGGTTGACCAAGTCTGCCCACTTTTTACCTGTAAAGACCACTCACAAGGTGATTCATCTCGCAAGGCTTTTCATAGCAGAGATCGTACGGTTGCATGGTGTGCCGTCCAGTATAGTATCTGATCGTGATCCAAAATTCACTTCGAGATTTTGGAAGATGTTTCATAAGGAATTGGGGACTAGATTGGATATGAGTACGTCCAACCATCCTCAATCCGATGGGCAGACGGAGAGGACAATCCAGACGATAGAGGATATGTTGAGGGCTTGCATTCTGGAAGAAGGTGGGAGTTGGAAGGATCATTTGCCGTTGATAGAGTTCGCATACAATAACAGTTACCATGCTAGTTTGGGTATGGCTCCCTACGAAGCTCTATACGGGAGAAAATGTCGATCACCTTTGTGCTGGGCTGAAGTAGGGGAGAAGAGTATTCTTGGACCGGAGATTATACAAGAAACCACCGAGAAAGTTAAGATGATCCGAGATAATCGCAAGAAAGCCCAAGACCGACAAAAGAACTATGCGGACAAGCGGAGGAGACCTTTGGAATTTGAAGTGGGTGATCATGTGTATTTGAAGGTCACTCCAAGATTGAGATTGGGAGGACCGTTCAAAACGCGTAAACTTAGCCCGAGATATGTGGGACCGTATCAGATTTTGAGTCGGGTAGGTGAAGTGGCTTATCAGTTGGCTTTACCACCTTCACTATCCGGGCTGCATGACGTATTCCACGTATCTCAACTTCGGAAGTTTGTGCCCGATACTTTTCATCCTATTCTTCCGGAAACTGTTGGAGTAGAACCAGATCTTTCCTATGATCCTCAACCCTACTGTATCCTGGAGCGTGCGAGCAAGTCTCTCCGGAGTAAGGAGATACCTATCGTGAAGGTGATGTGGGATGAGACGCGTACTGAGGAAGCTACTTGGGAGCTTGAGTCAGAGATGCGGGAATCCTACCCTCACCTGTTTTGGTAAGTTTTCTTTGAATTCGAGGACGAATTCTATTTAAGGGGGGGAGAATGTAATACCTGGTATTATATTTATTCAGTTACTAATTCTAAATTAAATGGAGATGAGTAATAGATAATTATAATACACATTCTTACTAATAGGTTTATCACTTAAACCATGTCAATTAGTGAGAATGAGGGTATTATGGACATTTTCCCACTTAAATGAGAATTAGGGTGTGTTTGGCTTTTATGTTGCTAATCTTATTGAAGCAAAACCAGAATTTGTTTTTGTGAAGAGAGAAGAAGAGAACGTGGGAAGAGAGGAAGAGGAGAAAAGGTCTCAAACTTGGTACAAGCTCACCTCCTTGCATGCACCAGATTCTGTTCTGATCCTTATTTCTATCATCATCTTGTTTCAGCATCTCCATCATCATCCTTTGATTCTTCTCTAAGGTGAGTCCTTAGATAGAAAACATGGGTTGCATGTTGGGATTCTATTTGGGGTTTAGGGATTGTGTGATCAATCTTGAATTAATGGTACTGATCATGTTATATCTGCTTATATCCTTGTTGGTTGATGTTTCTGAACCTGATGCATGTCTTTAATTCGTGGGAATTTGGTTAGCAATGTAAGGGATTAATTTAGAAGCACTTTTTGGGACTGGTATAGATTCAGGAAATGCAGAAAAATGGTTCTGGTTCAGTGTAACCGGTTACGGGTTTTGGTGTAACCGGTTACGCTGTTGAAAAACTGAGAATCTGGGCTTTTGCGTGACCGTAACCGGTTACGGTTCCTGGTGTAACCGGTTACACTGGGCGCAGAAGCAAAAATTCAGAAACTTGGGAAATTCATATCTCCCACCTCGTACGTCCGATTGACGCGTACCATATACCGTTGGAAAGCTAGTTAGATGTAGTATCTAGGAAAATTAGCTTTGGTGTAAAAATGATATTTTCCGATATATCTGACGTACCTTCTGTTATGTGCGACATTGATAACATGTGAAGCGTATGTATTTGGGACTGAATTTTTCTCCTTTATTCTTGATGGCTGTATTATTGCTGCATATATGTTGTCATCTTTATGCCCCCTTCCACGCGGGAATGATCTGGTGTATACTCCGTGGATGGCCGCCAATGGGAATGATCTGGTGTATACTCATTGGTGGGAAGGGATAGCCGGGCATATTCACCGCTCTCAATGGGAATGATCTGGAATATACTCATTGATCGGTATGACATATGTGGGTACTCGATGGGAATGATCTGGTGTATACTCATCGTGTTACCTAAAGAAATGCTAGTGCTTGGTGGGAATGATCTGTGTATACTCACCATGTACTGAAAAAGGCATTTCCTCTGGCAGGAAAACATCGGATGTTGGTACGGTGTGATAGTGATACCACATCGGTAAGATCACTTGTTTATTCACCCCTAGTGATGCCACATAGGCAATATTAGTAGGTCCTCTCCGGTGGGTTGGTACAATCATGGCAACGTGATTGTGCTAGCAACTTTTCACTTGTGTGTTGTTTGCGTGCTTAATAATATCTCATTGGTTAGTCGTGGGACTTCCATTGATGATATTGTCCTTGTTGTGTATTTGTACCTGACCGTGAGGAAAACCCCGGACCCACGGCGGATCCGTTTGCTTGTATGTTCCCTTTAGATCCAAGTGAACTAATAGGATAGGCGGACTCACTGAGATTTAGTAATCTCATCCCATTCCAATTATATTTTTCAGGTGGTTCGAGGCAAGATCGTGGTAAGGGAAAGATGGATTAGATCTCTTGGCGATGCTTGGATATTTCTTTTAGTTTTTTTTATCGTGCTTGTTAGTTTATGTATTTTGGACATGTACTATTATGATGTACTTGTGTTTTGGCCATGATACATTCGGCTTTGTATTCGTACACTTCTAATTTCCGCTGCAAAACATTATGTAATTGTTGTCTTATGAACCATAATTAATACTTTATGCATATTATTCTAGACATATATGTGTGGGGTGTTACAATTTTAAAAATTTGATAACAGTGTCTTTAGTTTCTCCTTTAAAAAATTAAATATAATTTTAAAAATGTATAATTGATTTTAATGTGTTTGTTATTTTTTAAAATAGATTTGATTATATCTCAAAAAAGAAATCTAAATTGAAATTTATATAAGGAAACTATTGATTTAAATATATTTATAAATAATGTGAAACAAGAATAATATGGGGAATCTTGGAAGTCTTGAAGCTAGTAGTGGAAAGAGGGTAAAAGAAGGTTGTGGTGGAAATGGATTCGCAAGCTGCTATCGACATCATTAAGCAAGATACAAATAGTATCTTGAGAAAACGTAATCTGGTGAGACATATCCATAATTGGATGTTGAAGTTGGAGAGTATTGAGATATGACATGTTTTTAGAGAGGCAAACGAGTGTGCTAATCTTCTAGCTAGACATGGTAAATCCTTGAAGAGGGGGTGTTTGGTTTTCCATGAAGCTTCGGATTGGATAGTTAGCACTCTTGTCAAAGATAAGAGTGAGGTTTTTGTTTCTAGGGCTATTCCCGCGTAGTTGTTTTTGTTTTCTTTTTGGGCCTTTGGCCCTCCATTTTGCTAAAAAAAACTAATCGTTCTTTGATTTCAACTCTCACAATATAATTGAATTTAATGTGCTTGATTATCTTTAATAATAGATTTGATTATATGTTGTGTAATTAATTTTAATTATATTTAATTATGTTATATTTATAATTTTTTTTTTTAATATTTAACACCCCAGACTGCTTTCGGGATGATCGACTGGCCCCACAAACCAACACAGTTTTTTTCTAGTATGATTTGGCCTCACTCACACGCTTTCTGGGAAACTTCCCCAGAAGGCCATCCATCTCATAATTGCTCCAATTCAAGCATGCTTAACTGTGGAGTTCTTATGGAATGGACTACCGAAAAGAAGACGCAGTCTGGGGTGTTACACTTTAAAATATGTATATTTTAAAAATTTGATAAGAGTATCTTTAGTTTCTACTTTAAAAAATCAAAAGTAATTTTGAAAGTGTATAATTGAATTTAATCTGTTTGATTATTTTTGAAAATAGATTTGATTATATGTTGTATAATTAATTTTAATTATATTTAATTATATTATATTTATCATTATTATTTTATAAAATATGTATATTTTAAAAATTTGATAAGTGTATCTTTAGTTTCTTCTTTAAAAAATCAAATAGAATTTTAAAAATGTATAATTGAATTTAATGTGTTTGATTATTTTTTATAATAGATTTGATTATATCTCAAAAAAGAAATCTAAATTTAAATTTATATAAGAAAACTATTGATTCAAATATATTTATTAATAATGTGAAATAAGAATAAAAAGCTCATTACAACACTTCCCGTCGTCACCTTTTCAATTCTCTTACTCTCTCAAAACTTCCAATCCTTTCAGGTTCGCATTTAATTCATCATATTTTTGGTAGCTAATTTGTGAAAAACAATATCGATCTTTGTGTTGTGTTTAAGTTTTTGCCTAGTGATTCTAATATGGGATTTTTTGTAGCAAATTTCTGAAAAACAATATAGATCCTTTACAATTTTTGAACTTATCTGCTAAAATTTTGATAGAAAAGTCCTTATATTGGACAACCATTGAGATTGACAATGCTTTATGTACTGAATGTTCTTTTAGATGAAAATGTTGAGTAATATGAGAATGTTGCGTAAAGTATAAAATTTGCAAGCAGTGTATTTAAGTGAAACTAGTTAATGGTTTCTGATTATTCTTTATGTTTATTATACCTAATGCATTATTAAAAGTGTATAATTAAATTTAATGTGTTTGATTATTTTTGAAAATAGGTTTGATTAAAAAATAATAATATATATTAACAATCACATTTATATTTATATGATATTTGCAATAGTATTGGATAAATGTTCATATTATGAATACAAATATATATGTCATTGAGATGCATTAATTATATTTTAATATTATTATATAAAGAACATACAACTATTTATTAAATAATTGCCAAATTTTATAATCAAGTAGAAAAGTCTGAGTTGTCTTCACAAAACTAATCATTCTTTGATTCCAACTCTCACAATGTAACTGAATTTAATGTGTTTGATTATCTTTGAAAATATATTTGATTATATGCTGTGTAATTAATTTTAATTATATTTAATTATGTTATATTTATAATTATTTTTTAATATTTTATAAAATATGTATATTTTAAAAAGGCTTAAATAGTCTTTTGTCCTTGTAAGTTGGCGTGTTTTTAGTTTTCGTTCTTGTATCTTATATTTCTTGGAAATGATCCCTGGATGCAGGAAAACTAAAATATGCAGGAAAATCTGTAGGTTACTTGCGGATTTTCCTTTGAATTTTCCTACGGATTTTAATTTTAGAGACTAAAACCAAAAGGATTTTAACTTTCAGGGATCATTTTAAAAAAAAATAAGATACAAGGACAAAATTCAAAAACATGTCAACTTACAGGGACCAAAAGACTATTTAAGCCTTTTAAAAATTTGATAAGAGTATCTTAAGTTTATACTTTAAAAAATCAAAAGTAACTTTGAAAGTGTATAATTGAATTTAATGTGTTTGATTATTTTTTAAAATAGATTTGATTATATGTTGTATAATTTATTTTAATTATATTATATTTACCATTATTATTTTATTCAATATGTGTAACACCCGAGGCCGAAAAAGGAGAGGGGTGGTTGCACCGCATGGAACACCTGAGGTTGAAGAAGGCAATGCTGGTCGCCACATCGGAATGAGAGGAATATTGAGGCTGTGCAGGTTGGGACTGCATGGTTGAAGTAAAGCTTATAAGGATTGATGGGTACTACCTATACCAACAAGATGCATCTTCATTTCGGTAGCCCGTTCGATAAGAACTCCACAGTTAAGGGTGCGTGACTTGGAGTAGTATTGGGATGGGTGACCTTATGGGAAGTTTCCCGGAAAGCATGCGAGTGAGGTCAAAGCAAGCTGAAAAGACCCGTGTTGATTTGTGGGGTTAGTCAATCATCCCGAAAGCAGTCTGGGGTGTTACAATATGTTTATTTTGAAAATTTGATAAGAGCGTCTTTAGTTTCTCCTTTAAAAATCAAATATAATTTTAAAAATGTATAATTGAATTTAATGTGTTTGATTATTTTTGAAAATAGATTTGATTATATCTCAAAAAAGAAATCTAAATTGAAATTTATATACGGAAACTATTGATTCAAATATATTTATAAATAATGTGAAACAAGAATAAGAAGCTCATTACAACACTTCCCGTTTTCACCTTTTCAATTTTCTTCCTCTCTCAAAACTTCCAATCCTTTCAGGTTCGCGTTTAATTCATCATATTCTTGATAGCTAATTTGTGAAAAACAATATCGATCTTTGTGTTGTGTTTCAGTTTTTGCCTAGTGATTCTAATATGAGATTTTTGGTAGCAAATTTGTGAAAAACAATATTGATTCTTTACAATTTTTGAACTTATCTGCTAAAATTTTGATAGAAAAGTCCTCTTATTGGACAACGATTGAGATTGACAATGCTTTATGTACTAAATGCTCTTTTATATGAGAATGTTGCGTAATATAAGAATGTTGCGTAAAGTATAAAATTTGCAAGCAATGTATTTAAGTTAAACTAGTTAATGGTCGATGATTATTCTTTATGTTTATTATGCCTAATGCATTATTAAGAGTGTATAATTGAATTTAATGTGTTTGATTATTTTTGAAAATAGATTTGATTAAAAAGTAATTATATATATTAACAATCACATTTATATTTATTTGATATTTGCAATAATATTGAATAAATATTCATATTATGAATACAAATATATATGTCATTGAGATAAATTAATTATATTTTAATATTATTATTTAAAGAACATACAAATATTTATTAAATAATTGTAAAATTTTATAATCAAGTAGAAATGTCTGAGTTGTCTTCACAAAACTAATCATTCTTTGATTTCAACTCTTACAATATAAATGAATTTAATGTGTTTGATTATCTTTGATAATAGATTTGATTATATGTTGTGTAATTAATTTTAATTATTTTTAATTATGTTATATTTATAATTTTTTTTTTAAATATATAACACCCCAGATAAAATATGTAACATCCCAGACTGCTTTCGGGTTGATCGACTGGCCCCACAAACCAACACAGTCATAATTGTTTCAAGTTAATTACGCTTAACTGTAGTTCTTATGGAATGAGCTACCGAAAAGAAGATGTAATTTGGGGTGTTACATTTTAAAATATATATATTTTAAAAATTTGATAAGGGTATCTTTAGTTTCTACTTTAAAAAATCAAAAGTAATTTTGAAAGTGTATAATTGAATTTAATGTGTTTGATTATTTTTGAAAATAGATTTGATTGTATGTTGTATAATTAATTTTAATTATATTTTTATATTATATTTACCATTATTATTTTATAAAATATGTATATTTTAAAAATTTGATAAAAGTATCTTTAGTTTCTCCTTTAAAAAATCAAATATAATTTTAAAAATGTATAATTGAATTTAATGTGTTTGATTATTTTTTAAAATAAATTTTTTATATCTAAAGCTAGAATTCTAAATTGGAATTTATATACGGAAACTATTTATTCAATTATATTAATAAATAATGTGAAACAAGAATAAGAAGCTCATTACAATACTTCCCACATGGAATTCTCCCTCAAAAACATTTTAGTCATCGACTTAACATTCTTTCATTCAATAAATCAATCTGTTTCAAAGCATCCAACTTGATCAACATCGAGTCCAATTTTCCATCGATGTAAATAAACCCTTGGTCAACACCAAGTTCTCGTTTCAAAATATTTTGCAATAAACCAGATGAAAAAGGAGGAGATGGACGTATGTCCTACCTTTTCCACGAGTATTTGAATGCTTGTTGCATAGCTCGTTGCTTGGATACTCATCTACGCTCAAAGAATGTAATAAACACAGTCGAATACCACGAGCCCTAAGTGGTGAAGAAGGAATAATTGGAAATATGTCCCTTTGTTTCGAGTACTAGGACGCATATTGTGTAGCTTTCCATTCAAATGCTCAACTTTATCCACGGACTTCAATTCGATTATATTCAAACACTTTTTGCAATAAAAGGGATGAAAAAGGACAAGATGGACGTACGTCCTACCTTTTCCACGAGTATTTGGATACCTGTTATATAACTTGCCTTTTGAATGCCCGTATCCCGCCTAAAATAAATCTCAACCATTCAAACTCAATTTTTGCCCAAGCGCGAGTATTTTTTCAAACAACTTTTTTCGCCCAGTCGCGAATCTTTTAATCAACGAGTTATTTTTCGCCCAAGCGCGACCAGACTCATCTTCACAATTAAAATCATCCAACAAATTCATGGTTTTCTACTACGAACTACGAGGCTCTAATTTTCCAATTGCACCTGGGAATACGTAGGAATATGATTTTAAAATCTTATCGAGCACATTAATAAAAAAACCTAAAAAATATTTTCCCTTTCTTTTTTTCTTGTGAATATTCACAATAAGTAGAAGATAGCAAGTAAACATCATGCTGACACTCATTCACAAAACTAACTAAATGGGCACATTGGGGGGTACAACGAATGTGAGGGTGTTAATACATTCCCCTAACATAATCGACTCCCGAATCCTAATCTGATTGCAATGACCATTTTGTTTTCTTCATGGGTTTTATCGATAGTTTCCCTTTCCTTTTGGAATAAATAAAGTTTGGTGGCGACTTTGTGTTGTATTTAGAGCGTTCACATCCTTGAGTATTTTTCGCGTCGCGACAACCATTTCCCATCCTAGTCGAGGGGGATTAGTGCAAGTCTTAAGCGTCTCTAGGAACCGTCCCCAACCAAAGATGGGAAGGTAGAGAAAAACACAAGAAAGGGGGGGGGGTTAAATTGGGTTTTCAATAATTTCCCTTTCTTTTGAAACTCTCGCGCGGAAGCTTAAGAGGTTGCTATTTATCAAAAGCTATAAGCTCTCACTTATCAGAAGCTTATCGTTTCTGATAACTGGAAAACATTAAACATTAATAAATACATGAACACCAGATATATCCTGGTTCACTTAAGAAACCCTCAATCTAATCAAGTCCACCCTTCCGAGGTGATTTCTCCTTGAGCACAAGGACTTAATACACTATAACCAAAGTGATTACAATTGCACGGGCAACAGCCGATGACTAACATTGCAAAGACAACCCTGTGACTAACAACCTTGCACGGGCAACAACCAGTGACTAACATTGCAAAGACAACCCTATGACTAACAACCTTGCACAAGCAACAGCCAGTGACTAACATCCAATGACATGTTTAGTGATCTGAGTTAACATATATAACATTCATTGTTCCCTGTACAAACCACCGTTTGTGACTAACACCCTTGCACACGAACCAATTGTGACTAACCAACAATGAATTGTTCAGTGATCTGATCCACAGATATAACATTCATTGTTACCTGCACAAACCACCGTTTGTGACTAACAACATTGCATAAGAACCACTTGTGACTAACCAACAATGAACTGTTCAGTGATATGATCCACAGATATAACATTCATTGACCCCTTTAGATTCCTGACCTTCACTCGGTCTTCTAAGAAGATTTCCCACAATGACCATAACCACTATCTTCTTGAGCTTCTGACCTTCACTCGGTCACTCAAGGAACAATTAACATTCAATTGATAAACTTGTGTTTACACGAGTGTTTCTTCTAAGCAGATTACACAAAATATTAAGCACATATTGTTTAACACATTTATGAGAAATAACTCATGTGTTAAAACAATTTACATGAAGAATCCTAAACCTAAAACACTATTCGAGAAACAACTCTAGTGTTCATTACATTTTTCTACAAAGATGTATCTGATAGACAGTTGAGTAGCATCTTGTAGTGGTCTTCTTCATCTTCTTTGACAAGTTCCGAGCAACAACTCCTTGCTTCTTCTGATTTTTTCTAAGATGCATATGAGGAAAGTTGAATGGCATCTTGAAGAATCTTCTTCTTCTGATCAGCTTCGGCATATCAGCTTAGGCTTTAGAAACAGCTAAATTGCCCAGCAGCATGTTGATTGGTATGTGCTTCAGCTTCTCATTCTGACATATGCTTTTTGATATCAGCTTGTTAGCTTAGTCATTTTCTTCATCAGTGTGTTCATGTTAATCTGTTATGGTTGAGTTCCATTTCAAACCGAAACACAATTAACAACTGTAATGATAACAACCGTTATAGCAGTATGAACATCAACCGTGACATCTATTTTTGTAGCGACACCAGCGGCATCAGAGGCTACTCATAGATGTGATATAAACAACATAGGCGATTCCAATGTCGTCACCTTTTGTTGGATGATTTGATCTTCTTATATAATTCTCAAAAGATACGTTGAAGGTTAAGAAGGTCTTTTGAATTCCAACAACTATTTCCCAACATATAGAATCAAACTTTTTCCTGTAGATGGTACTTTCTTTTGTCTTGTAGCTTGATACGTGGAAGACAGCTTCAGAGAAATAGTACATACATCTGGTTGTAGTGGTGTGATGTACAGTTGTACTAATTTCTTCTTTCTTTGATCTTATCCTCAATTAATGTACTTTTGATTCTGAAGTAGTAATCTTGGAGGAGATCAACTTGTCTTCTTCTTCTTCTTCATAATGATTCTGATGTGTGGTTCAGAAACTACTTTGAATGAAAAGTAGAATTATTATCTTATGAGAGTCAGAGTCTCGTTTATCAGAATTGATAGCAGCAGTTCTTTTGAAGGAACGATACCTGACTTCTGATCTGGAGATGATTTGTGACGATGTAGCTTGTCCAGACTTTGTTTCAAAAGTCCTTAAAGTTGGAACCTTGCTTTCCAGATATTTAGACAACAGCCAATCTGAAAACGAGTTCTTCCTTTGATGAAGGCACTTCTGATTCTTGAAACTTTGGCCTCTGATCTTCATTACATCCTTGAGTCTGATCTTCATATGCTTGACTTGACCTCTGATGTATCTGATCTGTATTCAAAATCTTCGACTTTGTCTTCAGAGATATAAGCAGCAACTTTTCTGATAGACAAATCTCAACTTCTGATTTATGCTTGAAAGCTCGATCTTGCATGCTGATTTCTGATGTTGGAGTACTGGTTCTGACTTTGAATCCTTATAATTACTTGTGACTTCTGAAGCAACAACTTATTGAGAAGTGCACAATAACTTCTTCTGATGATCATTCAACATCAAATAGTATTTCTGAGTTGCCTTACTTGTTTCTGTTGATTCTTTGCGGATAACAATCCAGAATCTCCTTGAACATAATATCTACACACTCAAGAAAACCATTAGAAACTAAATTGTTGCATACAGAATATATGTGTTGTTATCGTCAAAACATAGATACTTATTTCCTAAAGAAATCTTGTTCTTACAAGGTGTGGTTCCTATCCTTTCCCCAGGTTTTACCTTTGTTTGTGGTGGACGTCTCATGGGCTCCACCGCCTATGCTCTTGGTGTGACTAGTTCCTAAGAAGGAGTGTGTCAGGTGTTCTTTAAGCGCATTCTGCCTAGTGGGATTTTGTTTCATAAATAGAATTTATGTCGTACTTTCGATGATTAAAATATTATTTATGTGTAAAACATTTCTTTTAGGTGAAAGATTTATCTATTTGAATTTTGAAGGATCTCGAGAGATGCATATCTTATGAACAAATAGGATTGACAAACGTCTCTTGAATAATCAGCACTGAGAGGTCTGCGTGAGACCTCTACGGATCACTTTTACCTTTGAAGAGACATGAGCTAACAAACCTTATTTTTGTGTCTGCTTCTACTCTCCAGGATGAGTTACGGGGCTCGACCCTTGTATGTTTTCGTATTTGGCATTTCATTCAGAATCGCTGGCCGACATTTCTTCAGACTTCTGGCTCTCCTGGTGTGGAGGTGAGTTTCTTGAATGTTCGGAAACAGGTTCTGTACCAATGTTCAGTGTCGGTCGACCTCTTTGAGTGTGATATCCCTCACTACTTTGTCCTTTAGAAAAGGCACCTTGTTGGCTTGAGCTGCTGTGTATGTCAGTTCAGCTGGCCCAATGGTAAGGGTAAATTTGGCCGACATGTCTTCTTCCTTAGGCAATCGACAGATCTGCTAGATCTACAAGGTTTCCTTTCTTATTCTATTTTAGCCAATGTGTGGCTTATTTGTTTTCGTGTTCATCTCGAGCTATATTCGGACCCGTCAATTTCCAATGTAGATTGTGTTTTTCAATATGGTACAACATGTCAATATGATAAAGAAAGATCTTGAATTCGCAACAGAGGTTTATTTTATCAACCGCAATAGCGCTAATCTACAACTTCTTTCGATTCCCCTTTCAAATAAGGTGAGATATGGTGATAACAACAGGATCATCTTAGTCATAGATTTTTTTTGGATCTTCTTAATTACAATCATCAAAATCGACAGTTGGGTCAGGGAAGCTAAATGAAATTTATTTTACTTCAAGGTTGGGACCAAAATGGGCTTCATATTTGATTTCTTCGTGATTTGGCTTTGGATCAAACGAGGTTTTATCTTGGAATTCGATGTCGATTTCCAAAGACGGCACCACTGTTCCGCGCGGGAACCATGATTGGTGTTGATTGATGATGTTGGACTACTGAAGTGGTAATGCTGATCTCCGATACAGTGGTGCGGGGTGGACCTTCAAGGTTAACACTCTAACACCCAAATCAGTTATAGAGTCCAAGGTGATTGAAGTGGAAAATGGAGATCAACAAAGTGTACCTTGAACCTCACGTGTATTGACTATATACGTTGAGTAAGAAAATTTTACCCCATACCCCAATTATCCCTCTACCCCTACAATTCATTTGATTTAACCAAAAATACCTTTATATTATATATGAAAAAAAATCTAAAAGAATTGCATTTCGGATAACTCATGTTAAGTTATCTGGTGTCTACAATAAAGATGACTTTAGGCAACCGTGAAATACTGCAGTCTAAAGTAAAAGAAACCGCTGCCTATTCTCCGAAAGTCTTTCTACAAAGTAATTTTGTTCGTATTATATTTAGAAAAAAATTGCATTTCGGATAACTTATAAGTTTTCGGTAATTATAATAAAAATGAGTTTTGGCAATCGCGAAAAACTGTGGCCTAAAGTAACTGTTGTCTCATTTGGCGCGATTGGGTGATCTGACAACGTTTTTTAAGCGTTGTCTGTTCACTTTTGACAACAGTTTAATGTATAATTGCCAAATGAAAAAATTCTATCGGAAAACTTATAACAAGTTATCCGGTGAACAAAAATTTCGTAAAAAAAATATAATATCGAAAAACTTATAACAAGTTATTTAGTGAACAAAATCTATTGGATTATATATGGTTGGGTTTTCGCATTGAGCCTCCAACACGAGACAAATATTACACAATAAATTTTTTTGGGTTGAATATTTTTTTGTCCTCTTAAATATCTCATATTTAACTTTTAGTTCTTCCAAAAAATTCCTTCAAAGAACGGTCCTCTGAAAATTTTTAATTTTAACTTTTGGTCCCTCCTGCAACTTAGCAATAATTTTTACAATTTAGCGACAAAATTAGCGACGATTTTAGCAACAATTTTTTACATAACAAGTGAATTAGCAATGATTTTTGACATGAGAGACCAAAAGTTAAAAATAATATTTTTAAGAGTACTATTATTGTGGAGATAATTTTTGAAGAGACTAAAAGTTAAATATAAAATATTTAGGAAGAAAAACATATTTAACTTTTTTTTAATTGTTGAAAATAAGATATAAATGCCATTTAGATGCATTAATTATAATTTAATATTATTATTTAAACAATATATAAATATTTATAAAGTGAGTATAAATTTTTATAATTATTAGTAATTTTTAAAAAAGAAATTGATTTTTTTAAATAAAAAAGCAAATAAATATTAAATATATTTTCATCAAAAACATAACATGATTTGAAGAAGTGGTAGAAGGATTTTGACCCCACATAAGCAAGAACACATTCTCCTCCTCCAGCAACATTTCTGTGTCTGAGATTGTGTGTAACTTCTGTCTTCAGCTCCTTATGGAGCTCTCTACTTCTTCTTCATATTCAACTCTTCTTCATTCACATTCTTCCATAACCCCCACATGGAATTCCACCTCCTACTACTCTTTCAAACCACCCACTTCTCTCAAGTCCACAACCTCCAAACACCTCCGTTCAATTGGGATTAACCATCATCATCATCATCACACAAGTTTCTCAACTCATGTTTCAAAACCAAAGAAACAACACAGACCAATTTCCATTAGGGTATGGTGTGTTTTTTGTTTTCTCCATTAAAGGTTCAATTTTTATTTGTTTGCTTGTAATTCTTTGGGAATTATTTGGTGGGTTTTTAGTTTAGGACTGTCTTGAACTTTTAGAGGGTATATGTAGTGCTCCCAATTCAGCCAAGGTTCATCTTTGCAAAATGTACTGCCCCTATTTAATGACAGTTTAAGTACAAATGTGTAATGATATAGCCATTGTTTAACTATGGTTAAATATGGTTAAATTGGAGGCTTTGTGGTGTAGCCCACCTTGGAGACCCTTATCACAGGCCCTAGGTTGTGAATATGTATATGTATGAATGTATGTCTATGTGTGAGTGTGTTAATATATACATATATCTATACTACAACATCAATATTCTAGATTGAAGACTTGTCTGGATCAGACACAATACCAATATATGTGATTACATTCAACTATGTCATTTTCTCAAATTATTATCCGTGTAAGTGTCGTTTGTGGAAACCCTGTTTCATGGATACATATACCTATAAGTGTGTTTTTATTTTATGTATAAAGTATGTAATTCTATCTTTTGACATGTTCATTTCATTGAATGCAACTAGGAATGTAGGTATGCCTCTATGACATATGAACACAGAAAAATCTCTTAAGTTCTTCAAATGGCTCTGAATTTGGGTTAGTTTTGGATATGGATTTTGGCTTGGGGACCAAATTCCATTCTCTTTATATGTTGGGTTTATGTCATGAATTTTGAATTTTAATTACTTTTATCTTTCATTCAATTTTTTCTTCTTATGTTATGCAAAATTATAATTTATTATTTCTATATAATCTTTTATAGTTTACTACACTAACTTATTGTTACCTTAGTTTTCTTAAATTCACTTTATCTCGTACCCATATTAGTATCGGGTATCAACCCTGAACCCGTATGCATGCAACAGAGTCAGATTTTAGTCTTTTCATAGTTGAGTCATAATTCACAGCACAGAAGTTTAGAGTTGAAGTTTTAACTCGCTGTAATTGTAAATATGTAGCATTTATCAGAAATAACTGTAGCTGTAAATATGTAGCATTTATCAGAACTAACCTATTAAAGTAAATCTTAATAAATAAAAGTTGCAATGTTTTGATTATGTATTTATTATCCCTCAAGAAAAACATTATGTATTGATTAAGATTGAAACAGAGTAGTCAATAGCGGCGCTATTAGCAGGATAGTGGAGCGGAGCGGAGGCTGACCGCTATGGGAAGAGCCTTAGCTGTGCAGAACACAACAGCGGCCAGAATAGGGTAAATAGCGGGATAGCGGAGCGGAGCAGTTCCCGGCCTAGCAGTTTCTGACCCACTGTCCATTTTCCCTCTGAAAAACCAATAATATCCTTAATATTTAGTACTTTTAGGTTTGAATTTTGGGATGTAATGTTTCAATTAAGACTTGTTGATGTTGATTAAGAGTTTTGATTAAAACTTGTTGCTTTTGGAGTATTTTTTTATTAAGTTTTGTGCTTTGATTTATGAGTTTTTTTTACATCAATAGTGGTAGAATTGTTAAATATTAAAAAGATCAATGATAGTATAATGTTTTAATGGAACAATCAAAATAGTGATGAGTTGTAATGAAGAATCTGGTTTACTACCAGAGTCTAGCACAAGTGGTTGGTGCACAGTGAGTGTGAATGTTTAAACCCCAGGGTACAAAGTTCGGTTCTTGATATTCTAATATCAAGGACCCGGTTATACTGTTTCGGGTTTTATGTAGGTGAGGCAGCAATGGTACTGATACAACAGGACAGTAATGACTCCTGCAATGGTGATAATTGTATCGAAAATTTCAATTTCAGCTACAATTGCAGCCACCGATTATTCAATTAGTTATTATAATTTTGTCATCTCTGAATGTATTTTGGTCAAGAAACATTTTTTTATCTCATTGTTGGTTTTGGTTTGTTATTTAACAATTTAAATTAAAACGCTGGCAGGCCTGCAGCGAAGTTGGAGCCGCTGGATCCGATCGTCCATTTGCTGACAAAGTTTTAGATTTGAAAGATGCGTTCTGGAGATTTTTAAGGCCACATACTATACGTGGTACAGCACTAGGATCTGCGTGAGTAGCTCTATAACCTTCATCCACGTGTTTCTTGCAGTTACATGCTGATTCTTACACTTTAACTTACTCTCATTTTATCTCTTGTTCGCATTACAGTGCTTTGGTGTCAAGAGCGTTGATCGAGAACTCAAATATGATAAAGTGGTCTCTTTTGCTTAAAGCATTCTCTGGTCTTTTTGCTCTGATTTGTGGGAACGGTTATATAGTTGGCATCAATCAAATATATGACATTAGCATTGACAAGTATGATGCCGACTTATATTGATAACCGTCTTTTCTCGTTCATTCTTTTCTCTTTCTTTCATCACCTTTAGCACATTTCTTGCCAAGTTTCAATATTCTTCTATTTCATTTTTCAGGGTAAACAAGCCTTATTTACCTATAGCCGCAGGAGATCTTTCTGTCCAATCTGCATGGTTCTTGGTTATATTTTTTGCAGCAGCTGGCCTATCGATTGTAGGATTGAACTTTGGACCCTTTATTTTTTCTCTTTACTCATTTGGCCTTTTTCTCGGTACTATCTATTCCGTTCCTCCACTTAGGATGAAACGCTTTCCTGTCGCAGCATTTCTTATTATTGCTACGGTATGATATAACCTCCTTTCTTCCCAATCTTTGCAGCACTGTCTATATGTAATTTCAAAAATAGCTGCTATTGGAATCAATATGCAGTTTTTTCGGATTATTCTAGTTGGATATTTAGTTTAAAGTATCTGTTCATTTGGATGAACATGAGTAACTAAAGAAACTTAACACAGGTACGAGGCTTTCTACTTAACTTTGGTGTGTACTATGCTACTAGAGCTGCTCTTGGACTTGCTTTTGAGTGGAGGTGAGTAAGAGCTAATCGCTGCTGCTTCGTATTTTGTAATTGATGAAGTTTTGAACAACTGAGATAATGGTTGCTTATTTGTTCAAATAGAGGCTCGTTAAAGCTCATAATAACCATGAATTATGATGTTCCTATTATGATGAACAAAACTCGTAATGATGTTGATACATTTGTTATCGTATATCTACCTGCAGCTCTTCTGTGGTTTTTATCACAACTTTTGTAACATTTTTTGCATTGGTAATTGCTATAACAAAAGATCTTCCAGATGTTGAAGGAGATCGTAGGTACGTTTTGTGATCAAGTTGTGTTAACGGTTGCAAGTTCATTACTTTTATGTATGTAATGTAATATGGATTGCACGTAATAATTAACTGCACTACAGGTATCAGATATCGACCTTCGCTACAAAATTAGGAGTTCGGAACATTTCTTTTCTTGGTGCTGGGATTTTGCTAATGAACTATGTTGTTAGCATAGCGGCAGCAATTTATATGCCACAGGTGAATAATAACTTATCTCATGTCCTAATCACTTATCATTATCTAAACATTCAAAAAAACTTTATGTAAGATGTGGCACTGTTAACAGGCTTTCAGGCGATGGTTACTGATTCCAGCTCATACGATTTTTGCATCAAGCTTGATTTACCAGGTTCGACGCGCAGATTAATACCTGTTGTTGATTATTATATAATGAATGTAAAATGACTCTTTCTCATTTTTCCAAAATACATATCAGTAAGTTTTGAGCTTGTAAAATAACATGATTTATTTTTCTAATATATCAGGTGCAGATATTAGAAAAAGCAAACTATACAAAGGTAAATATGTTTTATATCTCCGGTATGAAATTAATTGTAGCAAATATTTAATGTTTTCAAAATTCAGAAGTTGAACCTTGATTTTCGACTTCACGACTACATGTGATATGGATCAGTTTGCCAAGAACTATCGTTGCTTGTTCTGGAAGTTACATAGTGATGCAAACCCGGATTACAAAAACAATAAATAGAAGAAGATAGATCATAAGCGTTGAACTTTACATCCACTATATCGTTTTCTCCAACCACTGTTGCTTGATTAAATGTCTGACAATATGTTGCAGGAAGCAATATCGGGATTCTATCGATTCATATGGAATCTGTTCTATGCTGAGTATGCATTATTTCCTTTCATCTAGCAAACTGTGCTACATTTTTCTTGGAAAAATTGCACGATTGCGTCCAAAAATGTAGCGGTTGCTTGACCAAAGCCGATCGATAAGACATATCCGGATCCTAGTGCTTAAGAGATGGTTCGATAAGAAAGATCTTACTTGTATCGAGTATGTATTCGTAAACTATTAATATTTTTTAAACAAGTTTTTGTATATAGTATAGAGTTTCTTTTTAATTTGATGTAATGCCATGAGAATTGTATACAACGGGCAGATTTCATAATGTTTCTGGACAATATTTTGCAGTGTTTTTACTTTTTTACATATGTATGCATGCCATAAACATGTGCTATTTATGTTCATAAATTGGAACAAGTTATCATTTTCAAAAACTGTCCTTTCTCACCAAACTGTCCTTTGGAACACATGTTGGTCCAGTTTGTACAAAAATTGCTCCATATCTTAAAAGGATATGAATTTAACTTTTGCTGTAGTTAAGGATTTTGGTGGATAATATGTAAATATCTCTAAGTTGAACTCTTAAAACCCAAATCACCTGAGATTTTTCATAGTAAGTTTTAGGGGTGAGATCACTACGTCTCATGTCATCCTATGGAAACTCAATAATGTCCATCGCTCGGAGATTGAAATCTAGACGTACTCATTTTACAATAAAATAATTTCATTAAAGAGATACCTTCATATTTGCAACAAAAAAAACTCCGAATGCATCCCTATTAAAATTCGGATTTCAATACTTGGATAATGATTAAAATGGAGTGAATATGGATTTCAAAAACTAGACTAATCCCAAGACATTATTTGCATCCTTTGACAATAACTTACAAGAAAATTTTCATTATTAATAAATTATACATTATAAGTCATTTTTAAATCACATCCACAATAAATCATACACATTAGTCATTCATTAATAAGATCGAATTGTCAGATAAAATATTGGTAAACCATACAACAGGGTTCATAAAATATAACAAACCATACAAATTCTCAAATTTTAATATCAAAATACAAATTAAAATATCACTATTGAGTAAATATGTCACTCTTGTTTCTCCTCTATCTTCTATACTCATGCCTTTGCTAAGATTACCTGTAGAGTGACCCTCTCAGGCGTGCTTTCTTGAAACTCACTCCTAGCTATGGCCTTTCTTCAAATAACAATTATACGATGACATATCAACAGTACATCCATGACATGATTCACTCTCGCTTGTTCCTCCTCCAGTATCTCTTAATGAGTTGGCCTAAGGAGACCTCCTTATGCATCTGATGTCATGTAAGGATGAGACACTATAAAATCATTGGATGTAATTATACATTGTACTCCATGGACTAGGAAAATGGTAGGAGTATCAACTGCGAGGTCCTTGAGTAGATGTGGGTACATGAGTTGATACCTATATCCCAACCATCAAGAGTACCATGATATTATCTCCTAGGACCGTGTTTGACTGTGCTCACCATACAACATGAAAAATTTGTCATCTGACACGATGCCATTGTACAATCTTGAACGACTTAGTCGCTTGAATCCCCCTGAATGGGAAAGTGGAGCATTCATGTTGCCATTCTTTAGAGTAATCTTCAACATATTCCTAATTGAATAGACGTGGAAAATGTTGATGGACCCATGCCTGAAAATGATTCAGATAAAATATCAATGACGGTCTAGCACATGTATTATGAAATTAATATAAAAAATGGAAAAAAACCGTAAATAGACACTTGTTTGCTGTTAACTGTCTCGTCTTCCAATGACTACCTTAAACTAATTTGGAATAAAGGTAAACCAAACAAGATGCCCCCAATCATACTGGTGAGTTCTCTCTAAGTCAGTGAAGTATTTAATGTACACAACACCGACATAGGTAGCACTTTTATCCACAAAAATGCCCATGCCAACCAAGATTAAGAAATATGTCCTCAATGCACATACTCTATGATAGGCAAGTCGTGCCTCATCATAATTTGTCATGGAGAAAGAAAATATTGTAAATGCAAGCTTCTCAAGCATAGTGTGTTTTGATGAAGACAATATGGACATCAAGCTTTTATAAAGGATGTGCAAAAAGAATTTCAAGTATCAAGCAAAAATACATCATTTCAAAGTCTTGAAGAATTTGTGAAGATTCAAGGATCAAGCTAAAATGTCAAAGGTATAAACAATACTCACTTTGACATATAATTGTTCACAAATATATTTTCATGCATATCATAATCATACTACAAAGTGTCATCCCTCAAAAGTTCATTTAAAACCTTTTTCATAGATAAAATTCAAAATAAAGGTTTTAGGAACCGGGTTGTCCCTATGGGGGAACCGGTTCCCAGCATTCTCTATTTTCAGCATTCTGTGGTTTACTATGGGGAACCGGGTTGTCCCTATGCAGGAACCGGTTCCCACGTTCAAAATTTGAATTTTTCTGCTGTAACGTTCAGCAGGAACCGGGTTGTCCCAGGCAGGAACCGGTTCCTACTGAACCAGTGTGTTTTTTCATTGCATGATCTTATTCAAACGAATCCATTTTCTTACCACTTGATCATTGCATTGTTTCATGGAAAAATAACCATTCAAAGAGGTGTTTGGTACATTATAAATACTACATATTTCAAAATCATTATTTACCTTCTTCATTAACAATTCATACTCATAAATTTCATTATTTTCAAGTGTCCACAAACCAGAATTTTTATATGAAACTTTCTACACACATTTTCATAGAGAATTCATTTAAAGTTTCATGCATACATTATTGTGAACACTTATATTCATTTTGAGAATTGTTTATTTGAAGAAGAAGATCAATCCAAGATTGATAGTGCTATACAAACTTCATCTAAATCTCTTGTAAAAGTTCAAAGAAAATTATCTCCTTACTATCCAGGATTGTTGGAAGTAAGTGGTGTGTTTGAGGAGGATTGTTCTTCATTCACATTAGTGTTAATTGATCTTAAAGGTGTTAAGAACCTTTGATCACCCTATAGGTTAGATAGTAGGCATAGGCTTGTACAATAATTCTAACTATAGTGAAATCTCTTTCGTGTTTGAAAGGGGACTGGAGTACTCTCGGATTGTGAGGGGAACCAGTATATATCGTTGCGTTCTTTACTTTTCCGCACTTTATTGCATTCATCACCATTACCAAAGAAAAGAAAAGAACCTTACAAAAACCTTCAAACACTTAACCAAAAATTATTAGAAGTATTCTCATAAAACCGATTAAATTTTTGAAAACCTAATTCACCCCCCCCCCCCTCTTAGGCGCACTCTTATACTTACATTTGGCATCAGAGCAAGTTATAGGTAACTTGTTCCTAAAGATCCAGAATGGCTTCCGCAAATCAAAGACCGGTTTTCAAAGATGGTGGTTCTAACAACAAGCCTCCATTGTTTTGTGGTGAATATTTTGACTTTTGGAAAATCCAAATGAAGGCTCATCTAGAAGCACAAGGAGAAGAAGTTTGGGAGGCTGTCCTACAAGGTCCTCATGTTCCTACAACGGTCGTTAATGGTGTTGGATCGGAGAAACCTAAAGCGTCATGGGATGATAATGATAGAAAAAGGGTTCTTGCTGACAAAAAGGCGATCAGTCTTCTTCATGGTGCTCTTAGTATGGATGAATTCTTCCGAATATCAACATGTACAACATCAAAGGAAATTTGGGATACTCTTGTAGAAACTCATGAAGGTACCGCTGAAGTTAAAAGATCAAGGTTGAATACTTTAAGCCAAGAGTACGAACTGTTTAGAATGAAGCCCGGAGAAACTATTCTCGATTTGCAAAAACGATTCGTACATTTGACAAATCACTTGAAGGCACTTGGTAAGACTCTTACTACCGAAGAACTTAATCTTAAAGTGCTCAGATCTTTGACAAGGGAGTGGCAACCAAAAGTGACGGCGATATCCGAAAAGAAGAATTTATCAAAACTTACTTCCGCAACACTATTTGGAAAACTTCAAGAATATGAGACAGAACTTGGAAGATTGGAAAAGCATGAGAACTTAGAGAAGAAATCCAAAGGCATTGCATTAAAAGTAGATTCAATAGAAAGCAAAATAAAAGACGCATCGGATGAAGATGAAAACTTCTTGCTTCTTGTAAAAAGGTTAGGCAAATTTTTTGGTAATAAAAATAATATTGATAATACTAACTATGTCAAAAGAAAGAAATTCTCAAAGCATAAAGATAAAGAAGCATCCACTTCATCACAAGAAGTTACATGCTATGAATGTGGGAAACAAGGACACATAAAGCCGGAATGTCCAAAGCTTTCGAAGAAGAATGTATTCAAAGGCAAAAGGGAGTTCAAAAATAAAAAGGCCTACATAGCATGGGAAGATAATGAAGTAAGTTCCTCATCGGACTCCGATAGTGACGAAAGTGCAAACCTAGCACTAATGGCATCACACCACTCCGACGATGAAGAAGGCGAGGTTAGTTATGATAATTCTCTTTTTGATAATGGTGCGCAAGGTGCAATAGAAGAATTATTAAAAGAATGCAAAATTCTCTATAAAACTATCTCATCTCAAAAGAAAATAATATCATCGTTAGAAGAGAAGGTTAAGATAATTGAAGTAGAACATAAAGATGACAAAGAAAAAATGATTAGTGTTCAAAAAGATAATGTTGTATGCAAGAATTGTGAATCACTTTCCTTCCAAATTGTCCAATTAAAACGTGTTTTAGAAAGATATGAAAAAGGGCAAATTGGATTGGAAAATGTTCTTAGCACACAAAGATACTCCAATGATAAGAGCGGACTTGGTTTCTCTAAATTTGATAAACCAACATCCAACAAGACTATCTTTGTCAAGGCTAGTAACCAACCAATTCAAGAGAAAGTGATTAAGCCTAAAGTAATGCAACATTATCCTAAAAGGAAGAACTTTGTTAAGAAGAAATCTTATCCTCCTAGATATAGAAGTAACTTTGAACCTACTTGTTTTTATTGTGGTATTATTGGTCACACACCCAATGCTTGTTATGTAAGGAACTTTAGTGTTCCTAGTGGACATTATGTATGGGTGAAGAAAGGAACTAACTATGATGGACCCAAAGCCATTTGGGTACCTAACAAAACTTAATTTGTTTTGTAGGTTTGCTTGAAGACCACTTCAAACCTATGGTATCTAGATAGTGGTTGTTCAAAGCATATGACGGGTGACCTAAACCAATTTTCAGATCTAAGGTTAAAGGCCAAGGGTTTTGTCACTTATGGAGACAACAATAAGGGAAGAATTCTTGGCAAAGGCAAAGTCGGTGCACCACCTTTCACATCCATTGAAGATGTTCTTTATGTTGAAGGACTAAAGCATAATCTTCTAAGCATTAGCCAACTTTGTGACAAAGGCTTCAAGATCAAATTCACTAAGGAAGAATGCTTGATCATCGATGAAGTCACCAATGAGGTAAAACTCAAAGGTACAAGAATTAATAACATTTTTATGATTTCTTTAAATGATTTATCTTTGAAAGTAAAATGTCTTTTGGTAAACAATAATGAATCATGGTTATGGCATAAAAGAGCAGCCCATATTCATATGGATCATTTAAATAAGTTAACCAAACATGATCTTGTCATTGGCTTACCTAAGATAAAGTTTGTCAAAGATAAACTATGTGATGCTTGTCAAAAGGGAAAGCAAACCAAATCGTCTTTCAAACCAAAAAATGTGGTGACTACAACAAGACCACTTCAATTGTTGCATATGGATTTATTTGGTCCATCAAGGACAAGAAGCTTCGGAGGTAATGTATACGCTTTAGTTATTGTTGATGATTATTCTAGATATTCTTGGACTTTGTTTCTTGTGCAGAAAAGTGATGCTTTTAGAGCCTTTAAGAAGTATGCAAAACAAATCCAAAATGAAAAATCATTAAAGATTGTATCCATAAGAAGTGATCATGGTGGAGAATTTCAAAATGCATCGTTTGAAGAATTTTGTGAAGAACATGGTATCTCTCATAATTTTTCAGCACCAAGAACTCCACAACAAAATGGAGTAGTTGAAAGGAAAAATAGGTTTCTAGTGGAACTTGCAAGAACAATGCTTAGTGATGCAAATCTTCCTAAATATTTTTGGGCGGATGCGGTTAGTACGGCATGTTATGTTGGAAATCGAGTAATCATTAGACCTATCTTAAAGAAGACTCCATATGAACTCTTCAAAGGAAGAAAGCCAAACATTGCTCACTTTCACATTTTTGGATGCAAGTGCTTTGTTCTCAACAATGACAAAGACAATCTTGGTAAGTTTGATGAGAAATCCGACGAAGGTATATTTCTTGGTTATTCTCTTTCTAGTAAAGCATATAGAATTTATAATAAAAGAACTTTAACTATTGAAGAATCTATGCATGTATCTTTTGATGAGACTAACACCTCCAAAGAGGAAATAGTTGTTTGTGATGATGATGATCCTTTAGATTTACCCCCGGAAGAACCTTCAAATGATACAATTGTGAAGGCACCAGAAGAACTTTCAAATGATATAATTATGAAGGCACCAGAAGTACAACAAGAAAGTGTTCAACAAGAAAGTGTACAACAAGAATCAAACACCAATGATCTACCAAAAGAATGGAGAACTCATAGAGATCATCCTATTGATAAAGTTATTGGTGATATTAGTCAAGGAGTTGCAACAAGATTAAATCTCAAAGATGCTTGCTTACACATGGCTTTTGTTTCTCAAATTGAACCTTCCAAAGTTGATGAAGCCTTAGGAGACGATCAATGGATAAATGCAATGCAAGAAGAATTAAATCAATTCGAAAGAAATCAAGTTTGGGAACTTGTTCCTAGACCAAGTAACAAACACATCATAGGTACTCGATGGGTGTTTAAGAACAAACTTGATGAGAATGGTATAATTGTTCGAAACAAAGCAAGATTGGTGGCCCAAGGTTACAATCAAGAAGAAGGAATCGAATTTGAAGAAACATTTGCTCCGGTTGCAAGGTTAGAAGCTATTCGTCTTTTACTTGCTTATGCATGTTCATTAAATTTTCAGCTTTATCAAATGGACGTCAAGAGCGCATTCTTGAATGGCTACATCAATGAAGAAGTCTATGTCAAACAACCCCCGGGATTTGAAGACTTCAAGAATCCTTCACATGTCTTTAAGTTGAGAAAGGCTCTTTATGGATTAAAGCAAGCACCTAGAGCATGGTATGATAGACTTAGCAATTTTTTGTGTGAAAAGGGTTTCGAAAAGGGTAAGGTTGATAAAACTTTGTTCATTAAGAAAATCAAGAGTAACACTTTATTGGTTCAAGTCTATGTTGATGATATCATTTTTGGATCAACTAACAAAGAAATGTGTGAGGAATTCTCATTGATGATGCAAGGAGAATTCGAGATGTCTATGATGGGAAAGATGAATTACTTTCTTGGACTACAAATTAAGCAACTCAAAGATGGAATTTTTATCAATCAATCCAAATATTGTAAAGAACTATTAAAGAAGTTTGATATGGACAATTGTAAAGCAATGAATACTCCAATGGGCTCCGGTACATATGTTGATCAAGATGAATCCGGTACTCCAATTGATATTACCAAATATCGAGGTATGATTGGTTCTTTATTGTATTTGACGGCAAGCCGTCCTGACATAATGTTTAGTGTTTGTCTTTGTGCTCGCTTTCAAGCAAATCCAAAGGAATCACATCTTATGGCGGTTAAAAGGATCATGAAGTATCTCAAAGGAACAACCAACGTTGGCTTATGGTATCCTAAAGGTAGTGTTTGCAATTTAATTGGTTATTCTGACGCGGATTATGCAGGATGTAAAACTGATCGTAAAAGCACAAGCGGTACTTGTCACATTCTTGGAAATGCATTAGTATCATGGGCTTGTAAAAAGCAAGCATGTGTTGCTCTTAGTACGGCCGAAGCAGAATACATAGCAGCGGGTAGTTGTTGTGCACAAATTCTTTGGCTTAAGCAACAACTTCGTGACTACGGACTTGATCTCGGATGTATTCCTCTTCGATGCGACAATACAAGTGCTATAAATATTACAAAGAATCCGGTCATGCATTCAAGAACCAAACACATAGACATTCGACATCATTTTCTTCGCGATCATGTGCTTAAAGGAGATGTTGAAGTCACTTTTGTAGATACTCATAATCAACTTGCGGATATCTTCACCAAGCCTCTCCCAAAAGAATCGTTTTACAAAATTCGACGAGAGCTTGGAATTTTAGACGAAGGTGATGTTTAAAATTTATTCGTCATTTTCATACATCAAAGGTACACGTTTCTAAATTTTTAAGTTAAAAGTGCTTTATAAATGTTCATTCATTATGACTTGGTAAATATGTATGATATGTATGCTTTATATTTCATAAAATAAAAGATTTTGGAAATTTTCAGTCCAGGAACCGGTTCCCATGTAGGGACGAACCGGTTCCCCATACTAATTTCCAGAGGCGTGTTTTCTTTGTGTCTCAGGAACCGGTTCCCATGTAGGGACGAACCGGTTCCCACGTACATTTTCCAGATTTTTGCTTATCTTGTTTGGCTGTACATGAAGGTATGTGTGGTCATTATTGTTTTGCCTTATTTTTTTCTATTTATTTATTTTAGTTCACACCACACATTTATTCTCTTTTACTCTCATTCACACACATTTACTTTCATTATTCACATACATTCATCTTCATCTTCTTCAAACACCCTTCCACCTCCATAGTCAAACCCCATTCAAAGCTCCATTATCTCACCATAACTCTCCAAATTAAATTACCCACTACCTCTAAACACTATATAATCCTCCACTCTTTCACACAATTCACTCAAATCCTTCTCCACTCACCAAATCCTAAAACCTCAACTTAAACCCTAACTTTCAACTCCTTTCAACAATGGCACCCAAAGCTTCAAGAAGTGCAAAGGGAAAGAACAAAATGGGAGAGACAAGTGAAGATCCTCAAGAGATCCAACCAACGGTCAAGAGTCGGAGACTCACATTCAACATCCGGAGTCGAAAACTCCTTGCGGCAAAATACGGTAAACTACCCGATTTCCCTAATCACAGCTTCAATTTTCCGGGTAGACTAGCTAATGCAGGGGTAGCTAATTTTGTGCTTGACCATGGTGATTATTATCCGGATTTGGTTAGAGAGTTTTACCACAATCTTAGGATAGTAACCGATGAATTTGATGATTTCACATTATTGTCAAAAGTTTCAAATAAGGAAATATGCTTAGATGTTGAGGAATTTGGAAGAGTGTTAGGAATTCCATCTCAAGGCTTAGTGCTCCTTCAAGGTAACATACCGGAGGATTGGCAACCGTATAGTAAGATTGATGTTTTTGTGGATATGTGCCGACCAACTCAACGCGAGTCAGTTCGCCAACAGCTTGCTATCAAGTTTAACATGTTCGGTTCAAGCTTATCGGTGAGTGATAGGATGCTCCATCTTATCATTGCTTATGTTTTATTTCCAAAGAATTCTAACCATTCCAGGGTCAATGAGTTCGAGTTGATGGTTTTGCTTGCTCTAAGGCGGGGCATTGAAGTCAATTGGGAGCTTTCAATTATGCGCCACATGCAGCTTATGGCTTCCCTTAAAGGAGGCTTACCTTATGCAAGGGCCATCTCTCATATTGTTCGGAATGCTGGTGTTCTCCTCCAACGGGAACCAAAGAAAAATATGGATGAACAAGAGTGTGCTATCACCACCGCTACCGCTCTTAAAAATACAGGAATAGTTACGGATCGTGAAGGTAGATTCGTTTACAAAGTTGATTTTGAGCCAGCCATGCCACAAGATCCTCAACGTCCCGAAGGTGGATACACAATGGATATGATGTTTGCCAAGATTTGTTCTATTCAAACATCCATTGATAACAACAAGAGGGAGAATAACTATGAGCATAACCTTATGAGAAGACAAATGCGGGAAATTCAACGGACTCAAAGGCGTATCTTAGCTCATTATGAGGGAGAGGAAGGAAGTGATGAAGAAGAAGAAGAACAAGAGGATGATGATGAAGAACACATGGATGAAAGTGACTAAATTATGTGCTTTAATTTCTATGTAATGTTTTCTTTCTATTATTCGTATTTTACTTATGTTTTCTAGACAATGTTCCATTTATGTTCGTGATGTTTAGGACTATTTATGTTTGTGTGTTGTAATCGTAAAAAACTACGTTTCGTATCGTTTAAATTTATGTTTGTGTTGAATTTATGTTTGTGTTATTTTTCATATACTTTTTATCTTTTTTCCCCATCCTTTTTGATAATAACAAAGGGGGAGAAGAATATATATGTGTTTTTGTTGTTGTTTTTGTTTCAAAGAAAAATGCAGGCCATTGTTAAAATTATCAAATGAAACTCATCACCATAAATCAAGGAATCATGGATTTAGGGGGAGTCTCTAATATAGGGGGAGCCTTGCAATATTCAACATAAACACAAAGCACAAAAACAACTTCTTCAAAGCATTTTCAAGACTTGGTTGTCATCATCAAAAAGGGGGAGAATGTAAATGCAAGCTTCTCAAGCATAGTGTGTTTTGATGAAGACAATATGGACATCAAGCTTTTATAAAGGATGTGCAAAAAGAATTTCAAGTATCAAGCAAAAATACATCATTTCAAAGTCTTGAAGAATTTGTGAAGATTCAAGGATCAAGCTAAAATGTCAAAGGTATAAACAATACTCACTTTGACATATAATTGTTCACAAATATATTTTCATGCATATCATAATCATACTACAAAGTGTCATCCCTCAAAAGTTCATTTAAAACCTTTTTCATAGATAAAATTCAAAATAAAGGTTTTAGGAACCGGGTTGTCCCTATGGGGGAACCGGTTCCCAGCATTCTCTATTTTCAGCATTCTGTGGTTTACTATGGGGAACCGGGTTGTCCCTATGCAGGAACCGGTTCCCACGTTCAAAATTTGAATTTTTCTGCTGTAACGTTCAGCAGGAACCGGGTTGTCCCAGGCAGGAACCGGTTCCTACTGAACCAGTGTGTTTTTTCATTGCATGATCTTATTCAAACGAATCCATTTTCTTACCACTTGATCATTGCATTGTTTCATGGAAAAATAACCATTCAAAGAGGTGTTTGGTACATTATAAATACTACATATTTCAAAATCATTATTTACCTTCTTCATTAACAATTCATACTCATAAATTTCATTATTTTCAAGTGTCCACAAACCAGAATTTTTATATGAAACTTTCTACACACATTTTCATAGAGAATTCATTTAAAGTTTCATGCATACATTATTGTGAACACTTATATTCATTTTGAGAATTGTTTATTTGAAGAAGAAGATCAATCCAAGATTGATAGTGCTATACAAACTTCATCTAAATCTCTTGTAAAAGTTCAAAGAAAATTATCTCCTTACTATCCAGGATTGTTGGAAGTAAGTGGTGTGTTTGAGGAGGATTGTTCTTCATTCACATTAGTGTTAATTGATCTTAAAGGTGTTAAGAACCTTTGATCACCCTATAGGTTAGATAGTAGGCATAGGCTTGTACAATAATTCTAACTATAGTGAAATCTCTTTCGTGTTTGAAAGGGGACTGGAGTACTCTCGGATTGTGAGGGGAACCAGTATATATCGTTGCGTTCTTTACTTTTCCGCACTTTATTGCATTCATCACCATTACCAAAGAAAAGAAAAGAACCTTACAAAAACCTTCAAACACTTAACCAAAAATTATTAGAAGTATTCTCATAAAACCGATTAAATTTTTGAAAACCTAATTCACCCCCCCCCCCCCCCTCTTAGGCGCACTCTTATACTTACAAATATGGCATGACATCCTCTGGTGGAATCTATCTCCTTTTGGGCTTTACCCTGGCGAACTCCTAGATGGGTCACCATTAGGTTCAATGCCTTAGGTATATTGATTCTAGAGTGATCTAATAATCTTCACGTGATCGAAAGATATAAGAGACGTGATACATCATCAAGTGTGATGGTCATCTCACTGATTGTAAGATTAAATGATGACGTCTCTGCGTGTTATCTCTCAACAAACACAAACAATAAATCATGGTTAATATAACCATATTCAGTTTTGCAAAATCCTCTTGCACAAATAATTGCAACAAATCCTGAAATCATGGTTTATCGGACTACAAAAACTTTTCTACCTTCCTACCACCGCTGATCCATTTTAGCATCTCCTATTACTACAGAAATAAATATATTATCGCCATCCAATTCGATCATTATAACACAAATGTTTAACACATACAATTTAATTATTTATGTTACCTCTCCCCCTCACGCTTGCTAACAGCGTGGTGTGCATATGTAGGAAGTAGTCAAAGGTTTGAGGGGCTTCCCGAAAAACTATCAAGCACGACATCAGATACAATAACATGTACTAAAGTAGCAGGGGCTTCCTAATGAGTTGGAGATATATGACCATAGGAAGACGATCCATCAGTAGCAAAGGACGATTCTCCAGCCGCGGGTCGCAATAGTCTAACTTTCTCCTTGCACATTGAGGCATATTGGATCATTCTACCATATCTCAATCTCTTTCTTGGTTGTGAAGCAATTTTCCTAAAATCAAACAATAAAATGCATATCATAATCAACGAAGCAGAAACAATGTATTAACAAACCAAAATTCAAAACAATCCAAAACAGAGAAATTTGAATTTTGTTATCCAAACTTCAAAATCCTGACTGCATAAAATCAGAAAATAAAGCATTCAACAAACCCTAAGCTCTAAAACTCAAAAATTCTAACCAAATCTAATCAGACAAAACAAATAAAACATTTCTATTGCATGTGACCTAATGCAGTATAACTATAACCTATCTAGAAAATGTGAGCACGACAAATAAAAAAAGGGTAAGGAAATGAAAAACTTACCAAATGTGAGAGATGTATCATCTTGATTTGAATGTAGTAGATTAGAACTTGACAAATATGCCAAATTTGAATTTACTAAAAATTATTAAAAAGATTGAATTTTTGGGTGCAGGAGTAGACAATGGTGAACTTTATTTCTCTGATTGAAATTTTATAAAATGAAGGAAAAGGAAGAAGGAAAGGTGTCAGCGTGAATATTTAAAAGAACCTATTTAAATTTTAATCTCTTTAAGGTAAATCCAAATATTAAAATTCACACATTGAATATTTAAATGAACCTATTTAAATTTGGGTTAAGTATGTTTTTTAGAAAAAAAAATTAAATATACAAGTTTTAAAAAAATACAAAAAAAAACTAGTTTTTCAGAAAATTTACCAAAATGTCTAGGTTTGGCAGCAGATAGGGGTGGAAATAGGCTAGGCTAGGCTAGGCTTTAGAAGGTCTGAGTCTGGCCTACGATAAACTTAAAAGGCCTAAGCCTGGCCTAAGGCCTATCATAGGCTCAGTTTTTTGGCCTGGCCTGACCTTTTTAAAAGTCTGGCCTGGCCTAAAAGTCTATTTAAAAAGCCTGTATCTCATTAAAGTTTTCAATTAATCTATATAACTTAAGAAGTCTTGTAGGTCGGCCTATATATACATATATAGTGAACCTATTTAGCATTTGTTATATATATATATAGGGTAGCCTGTTTAGTTTTTTTTTCTAATATATATGCATACATGAACCAACTTATTTAACATATCTCTAATAAATATGAAAATATAGGCCGGCCTATAAGACTTCATAGGCTTTTTTAATAGCCTAAGCCTGGCCTATTTAATAAAATAGGTTTTTAAAAAAGCCTAAGCCTGACCTCTTTATTAAATAGGTCTGGCCTAGCCTAGGTCTATGTAGGCTGGACCGTAGGCCCTATAAGCCGGCCTGACCTATTCCCACCCCTAACAGCAGACCCTGGGGTATGCGCCAAACCAAATGACGCAAAGTTAAAAGGTGGGGTGAATGTGCCATTCCATTTTGCACAAATGTAGAGCCCACATAGGTTAGCCATTTCAAATGGCACCTACGCGGGTTTTGTATTTTTTTTATTTGTTTTTGTTTTGTTACAATTAATAATTGGAGACCCATTTGGACTACCGGAAGCAAATATTGAAACAACGATTGAAATAAATAAAGTCGGAAGTAAATAATTTTATTAATTTTCATGGAAAGATACACCGGAAACAACAACTGATATATTTAATTCCTAAAAAACCCTTGTGTCCTTCATCACAATAACGCCCTTTTGTTCTGCATCTAGGTGCTTGTATATTACGCCGAGGATGTGCGTTGCCGCCGCGAACCCTAGGGCCACCCCTTCCCCTTCCCCCTCCTCTTTGTGGTTCATGTTGCGTTTGTGTAGATGGTCCTGGAATTGTGTTGTCCCGGATGTCACTGTCCAGGAATTCGTCAAGGCCACCATAATGTCCCGGAAGCCGACAGTCGTAAAGTCGGTTACCCAAGCCCTCAAATGTGCTAAACGGTGGTGGGGGAGTAGGGTGAGATACGAACTCCGGTTGGTAGCACTCAGTCGCACTTGAACTACCTTGATAGAACCCAAACTGATTGCTTGGTGTTCCAAACCCAAGCGGGGTACGGTGGTGAGATGATTGTGATATTAAAGGGTCTCGGGGGTCATATTCATCAGGTGGACCCTCGTCTGGACTGAGTTGGAGTCTTGATAAACCAGCCTCGTTGTGTTGACTGAATGACCTTGAGGACCCTGCCTCTTGGTAGTGGGAGGGGAGTCTAAGGCTTTGGCGAGGCAGTTGGCTACAAGGTTGAAAAAATGGTTGGGAATGGGTCTGATATTGGTTGTCATGTTGGTGTTGGTTGTCATGTTGATAGAGTGGTTGAGACTGAGTTTGGAACGAGTTAAATTGACGGTAGTTTTGTTAGTCGGAGTGGTATTTGTATTGGGGGTATTGTTGTTGTTGTGTGTATTGTTGTTGTTGTTGGGTGTATTGTTGTTGTTGGGTTTGTTGTTTTTGTTGAGGTTGTTATTGTGGGATGATATAATTTTGACGATGGGGGTCTATTAGATAGAAGGGATCAGCCACAAATAAATTTGGGGTGGTAACAGTTATGTACCAACTCATGTATTGTGGTGATGGTTTCATTTCATGATCACTTACAGGGAAGTCGAGGACATATTGGGCACGATCTTTCCACATCTGGCGCCATACGGGAGAGAAATTCTTCCAATGTTGGACATCCCATTGATGTTTGACTCGTTTAAGGTGCCATTCGCCCAAATCAGTTGGAGGATCAGGGATACCTTGCTGCATTCCGAACTGGAGTTTCACCCGGTCACTTTGATGCATCTCGATGATGTTGTACTGAATGATGGTCGTCTTTGCAGTCCAAACAACAGCATCTTCAGCTCTAGGTTCATGATCGCATTCCAAATATGGTCTCCATATAAACTGCATGTATAAAAGTTATAAATTATTTCGGTCTTACGTTAAAAAAATTGTGATTGATAAAAGAGGAAATGATTAGAGATTATACCCCCAGCTATATTGACCTACTATATTAATGTCCATAATTTCCAGTTGATGTTGTTGCACAAGATGGAAACAACAACATATTTCCGGTAGCATTCTCAATAGTGGAAGGTGAATCTGTCGCGGCTTGGAGTTTCTTTCTAAGGAATCTCCGAGAATATGTTGCTCCTCAACCTGATATTTGTTTAATCTCTGATAGACATGCTTTCATTGAAAGTGCTTACAACAATCCAGCAAACGGATGGCAGCACCCACCATCAACACATGTATACTGTATTCGCCATATTGCCCAGAATTTCATGCGGGAGATTAAGAATAGGCACCACCGGAAAACACTGGTCAATGCAGGATATGCATTAACTCATCCTACATTCCAACATTATCGGAGTGAAATTATATTGTCAAATCCGGAGGCGGGAAGTTGGATTGATAACCTATCTAGGGAGAAATGGACCAGGGCTTACGACAACGGCGTGCGATGGGGCCACATGACAACAAATCTAGCAGAATCCATGAATGGTGTTTTTAAAGGCATTCGAAACCTTCCTATCACTGTACTGGTGGAGGCAACCTACTTTAGGATGGCTTCGCTATTCTCAACAAGAGGTAAGAGGTGGAGTGCGGTTAGAGAATCGGGTCAACTGTTCAGCGAGAGTTGCATGAAATTTATGAAAGAACGATCAATGAAGGCCAACAGTCATCATGTAACTTCTTTCGATCTATTCAACTGCACCTTCAGTGTTCGAGAAACATTTGACCACAACGAAGGATTGTCGAGACAACAATATAGGGTTCTTCTTGATGATCATTGGTGCGACTGTGAAAAGTTCCAAGCATTTCGTATGCCTTGCTCACATGTTATAGCAGCATGTGCATATGCGCACCGAGATGCATTGTCACTACTTTCTCCAATTTACAATATTGACACCTTGCTCGAGGTATACAATGTCGCATTTCCAATGGTAGCAAAAGAGGATTACTGGCCTGAGTATGATGGGGAGGTAGTTTGGCATAATGACACGATGCGACGAAATAAAAAGGGCCGCCCCAACAGTACTCGTATTCGAACCGAAATGGACGTGCATGACAAAATGGAAAGAAAATGTAGCATTTGTCGTCAACTAGGCCACAATAAAAAGAAATGTCCTACTCGTGGAACAACCTCATCGCATGTTTAATCAAGTTTGTAGTACCATATTTTTTTGATAATGTATCGGCTTTGTGTATCGACTTTGTAACATATTTTTAATCAATGAACTCTACTTTATTAAGTGGCGTAATCGACAACACGAATATTAAATAACATAATTAGGGTTAATAACAATTTTACGAAATCGGCTTACCGACCAATTTTACGAAAATCGAAGTCCGGAACCGAAAACTTTGCGCGAAATAAAACAAAATGGGGTATTTTTTTAAAAAAAAAAAAACTAACACATAGGAGCCATTTCATATGGCGCCTATGTGTCAACAATAATGTTTGCGCCATTTGATTTGGCTATTTCACAACCAATGTGCCCTTTGGTTTGGCGCATACCCATGGGTCTGCTGCCAAACCTAGACACTTTGGTAAATTTTCTGAAAAATAGGTTTTTTTGGTTTTTTTTTTAAACATGTATATTTAAATTTTTTCTGTTTTTTATCCCTATAAATATCTCAAATTTTATTTTTAGTCCTATTAAAAAAATAACATATTTTAGTCCCTATAAAAATTTTATGCATGCAGTTTTAGTACTTGCTATTTTTTAAAATTTTGAAAATTGTTTAATTACCTTTAAATTTTAAAAATTTTAAATAATTTTTTGTATACCTGTTTAGAATATTATAAAATATTTCTTTACCAAATTATAGAATATTTTAAAATGAGAAGAATTAAATATGAATTTTTAAAATTTTAAAAGATAATGATAAAAGTAATGCAAATCTCAACTTATAAATTAAATTTTGAGTTTTTTTTTCAAGGAACTTTTTATAACGTTCTAAACATGTCTGCAAAATAATTATTCAAAAATACACATCGTTTAACAATAGGGACTAAAACTACGTGTATAATAATTTTGTAAGGACCAAAATATATCTTTTTTTAATAAGAACCAAAAACAAAATTTGATAATTTTATAGGGACCAAAAACATATTTAACCCTTTAAATTTTAATCTCTTTAAGGTAAATCCAAATATTAAAATTCAGACATTTTAACAACTTTGTTTTATCAGAAAATCTTAATATGTTTGGATATCACGAAATGAACGGAGCGGTATGAAATGGAGCGGAGTGGAACGGAGCGGAACGAATGTACCATTCCATTGTTTGGAAATTTTAGAACGGAATAAGACAAATTATTCATTCCGCCCAAATTGGAGGGGAAGGAATATGGTGGTAAGTGATGGAATGAAATCCATACCACTCATTTCCGCTCCGTTCCATCCGTTTTTAAATTATCCAAACAACGGAATATCATTTTATTCCATTCCATTCCGCTCCGCTCCATCCGATTCCATCAATCCAAACAAAGCCTAATTCTGAGATGGTTTGGGATGGTGTGTTAAAAAGCGTCTGAAGTCCAAAATTAAGACTTTTTTTTAACTTAGACTTGGCTTCATTCGAAGTGGTACTTGTAGTGTATTTGATGCGTCCAAAGATTAGACTCTTTTGAGGATAATTTTAGAGTTTCGCTAAGGTGTGAGAAAGACATGAGATATGTAATGAATAATCCACAATATCCCCAAAATATATCATATAAAATTAGCTGAACTTTCCTAAGATTTTTCATAGCAAAACCTCTTAGATTAAAATTTTAGAAGGCTTTTACGCTCAGAATTTGTCTGTTTAAATTTAAAAACGGATTTATATTTTAAAAAAGCACCTTAGAATCTCTAAGCAAAAGTATAAAAATATAAGATTTGAATTTGAATACACGAAAATAAAATATACCTGTATACAGTCGTCACATTCAAATTTTAAATATAGAAGTACTCCATTCGAAGACTTACTCTAACACTAGTGTAGTGTCAAGGCAAACAAAATGCCATATTAGGGCTAGCCTTGCATACTCAGTTTATAATTACCAACAAAAAACAAAATTGACATAGTTGTCATTCAGAAACAATATCCTAACTACGGTTAAAATAGGACAAAATACCAACAAAAAAAAAGACGACGAAGTATATTCTCGCAAGCGTATAATAGACCTCCAAGCAATTCAGGAAGCTTCTTTACCTGAGACTCAACTTGAGCAACTTGTTCTTCCAGTGCCTAATCTCAATGGCAAAATAGTATATGGAATAGACATTCATATCCTATAGCTTAAAGATGATCTTGCATCCACAGAATAGCCAGCCATTGATTTCCATGCAGTGACAATAGCATCGAGAATAGATTCTCAAAGTTGATCCAAAAACTAGCTTAACCCATCCACAACTTCAACACTTTATCTTTACCCCCAGAAGCCACCTTCTCTCCATCTGGACTCCAATCAACAGAAAACACCTTCACAACAAGAATATAAACTTAGGTTAGCAACCAGAGTGGGAATTTTATATATTTTTTTAAGTCACTCAAATGATTTTGCATCTATAACATACTTCATCGGCATGGCCCGGAAGGTCTTGCTTCAACTTGCGAGTCCGAATATCCCAAACCTTGAAAATCAAACACAATGTAAGGTCAGAGTTCTTGTTTTGCAAATGATAGGTTCTACCACACTCATTGGTTTGATAGATTCTACTATACAAACCAAATAAAAAAATATCAACAAAAAATAAACAAAATGGTTACCTTAAGTGTAGAATCTTTGCTTCCACTTAAAAGAAGTCTACTGTCTGCAGACCAGCTGTATAATAAAAGTCAATATGGTTGGTTAATTGCTGTTTGCAAAGAAATACCTTTGGCTAAAAGTTTGAAATAAGATTGAATCACCCATGTATACCTGATCTGATAAACAGGCCCAACATGGCCACGAAAGACAGTGACAAATGCCCCTGTAGTTCCATTCCATATCTTGACAGATTTATCAAAAGATGCACTCGCTATCCATTGCCCATCAGGCGAAAAATAGACATGGTTCACAAGCTGTCAAAATACAAATATAACTTGTGTATCGTTATGCATATAAAGAAAATTATAACTTGAAAAATTGTGATTTAATCTGTAAGACAATAGTAAATTCATACTAAGACGCAACAACAAATAATAAGCGATAGACATGTGCAAATACTTAAATATCTCAATAGATTTAGTAGAACTTATTATTTAACCATTTTATGTGTATCAAGAACTGCTATATATTAGATAATTCTTTCAAATCCTAATTTTCTAATCAATAATACTGATGCTAACTAAAGTCACATTGCAATTTGAAGAAAGAATAACTTTGGTTTGTTCTTATCGACATATTTTAAATTGTAAGAAAAAATAAATACCTGCTGATGACCTGTCATGCGAGTTTTGGGGTGCTTGTTGGTGAAGGGTTCCCAAAGGAACATTGTGAAATCATCAGACCCAGAGACCAATCTCTCAGGAGCATTACCTCTCGTTGATTTGTACCTTTCAAGAGCAACCTACGTACATTAGCAGCATAAACTGGTATTAGTAAAACAGGGATGAAAAAAGTAGTTTCTTGAGAAAGGAGCTTGTAAAGTAGAGAAACAAAATATTTTATGGACTAAAAGTTACAACATTCAAAGAATAATTAAAAATATTTTAGCCAATTGATTGGAATTTGAATACATAGTTCTTCAAAATAACAAAATAGTATGAGGGAACAAATTGTTCTGGACATTATGTCATTTAATATCTGGTTTGACATGAAAATGTTGGAAACAATTGAAAATTTTAAAACTTCTAGATTAAGATCTGAACTATAATTTCTTAGCTTAATAATCCTTGCAGACCTCATGCTTGAGGGACTATGAACTATAGTGTCTTAGCTTAATCATATCGACCCTCCAGGCCTCATGCTTGAGGGACTGTGAATTGGACTGACTTTGCTTGGGGCCCGAAAGAAGTTATCCCATACCACACACAGCCCAGAAATATAACGCAGGTAGGATTCACACTATTGTATTTATCACAAGTACAAGATCCAATTCCAAAAATCAGGGTTTATTATGGACAACCGGGTTTTGCATCTAAAAACACAATTATGGTTCAAAGGTCTAACATTCTTGTTAAGAAAACTACTAGTTACCTTTTTCATTTCCTCTGGAGATGAATAATGTTTTGCAGTATGATCAAAAGCTCCAGTGCGAAGAACATACTCGGTGCTCAATGCTAAAGAATTGACCCAATGAGCATGTCCCTAAAATAAATACAAAATATGAAGAGAGCAAATAGTATGGAAAAGCAAAAAAAGATTAAAAAATGAGGCCATCACAAACAAAACATGAATTTTATATACAATATAAGCAAAGCATCTGATGCATAAATAAGTATAGAAAAACTCATTGTTAGAATTGTGCTTTTTGTGTTTTGTGATAAACTTTCTCTTAAATAAGAAAAATCCATTGAGACAGAAAATAATACAAGGCAAATGAGATATAAGAAATCCTCCTAAAGAAGAGATTAAAACAAAAAACAATAAAAAAGTAAGAGAAACTCGATGGAACAAAGTTTTCCAATCCAATCTATTAACATTAGTTTAGATGAAAATCCAACATTTTTCCCAAGATAACAACCTCTAATTAATGTTTTAAATAAAAAATAAATTACATAATAGATTTATTTCTTAAAATGTAATTAATAAATAAAGTTCCTCCAGTTATAAGGCAACATGGTTGAACATAAAACCAAAGTATTAGTATTCGTGTACAAATTAACAATAAAGAAGTTTGATCCTCATACCAGGAACCGTAAAAGAGTTTGATCCTCATGCCAGGAAAGTCAATTTCTTAAATGGTAGTTTGATCCACAAGACATTGCCATTGGATGATAGTATTAAAAGTTAACAGTTACATTCAAACAATAAATCAAAATTAAACACGTCGCTGAGGATTTAGATAATACACATTAAATACATAGGAAAGATAACATAAAAATAACTAAAGTGAAGAAAAAGTTGGCACCAAAAAGTAACAGTAGATGTACAAAACACTAATCAAATCAAATTTTAAACAAGCACATAAAAAGTTCAATTGTGAAGGGATGAGGCCTACCTTCAGTTCCCGAATTAGCTTCCCTTGTGTAGTTTCCCAAACTTTGATTGTACAATCTTGGGACCTGTAACACAACAGCATAGTCAGGACCTGGGTAGTAATACGGAAATAGTGATAATAAGGCATTGTTTTATGCTTAAAAAAATGAAAAACACTGCAGCATACCATCAGTTAACATCGGGATCAGTTGAATTTTAAGAGTAAAAATAAGACCTTTTAACTAAGATAAGCATGAGTTTAAATCATTAAATGGAAGTTTTAACAAAAATGGGATTTTACTTCCCACAGGGGGTGTGCAGGAAAAACTCTACGAAAGATTAAATTCGGTGAAGAGAAAAATTCAGACTAAATTTTTTTGAGAAATTGGAAGGAAAGAAGGAGAAATACCCAGTATAAATAACACCATCTCCGCCCCATTTTACACATGTTACTGCAAGTGTGTGGCCACTGAGTACGATACATTTCTTCAAAGAAACATCCCAAATACGAGCATCCCCATCTTTGCTGGAACTTACAAAGCGGCGGCAAGGAGCATTCAGGTGGACAGGTTCCCAAGAGATACCGGTAATCCATTTCTTATGGCCCTACAATTTGTACAAGTATACTTCAATTTTTATTGTCCAAGAAACAATATGATGTACAAAATTCTTCAAACAACAAATGTTCTTAAACTGATTCTTAACCAAACTGGTTGTTTCAATTATGTATGTATGTATCCCAGTGTTACTGATTGCGGTTGGCAGACCACGGCAGAAAGCCAAATTACGCCATTATAAGTAGCCATGCTTCACAAGTTGGGCATGTCAGTTGATATATTCAGACACCATCATCTATTCAGAGTTCAGATGATATATGACTTAGTCTTACACTATACTCCTTAGTAGGCTGCTACCAATGCACTTTAAATGCAAAAAAATATGAAGAGAAAAAGGAGGCAGCTTCATAATGCAAATTGAAATTCAAAGTTAAAGACTTACAGTTAAAGCATTTCCTGATTGCTTTCCAGTTTTTGGGTCCCAACATATAAGTTCTCCTGACTTGCTCCCACTTACAAGATACTTGCCATCGGGTGACCATCCAATACAAAGGACCCAGTTCTTGTGTCCTGTATAAAATACAAACAACTATATATGACACATTCTGATTAAAGATACAAAAGAATACATGTTAACAAATAAGATGTGTATCAACGGATACTGAAAAGAGAGAATGAAGACTCTTCTCACATATACATTTCTAACATGCAGCCTCCTATTAAAACTATATAAGGAACAATAGCTCTATATAGCAGATGTAGACCTATATAATCCTTCAAATCAGTAAAAGAAAAAAAAACTGCAGGACATTCAAGAGACTTGCAAGTTGCAACCTCCCTCCCAATCACAAATCCTCACTTGGAAATTCACTATGTTCATACTTCTAAAGTTCTATGCCTTCCCCTAACCTAATTTCCACCTCCCATTTTTCCTAACCAGCTCAATATACAGTTATACTCTAGACTCAACTGCGTGAATATCACATTTCCTACTTGTTTTGTTCCACTACGTCCCATCTCTTTTCCATAGCATACTCCTGCGGTATTGGGCATCAATTTGAAATGGGTTTATACTACAAAATATATCAAGTTCTTTCTATCAATGGAATTGTGAGCATAATCCAACTACTCAAATTGATTATTTTGCTATTCAGAGGAAATAATGCCTAAATATGATTGTTTCTTGCTTTAATTAGAATAAGTAAATTATGTTTGGCAGACACAAGAATGACTTATCATCTTTAAATATCAAACCTGTGCATGTGTACATTGGTGTCTGAGTGCCAAGGTCCCAAAACCGAACAGTGGTATCACCAGAACCACTTGCCAGCTGCCGCCCATCAGGACTAAAGGCAACACTCAATACAGCTTCGCCATGACCTACAAATAATCTCAACAGCATGAATTCCATAGAAAATGACAGCAATACACTTTCATCTAAAATCTTCAAAAGCCAAACCACGTTTCAAAAATTACACTACGACTTTTAGAATAATTCTACATGCAACATTGTGCCATTACAACAATTGAGGGAACAAAACTCATCATATCTTCATACCAGAAATCGTTGCGGAACATCGACTCACGGGACGAATCCGAAAAACAGCCTGAGGTTGACAAACTATAGGCAACGCTTTCTCCACCGACACTGAAGTAATGTTAAATTAACATCACAAACAAAAAGAAAAACGTTAGGAAAAAAAATCAAACAAGTGAAAAATTTAAAAAACAACAACTTTGTGTGAATCCAAACACGACTAACCTTTATGTTTCTGCAAGTATGTTTCAAGTGGTACAAGTAGCTCCTCATCCGATATATAAAAAGCATAAGGCAATTTCTCCTCCTACATATTGAAAACATAGACAGAAATTCAATCAAATGAATGTTAATACATATAATTTATCAAGGTTTTGAAAAACGGTAATAAAAAGCAAGAGAAGGAAATTAGGGTTACATTTTGTAGAAGCTGATTGACGATGAGTTGGAGCTGTTGTGGACCTATGTTCTGAGGCAGGTACATAGGAGCACCAAGAGGAGCTCCGTCTTGGTGCGTTAAAAGGCACATCACGTTATTGACTACAGTCCTCTGCTCCATTGTTGCCTCTGTTTCACCTTCCATTCTTCAACTTTTCACCGCCTCTGATTCTTCTCTATTCTCGGCTAAACTGTGTTCCTCTTTGTTCGGTTCTATAATTCTAGCTTGATTTGCGCGTGTGAATGTACGGGGCAATGGAAAGTAGTCGCAGGGAGTGGAGTAGGGTTTTAAACAGATACACCGTAGGTGCTAAAGGTATATTATAACTTTGGTTCAAGTTTAACCGTCAGATGAATCTTGAATATTAAATAATGCCACGTGTCATTTTTTTTACCAAAACAAAATTAACTCATATCATTAAATAAATAGGTGTCAATACAATACAAGGAGGAACAACATTAACGTATATGCGTCGAGGCAACCATATTCGTTTGACGCATAATAAACTTAATCTCAAAATTTGTAACAAGTCTCGACAATCTCTGAATAGAAATAATAATAGTATTAAACTCCGAATTACCGGTAACTACAGAATTAATTCCGTGAATCACTACTTGAGAGTCGCTTCCAAAAATCACATTATTCAAATTCATGGTGATAGCAATATGAATGGCCTCTTTCAGAGCCAAAGCTTCAGTTTCTATGGGAGACGTAATACCTTTATCCCATGTTACACCTGCAATGATAAATCTACCCAAATTATCTCGAAGACACCAAGCCCTATTCGTAGTTTGGTAATGACTATTAAAACCGACATCAACGTTACACTTCATCTAACCTTCAGCTGGGGGATCCAAACCAGCGGGAGCTTAAGATCAATATTTGAAACTTGAATATTACGGGCATCAAACCAATCAAACCAATTATAACAAGCTTGAATACCAATTCTACCAAGATCCTGCCTATTATTATTCTAAACAATATTATTACGGTTCTTCCAAAGACTTTCTAAAACCATAGCAAATCTTCCGGCATCTTTCTTATCCTCCCTACTACAAATATCTAGGATAATAGACTTAGCATCACTAAAGTTTTGTAAACGGTGATCAACAATGGTAGACAAAAATGTTGTCTGCCAACAAAAGCTAGTAGATTGACATCCAAAGAATGCATGCCAGTCATCTTCCACTTCCAGATCACACACCGGGCACAACAATGGACATTGAACATAATGATTCCTAAGTATTTGACCTAACGGTAAGCACCCTCGACAAATTCTCCAAAGAAGGTGCTTGACTCTAGGAGGCACCAAGATATTTCATAAACTATCCCAATTACCATCCATTCTCCAATTAGGTTGAAACGAGCGAGAAATCATCCAAAGTTTATACCCCGTACGAACACTATAATCCCCACTTCTCTCCTCATTCCAGATAGGGACATCATCTACTACCTCCTCAATCAAAGGAATGTTCAAGATCTCTTTAGCAACTAACTGATTAAATAAGGAGTTAACAACTTCAATGTTCCAGCACTTAATATTGGGTAAGAGGAGATCTTGAACCGTAAGATTATACACACCTTGGGGGAATGGACCACTGATATGGAAATCTTTACTACCACTAAGCCAAGGCCCATGTAAGACCTTGATCTTGCTTCCAGTTCCAATACTCCACCTACACCCCAAACACAGAACATCCTTAGCTTTCCAGAGACTTCTCCACAAAAAACTCGTATTAGAACCTATTTTAGCATCCAAAAAACGAGGAATTAGGAAAGCACCTTGCTTTGAAGAATCTGGAAACTAAAGAGGCGGGTTTAGACAACAACTTTCATCCCTGTTTAGCTACCATAGCCAAGTTAAAGGCCTGAAAATCCCTAAATCCCAACCATCCGTCTCTCTTCAGACACACCATATTCTCCCATGCCAACCAATAAATACCTTTGTTACCACCATCACCTCCCCACCAAAAAGAATTCAACATCTTCTCAGTATCATTCACCACCCCATCAGGAATAACATACACACTCATAATATAAGAAGGAATAGACTATAGAACTGATTTTATCATCACCTCTTTACCCGCCTTTGACAACGATCGACCCCTCCAAGAGTTAATTCTCTTCCAAATGTGATCCTTTATAAAAGCAAAAGTCTCCTTCTTGTTACGACCTATCATCAGGGACGGAGCTAGCTTAGCCAAAGTGTGGGCTGAAGCCCCCACTATGTTTAAAACCACTACCACTGCATAGATAAATGATAAAATTGCTCCCACTAAAAAAAGTAACAATCATTTTAATTTTGACGAGCATTAATGCAGTCACTCAATAGATCGAAACTACAAAGACATCAACAGTATATTCTCATTAATTATTTTGGTCCTTAAATTTGTGTTTAAATAGTTACTTAATTTATTAAAGGTATTTTTTACTGATCAATTTATTTCATAAAAATTAATAATAAAGGATACATTAGAATGGTGTTTGTGATTTTTTTACATACTTTTATTTACATTAAAAGTAAAAAACCTATTAATTTTTTCAAACTACAAAAATCGTAAAAAATATTTATAATTTATATTATGATTTAAAAAATAAAGGTATATATATATATATATATATATATATATATATATATATATATATATATATATATATATATTTTGCCCCCACAATTCAATTTTCCTAGCTCCGTGCCTGCCTATCATCGAGGGTAAATCCAACTAAACACCTGTACCAAGCACATGACGGACACCCATCATATTAGCAATATCCTCCTGAGCTAAAATACTAAGATTACAGCTGAAGAAAACCTCTGACTTTGTCATATTAATTTCTTGACCGGAAGCAATGGCATAGATTTTAAGTAATTGCATAAGGTGAGACACCTCTGCAATATTAGCCTTGGAAAATAAAAAATAATCGTCAGCAAAAAGTAGATGGGACACACTAGGTGCCCCTCTGCATATCTGAACACCGTGAATGTCTTCTCGAGCTACAACATCTTTGATAAGAGCTGAGAGGCCTTCAACAATGAGAATAAAGAGATAAGGTGACAGCGGGTCACCTTGTCTCAACCCTCTTCCTGGTTTGATTGGTCCAACTCTATCTGAATTCACTAGAACCGAAAAACAAATCATACATGTTTCACTTAGGCTATGTTTGGGAGTTTAGAAGGGAGGACTTCAAAATTTTATTTTTTTTTAAATATATAAATTTTTAACATTTTTTGAAAAAAAAAATTTATTTAGAATGATAAAATAATGTTTATCATTAATGTATTTTTACTTTTTGGAAAAAAAATTGTTTAGAATGATAAAATAATGTTTATCATTAATGTATTTTTATTTTTTGAAATACTATAGCAACAAATACTATATCAAAATGGAAATGATGTTAAAAGATAAAGTAACGTTATGAAATGTCCACGCTAGCGAATCAGACAAAAACAAATCCACGTTAGCAACTTAAGTTTATCTCACGTAAGCCTTCGTTAGTGGACTAAAATTGAACAATAATATTACGAAAACTATTATTTGATTTTTTTTAGGAACTAAAATTGAATAATAATATATTTATAAGCAGGGCCGGCCCAAACTGTCTAGAGGCCCTGTTCTATTTTAATAATATGTTCATTATAAAATAAAGTATAAAAGTTTTTTTAAAAATTATTTAAAATTGTAGCATAAGAACTAAAAAAATTAAATAATTGTTTAGAAATATTTCGACAAATTCAACTATAATTTTTTTTTAATCTTTTCCATCCATAAAAGTTCTTAATTTTTTAGAATCATTCATACAATTATAAATTTAGTTGAAGACAATGTATATGACAAATTTTAATACTCTAATGTACTAATATATAATTTTTAATATAAAATATAAAATATTTCTTTAGAAAACACATAAATTTTTTATTAGGAGATGGTATACTAATAAATAAGTTTAAAAATTTTAAATAAAATAATAGATTTTGTTTTTGGCACATTTAATTTTTTTCTATATATATGTATATATTTAAACTTATAAGTTTCATAACATTGATATTTAAAAAATTTTGATTGATGACTAAATCAAACAATAGCAAACACATTTATAGGAAATCTGATATTAAAATATTAATTATTGTCAAATAATAAATAATGAAATATTATAATCCCACGTTAAAAATTAATAAATGCTTAGAGAAAGAGTAAATCATGAAATAAGTAACTCACAGGGTAGTTTAAAATTGACTCACAGGATGTAACAATACTAAATTAACTTAAATTTTGTTTTAATTCCTAAAGAAAATATTACAAGCCAATTTTTTAGTTTAACAAAAGTGAGGCCCTTTAATGTATGTGGCCCTGTGCAACAGCTCTTGCTGCACTTGCTTTGGGCCGGGCCTGCTTATAAGGACTAAAAATTTACTTAACCCTTTAAGAATCTTAAGAAACAAAAACTAATAAGTAAACACGAACTAACATTGACCATTTAAAAGAAAAACTAAGAAAGCTTAAATCATAAATATAAATCATAGATATTAAATCATATTCATAAAAAAAAATTAATTGGAATACACAAAGCGTAATCGTCAAATCTTAAATCATATTTATTTTTATTTTAATTATATATAAAATAATAATTATAATGTACAGTGCATTGATCCTTACAAAAGAACTTACTTATTTTTACATAAATGTATCATTGATAGATTGAACTTTAGATAATCAATTTATACTTATTTAACTATATTAATACATTAATACATATCGGTTGAATTACCACCACCTATTTTTAAATTATTTAATAAATTTAAAAGTTAAATTTATACTTATAATAATAATGATCTGAATAAGGATGCATGCCACTAATATTTTATTTTCTGTTTAACTTTTTCTACTTATACATGCTCATAAAATTTGGGTCCATTATGCAGATTTATATAGTCAATTGTTAAAATGCATTGAATTGTTTTCTCTATCAGTTGTAGTTGTTAAACTCTATAACTTTGTAAGTGGTTGATTCAATGTGCTAAAATATATACACTAAATGCATTGCGTGTCATGTGTTTGATAAAATGTTACAATGAAAAATAGCAGAGTTTGATTCATTTTTATTGCTGTAGACCACTGCTTTTCACAAGTTTTTCTTCAACTACTTATGTACAACTACTTCAACACCATATCATTGTAGGTATGAATATAAGATTAATAAAATACATATTTGAAAGAAGGGATATATAAAAAACCAGCAATTCTCAAAGGAATTTGCTCCATAACTATAGCACATGTCATATATGACTTGCATGTTGCTTGCTATTGTTTCAAATCTAGATTGTAAACTTCTCAGCATTTTGGAACTAGAATAATATGCATGCAAAGTTCTTTTGTTTCCCTCACTCACCACCTCAAGACCTACAAAAACTGTATATTGGGTTAAAAGAGCGGCATCAAAATACGAAAAATTCTATTCGGTTAACAGAAGTAACATCCCTTAGTTAATTGATGATACTTCATCTGCTAAAGGAACTGAAAAAGAACGGACGTGTGGACTGAATCGAGACAACAACGGTATCCGAGGCGATGGCGCTGTTGCTCTTGCCCTTGGAGACAAATTTTGTTGTTCCAAGATGAAAAACTGAAGCTCTGCTGGATAGTCTCGCATACAACCAATTCTAGGACCAGCACCTGTTGACCATTTCGTCGATAAATGATTCGCCAGTTGATACGATTTCATTCCTTTATGTGAATCTATTCTCTTCATTATCTTTTCCTTTGGAATAGGATTTTCTTCTTCGTTGTCTTGATCCTCAACAAACAAGTTTGATTTTGAAACCATGAAGTCTTCTTCTTGGATAAGCGATTCTTCTGCTGTCTCGTAACCGCAATCTGATTCTGAGTCTGAATGTGGTGAATATAGTTTTCTAGTTGGACGATGTACTGCCAATACTGACTCGAAAATGTCAGTCACGTTGTCTCTTTTCGGTATTTCGAGTCTAGATATTTTTGTTCCTAGCCGTTTCGACAATCTAGATAATGGTGGATCGGTGTTTGAATCAGCAGATGGATCCTCATTTATGTCCTCGGTTTTCTCTTCGGATAATGCACTACTTGAACTTTCGGTTTCGATGTTAGATGGTAACTTCTCTGAAGATTTTGCTCTAAAATGATATTCCTGGTTCGTTTTCACTGGTTCGTCATCTTCTTCGGGGTTTTTCTGATATAAGAAAAATGACAATTAAAGAGTGAATCAAAGTATGCATTAGATTGATATATTCTACACTATATGCCACTGTCATTCTTTTTACCTGTACATCTGTAAGGTCGACATTATTCTCCTTAAGAAATGACACGAATTCCTGGAAATTTTCTTCGGTTGGGAGATAATGTCCACTGTGAGGCCAAACAGCCTTTGGAATTGAAAAAGTTTACTGTCAGTATGCGAAATAGGGCCAAGGACAAAACAGAAAGAAAAAGACTTAATATATTTCGCTTTCGTTCATACCTTAAGAACACCGTCTTCGGCTACTAATCTACCAGCAGATAATGTGGCTCCGCCTGCTAGGAAGCTTGAATGTTGAAATGTGCCCTTGTTTTTTTGCCCAACATACAAAGTCTTGGAAGTGCTAAGTACAAATATCCACTTAGCATCTTTTGTACTTTCAACTGGAATCCCCGTGTGTTTGTAAAAGAGCCTCCCATTCTCAATAACCACTTCATAAGCCTTTCTTTCCTCCTTCAAAAATAATTTTACGAGTTATTACTTGACGATTAAGTTATCTAATACTTCGGAGCTACAAAACATTGACATAAACACTAGACATGACACGGACACATGGACTTTATATTTGTTTGATAAATTTATATAATTGAGTGTAACCATATGCATCGTGTCGGTGTCGGATACCAGACACCTTCAATTTAAAGTGTCGGTGCTACATAGACTCTAGATGAAAGAAAAATTGATATGAAAGAGAAGTAGGAAACTCACTGGACCCAAATATTTGATGCATTGTTGCTGAAGCTTTGATCTAGAACATCTCTCCGAGCCGAATTCCCTGCCACCTCCAATATCAAGCCTACATTTGCATATAGGTTTAAATTTCATTAGCTTGGTTAGAATTTCCTTTTTGAAAGGAAAAAAAGCTGAATTCTTTAATCTCTAATCTTACCAATAGAAGAAAGGTTGGTAACTATCACAATGTAGCCATTGAACATAATAAAATTGGAGGTTATGGCCATAGCGATGTCGAGGGTCAATCTGCACAAGTCGAAAACCAATTAGAGAGACCAATAGATTAAAGTCCTACTTCATAAACAACTTAATTAAGCGTTCACAACATAAGTGCTTATGCGTAAGCCATTTATATAGTTTCGAGAGTGACTTACTGCCTCGAGCCAGTGCTGCAAAGCAAGTTTACGAGCCTTCCTATCCTTAGATAGACCTTTTCCAACCTGTTATTTAAGGGAAAACAAAAGGTGAGACCAAAAAAAATTACTAGTCTTTTAACCAGTAACATTAATAATACAAAATGATATGAAAAAATTTACCTTGGCAGCTCTCTTTCTAGCCCTTGACCAACGTGAAATCGCAGTCTCAGGTTTTGCAATGTCGAAAAATGATATAGAACTGCGCTTAAGTTCGGCAAAATCCAAAGCCCTCCACCTGTTCCATATGAATGTAATTAGTCTAATAACTTAAACATCATTGCGATTTTACGCTATAATTTGATGGAGATTCCTCACATCACGATTCTTAAAAACGTTCTATCTAAATTTATCCACCAAGATGGAAAAAACACCGTCTTGTGATAGTGTGTTTTTTTTGCATCATGGTCGATAAATCTACAAGGGTGCAATCTTGGAGAAAATGAGTTGAATCAACTAACCATCTTTGTTCTGCAAGAACTGCACAATCTGCAAGTTGTCTTCTAGTTCGAAAACTTTTGTAAACTTTCTGCAATTTAAGTGCAGCAAGGTCTCTATGACCATGTGGCTCCAACTTTTTCGGGGAATAGAAGCTCTTCTCAGAAGAGTTACTGTATGAACTTGAAAAATCATCTAAACTTTCGATACTCTTTGTGCTTAAATGTTTACCAAATAAGTCATTTTCCATATCTGCTGTTGGAGTTCTAAAAGAAAGCATTGTCTCCAACTCTCGGCCATTAATGCTAACAGATCCTTCAAGCATCATCTTCCCTGAAACTGAATTTGTCAATGAAAAAATGTTCATCAACATCTTCACAAAACTATTACAATATAAGCATTTTTTTGTTATTAGACGAAATTGTAATAACCACTAGAAACATGCACTCAAAACCCTAATATCGGTTTCTGTTGGTTGAGTTACGATTTGTGGATAAATTTAGCATTCTTTAGTTGTTGATGGAAATATATTTGAAACATTCTCTTGTACTTAACATAGCATTTCATAAATAAGCATTGCAAAGAGAAGAAGGATCATTAAACAAATATTACTCGTTGTCGGAATAGATTAATTAATAATATTAATAACCAACACATTGTCGCTTTAATTTAGAGTTAATTTTTTTTAAAATTTAACTAGCCCTTCTATTGAGCGCAGAGATTAGTCTTTGCAGTTGCGCGAAAAAATAACCGATTTCTAAAAAAATATTAACCTAGGAAACAAGTTACCAACAATGCACATTCTAAAAAAGTAATATGTCACGAACAACATTACTCTAGATTACCAGGCTTCTTTTCTTCAAAAAAAAGAAAGGTTAAGACCAAAAAAGAACATGAAAACATTGTTGAATTTTACAAATTAATATTCAAGATAAACAATAAAGACAATGTTAATAATAATAATACTAATAATAATGTAATGTGATTTAGTTAGCATTAATAGTGATGATTATAAATGCATGATACCTTGTGTTAATTAATATGAGACATGCAGGGGAGAAGAAAAGCTGAAGGAGATAGATGTAATGTTGGGCAGAGAGAGAGAACGACAAGAAGGAAAGAAAAATGAAAGAAAGAAAGAATGGGGTGGAGAGAGAATGAAACTTAGAGGGAAATGTAAGAGAGACCGAACAATGTGGAAGAGAGATGGTTTTTAAATTTAAACACATAAAAATACCAGTAACAAATTTGTAATTACATAAAATAAACTAATTAAGTTATAGTAATTGCATAATATAAAATTAGAGCATTGTATACATGAGAAAATAACGAAATATTAATACCAAAACAAATTTAGATTGTTTAAGAAACAAAAAGAAGAAGTAACCATTACATAAACAGAACTTGAACTATTTATGAGTTTGAAATGTTTTTTCATAGTAAACAAGTTTTATAACAACATAGAAAAACATTACATCGGATACAAAATAAATCTATGACTATAAATAAAAAAAAATCAAATAGATTATGGTAACTATATTGTATATAATGACATGCATGAAAAGAAAAGATAAATAATTATAAAATAAAAATGAAAGTATTTTTTTTTACAAGTGGGTAAAGAAAAAGAAAAGAAATTATTAAAAAATAAAGTCCTTGCTAGCATTAGCTAGTAAAAAAGTGATGATTTTTACAGAAGGTTTCAGCAAAACACCGGTACACCGCATCATTATCAGCCCATATATTGCTAGATAATAAGTACAAGCATTCCTTCTTCTAAGAGTATGGAATATTTGAACTCGTCATTTCTTAGATAGAATCTCTTTAATATTGTGAAGTTCGCGACATAGTGATGCCAGACATTAACAGACTCAGAGATAAGCTTGATAGTAGAGTTGGAGTCACAATGATACATCAGGTCTTTGATGCCAAGTTCACATGCCATACATAAACCAAGTTATAGCACCATCAGATCAACATGAAGGATGTTGGAATAACCAATATTACCTGCAAAATCGTGAACCCAAGCACCATCAACATTTCGAATCAAACCACCAAAATCAAAGACGTCAGCATTATCGGAGCTACTGCCATCAATATTAATCATATTACTAACTTTGTGGGCATTCCACGTGATCATTAGATGGTGTTGATCTAGAGGGGTTCGATAGGTTTGAGGGAATACAGACATATGCTTATATAATAAATCACTACAAGCATGACCTAGCATATATGACATCTAAATTATGATATGATTTAACTTTTATATGATGAATGAAGAAATTAAAGAGAGATAGAGATGAAGGAAAGTAAAAAAAAAGATATATAGTGGTTCAAAAACTGTTCTCACTATACTTACTCCACTCTTCAATGGTTTGAAACCATTGGGGGAAAATAATCAAGGTTTCCACTATTTTTAAGAGTTAATATACAAGTATTTTAATACAACGAACTATCATCAATCTGAACGCTAATAGCCTCACTGCATTAGCCTACACGCATATTCAATGATAATTCCTTTTATTGATGTAGATACTCAACTGCTACATAGAAGGTCCTCAATGATCTTGATCCAATAATCTTGATATCCATAATAATTTGCTCCAAGCTACCTTTGTGCAGCATTATTTCCTCCAATCTAACAAAGACTTGTTTGAGCGATTGCCATTAGCCTCAAATAATTGGACAACTCTTTTGTTTTGAGACAATCTTCGCAAGGTTTCTCCAAAGTTTTCAATGGAGTACAGAGACACTTGTCTCTCTTTCTAAAAAACACACAACCAAAACTCATATCCAAGAAACAATTCTTTCACCTAATATACAAAAACACAACTTCAAGGAAAGACATTAGATTCCTTAATGTACCTTTAGTCTACCTCTCATACTCAATCTTTAGAGTTGAAGGTCCATACCAATTGTTCTTGACAAAGTTTAAAGATGATGAATAGTATCTAAAAAATCACACACACACACACACACACACACATATCTAAAATTCACAAGATCCACATTCTAGGAGGTTAATCACAAGGTATCAACAAAGAGTTAGGTATTGGTGAATGAAGAACACATACTAGGTTTTCTCATGGTCCTTAGTAAAAATAAATTGATTTCTAGGTTCTGGGTGATTGTTCAGAGTTTGATTAATTCTATTACTTGATTGGTCAATTTTGTCAATTTCTCTAGATTTTTGTTCTACAACAAGAATACATAATGATGATTCAAAAGATGTGATTCATCACACTTCTTCTAAGTTTTTCTCTCATGGGTGACACACTCTCATTCATTGACAAAAAGGAGAAAATAATTAATTGGTGCAAGAGGGTAGACACACACTCACATGATGCTACTTCCACAAAAAGACCAAGACAATTGGTTTATATCAAATCATAAAAGTAATTATTCGAATCAAAGAAACAATAACTTAATGTGTTTTTAAATATAATATATGTCTAAATTGTATAAAATAATACTTGAATATTTAACATAAGAGAAAAACTAATATATACGATGAAAAAATATCGATTATATTAATGCATAATTTAAAAGAGAAAGATTGAATAGAATAGAGATAAAATACATTGAGATGAGAAAAATCAATGTACTATTTTGGAGTAAGAGAATAGAAGTATTAATAAATATTTTTTAAAAATTAAAATTCTGGGACCTAATGGGCTACCTACGACCCATATGAGCTAGTTGTGATGGGTAACAAGCTTTTTATGGTTGGGCTAAAAAAACCTACAAAGTATGAGCTCAAATTTTAAGACCCAAGCCTTATAATTTTTCGTGTCAGACGGATCAGCCCATATGGATTCGTCCATTTTGACATCTCTAAATAATGAATATATATACAGTAAAAAAAGATTTATCTATTTATATATTATATTACTTGTTTAAAGATAAAACCCAATAATAACCTAACATAACAAAAAATCACATATCTCATTGTGTTTTTTCTAATAAAGTACAAATTATAGAGGATTGTTTATCACTACACCATGTAATATAGGAAATAGAGGAAATAAAACAATTAACATTTTTTTCAAGAGTCCCCATTCACCGGATATGGCATCCCAGAATACGTCATCCGGTTCCATACTCAACTGAAGTGTCACGCCTATAAACCCTGGAATCAAAATGTTTGATGGCTTCAGAAGAAGATAAGTATTCTTTCACCAAACTCTTGGAGTAATGTGTACCTATGATGGCTTTTTCTTTTGCAAACCCTAAGTATAAGTTGCAAAATGTAAGATAGTTTTTGGCAGATGTTGTTTGATAATCACCTTTGAGAAGTTTCAAGCAATGTTGTTGAGCCTCCTTTGTTGGTGACATAGCATGAGAAGTAAAAATCAATGAAATGGTGAGTAACAAGAAGAGAAGTGGTGAATGTTCCATTCTTTGGTTTATGATGGATGATGCAAATTACTTAAGGGTGGCATTATTTATTTATAGACTTGGAAAATCCACAATGGGTATCATTAATTTATGAAAATCCATAATGGGTATCAATAATGACAATTTTCACAAATCTTGCAAGAGAGGTACAACGAGGCAGCCTCCAAGAATTGAGGCGAAATATTAATCCCTATCAACTTGCTTTTGTGAAAATTGATGCCAAGATCCAAGACTATCTCAAAAGCTCTCAACACAATTTTTAAAGCCTTTATATGCTTCCAAGACCCTTGGCCTACCATTAAAGTATCATATGCAAATTGGAGAATATTAACACTACAACTCCGCTTTATCACTAAATTCTCATATTCTCCAATTTCAATTGATTTCCTTACCAACCTAGAAAGAGCCTCTGCCACTATAACAGAAAGAAAGGGCGATAATGGATCTCCTTGTCTTAAACCTCTCTTAACAACAAACTCTTTGGTGGGACTCCCATTAACCACAACCGACATGTCACTTTTAAAGACCAATAATTCCATCCATTTTCTCCATTTATCTCCAAACCCCATCTTAACCAACATACAACTTCATAATGTGTTTTTAAATACAATATATGTCTAAATTATATAAAATAATACTTGAATATTTAACATAAGAGAAAAACTAATATATACGATGAAAAAATATTGATTATACTAATGCATAATTTAAAAGAGAAAGATTGAATATAATAGAGATAAAATACAGTGAGGTGAGAAAAATCAATATACTATTTTGGAGTAAGAAAATAGAAATATTAATAAATATTTTTTAAAATTTAAAATTATGGGACCTAATGGGCTACCTACGACCCATATGAGCTAGCTGTGAACGGACCCAGAAATTTTAAATAGTGGGGGCATTATATATTTCTTTCAGTGGTTTTCAAATGTATAATATGAAAATTAAAAAATAATAATTATATTAATATTTAAAATATATAATTTACTATTCTAATAATATTTAGATTTATCAAAATTACTATTTATAATTTACTATTAAATATATAACATATTCTTTTATTGTCTTAACTTTATTGAAAGATTGTATATCCCTTATAATTCTAAGTTTTAAAATTTTACTATATAATATAATCGTTTTATGATTATATTACAGTAACTCAATCAAATGCAATGCACAATATGAAACATGTTTTCAAGGTGGGTCACATAATACCTTAACAAAACTTGTATTTCAGTGGATAATAGTGTGTAATAACATACTTGAATAATTACTCAAAATTTAGTGGGGTCACCAGCCCACACTTCCTTCAACCTAGGTCCGTCCATGGCTGTGACGGGTAACAAGCTTTTTATAGCTGGGCTAAAAAACCTACAAAATATGACATCTAATTTTAAGACCCAAACCTTATAATTTTCGTGCCTGACGGACCAGCCCATATGGATTCGTCCATTTTGACATCTCTATATAGTAAAAAGATTTACATATTTATATATATTTATATATTATGTTAATTGTTTAAAGATAAAACCCAATAATAACCTAACATAGCAAAAAAAATCACATATCTCATTGTGTTTTTTTTCTAATAAAGTACAAATTATAGAGGATTGTTTATCACTACACCATGTAATATAGGAAATAAAACAATTAACATTTTTTTCAAGAGTCCCCATTCACCGGATATGGCATCCCAAAATACGTCATTTGGTTCCATACTCAACTGAGATGTCACGCCTATAAACCCTAGAATCAAAACTTCATAATATTTGATGGCTTCAGAAGAAGATAAGTATTCTTTCACCAAACTCTTGGAGTAATGTATACCTATGATGGCTTTTTCTTTTGCAAACCCTAAATATAAGTTGCAAAATGTAAGATAGTTTTTGGCTGATGTTTGATAATCACCTTTGAGAAGTTTCAAGCAATGTTGTTGAGCCTCATTTGTTGGTGACATAGCATGAGAAGTAAAAATCAATGCAATGGTGAGTAACAAGAAGAAAAGTGGTGAATGTTCCATTCTTTGATTTATGATGGATGATGCAAATGACTTGAGGGTGGGAATTTTTTTTGAATATCCAGATTTTTAAAAAAAATTTCAAAAATAACAAGTTTTTCAAAAAAATTACCAAAATGTCTTTTTTTTTAAAAAAATAACACGTTGTCGCCGGGGGGTGGCGACAACACTAAGCCCAACACGTTGTCGCCAATGGGCCTGGCGCATGCGTTCAAAAAACAGGTGTTGTCGCCACTAGAGCCGTCAAAATGGGCCGAAGCCCATGGGCCGGCCCGCGGGGCCCGAAAAATGTTAGGGCTTGGGCCTAATTTTTTGAGCCCATTTTGTTTCGGGCCTTTTTGAGCCCGGCCCGAAAAAGCCCGGCCTTAAATGGGCCAGCCCGTATGGGCTCCGGGTAGCCCATGGGCCCGATAAATAGTAAAATTTAATATTTAATTAATAAAATTTAATATTTAATACTAATTAAAAAATTCAAATTTTTTTATTTCTTTAAAATATATTTTATAATAGTGAAATATAAAAACAAATTTTAATATTTTTTTAAAAATTAAGCTTAATATAATTTATTTTTTTAAATTAAAGAGAATATTTAATATATTTTTTGGAAATGGGCTTTTTGGGTGCGGCCCGAAAAAGCCCGAGGCCCGAACAGGGCTGGGCCTGGGTAGTAAAAATAGAGCCCATATAAAAATGGGCTTTTTAGGCCCGGCCCGAAAAAGCCCGAGGCCCACTAGGGCCGGCCCGTTTAGGGCCGGGTAGCCCGTTTGGACAGCTATAGTCGCCACCCCCCCTGGCGACAACACCCCCCCTTATTTTTTTTTCAATTTTTTTTATATTATTTTTTTACTTACTATTTTTTTTTCATTATTTTTTTCCATTATTATTTTCCATTATTTTTTTATTTACTATTTATTTTTCATTATTTTTTTATATTATTTTGTTTAACTATTTTTTAATTATTTTTTATATTATTTTTTTAGTTGCATCCAGCTGTCCCGGTCGCCTCCTTGGGTGGCGACAACACTTAATATTTTGGCCTATATATAGCAGCTCATCATGAAATCAATCTTCATTATTTTCTCCTTCAATTTTTCCATATTCACTTCACATTATTGATCATGTCTCGCATAAGGCCGCAGTCATGGGAACGAACATCATCCAGCCGTCCTGTGCCGGCGCCGGAATACAAGAGATGTTATGGTCATGTAATTTTTTCCCCAGTCAAACCTCCTATGGCGGTGACGTTTTGAAACATCCGCGACTTCAACAACCTAAAGCGGACTCTGATGGCACAGTTAGAAGGGGAGTACAGTCCCGGAGAAGAAATAAAAAGGATTCAGAGGCTTAGAACAAGGGTGTCGCTTAGGACCGGAGAGACGATCCGTTGGTGGGTTGATGTGAAAACCGACCATGATACTGAACAAATAATGGACGGAACAGACGACATTGTTTTAACCGCTATAATTTCATAGATTTTAATTGTTTGTTGTGTTGTTGTGTTATTAGGTAAAAATTTATTTCTAGGCCTAATGTTTGTTGTTTGTTGTGTTGTTTGTTGTGTTGTTGTAATCCATCTAATTAATGAAAAAAAGTCCATTTCATTGAAAAAGTAAATCACAAATATCATTGCAACTAAAAACTATGTTGTGGAGCTAGATCCACGATTAGGACATTTGTTCCTATTATGTCCTACCTCACGACATATACTACACTTCCTATGCATTTTTTTAGTGGAGTCCATCTCGGTTATAATACGCCTGCTGTTTGGTCGACCGCTTTTATTACGACACATTAAATCGTTATGCCAAACTGTTTCCCCCTCGTACACAGGCCAATATGCCTCCATTGCTATCACCGGAAAGTAATTGTCGTATACGTTGAGCAACGTTGATACCTTGTAAATTTCTGATACCAAAGATAATGCATCAAAGTGAGTATGTGAACATGCTGCAATGACATGGGAGCAAGGCATGCGATATGCTTGAAATTGGCCACAGTCGCACCAACGATCTGGGATCGAGACGCGATACTCTTGTCGTGGAAGCCCCTGGTTGTGGTCAATTGTTTCTATTACACTGAAGGTGTGGCCATGACGGTCGAACTCGGTCACTCGATGAGTGTTACCCTTGGCAGATTCTTGTTGTATATATTTCATGCAGACATCGCTGTATACCTGTTGTGTTTGTAATACTAAATTCCACCGCTTACCTCTTGTGGCGAACAAAGTTGTCATCCGAAAATACGTAGCACTGACCAAAGCAGTTACAGGTAGGTTTCGTATGCCTTTGAAAACCCCGTTCATTGATTCCACAAGATTTGTAGTCATGTGGCCCCACCTAGCCCCATCGTCGTATGACCTAGTCCATCTCGCTCTGTCAATGCTGTCAATCCACCTCCCTGCATCTGGATTTGTCAACGCTATTTCTCGGCGGTAGTATTGAAATCCAGGTTGGTTTAAGGCATACCCCGCGTTCACCAAGTGGTTCTTCAAAAATTTATCTTTGATCTCTCTTATAAAATTTTGTGCTATATGCCTAATACAGTAGACATGCTTAGACGGGGGGTTGTGCCAACCATTTGCCGGATTGTTGTATGCGCTGTCAATAGAAGCATGCCTGTCCGAAATCAAACAAAGATTAGATTGTGGAGCAACTCTAGCTCGGAGATTCTTCAGAAAGAAACTCCAAGCAACAGCTGTTTCTCCTTCTACTAGAGCAAAGGCTATTGGAAAAATGTTGCTGTTTCCATCCTGTGCGACCGCCATCAGCAATGTTCCCTTGTATTTCCCATACAACCAGGTTCCATCAATTTGAATAATCGGCTTGCAAAAACCATAACCGATGATGCATGGTCAAAACGCCCAGAACAGTCTATGGAAGATTCCATTACCTTCGAGAGGGGTTCCGTCTTGGGATTGTGCCGGCAGTGTCTCCAATATAGTAACAGTCCCAGGTGAATACAATTGCAGTGCAGCCAGGTAGCGAGGAAGTTGTTGGTATGATTCCTCCCAGTTGCCGTAGACTTTTTCAATTACTTTATGCTTCGCTAACCAAGCCTTTCTGTACGAAGGTCTGTACTTGAACACAGAAACGCAATGGGAAATAATCGTCTTCACCTTCAGTGATGGGTCAGTTTCGACGAGAGGAATGATGGTATGACATATCATGTCATGACTGAGTTTCCGATGATCTTGCGCCATATTTGTGTTGACGCAAGTGTGGCCTTGAGAAATCAAACGTATCACCCACGCATTAAATTTCTTTCTGAATGATGCCTTCAACATGTATCCACACTCCGGGTTTCTGCACAAAATAGTGACTCTCTCTGGATTTGAGCATTCAGCTTTAAAATCAACACAATTTGCTAAGTGTCAGTTTTTTATAGCTAACATACAATCATCCTTCGAACGAAACGTGTCACCCTCTTTTAACTCCTCGTCTGACCTCATATATGAATTGTAGAACATATCAGACGATGGCTCATCCTCTCCCAAATTAAGTGTTGTGAAATGTGCTGGAGGTGAATATGCATGTGTATCCGGTACTGGAACTTGTTCGTCATCTTCGGAATCACGGTTCACCAACTCATCAACGACATCTTTTATTTCAGTTTCTTCATCAATGACATCTTCGGGCTGTTGTTCGTCATCAACAACATGATCAATAACCTGTGACTGGATATTTTGCGAAGGAACAATTTGTTCAACCACTATGTACAGTTCCAGATAATCATAACCAAAATACTCATGGGTAAGGAACATGTTTTGAACCTCTATGTCAGTTGTGATCTGTGATTGATAAAACTTGACCGAGTTGTTAGGTTCAACTAAGGGTTGTTGGTAAAATATTTGAGAGACTGGTTCTCTAATTTTGGATTCGATTTTCCTTTTTAGATAAGAGAAATCCGCTTTTCTATTTAGAGCAAAACGTGTTGAGTTAGTGTTTCTAAATAGAAAACCGTTTGTGTCGCAGTGGTAAGTCTCACCGTTCATATGAACACGAACTTTGTATTGTGAGGTGGATGCCATAACTTTAATAGGTATTTGTGAGAAATATCTGGGAGAAATGTTTGTGAAGTTTATATGTGAACGAAAAAATGTTTGGGAGAAATGTGTTGTAAAAAATTTGTGAAGTGGTTCATATAATACATGCAAGAATACATGCAATAATGCAAGAATCAAACATGATAAGACTAATGCATGCCTCAATAGAATCTCGTACCCACCTCTTACACAAGGATGCATGCAAGAATACATGCAATAATACATGCAAGAATCAAACATGACAAGACTAATGCATGCCACAATGGAATCTCGTCCCCACCTCTTACACAAGCATGCATGCAAGAATACATGCAATAATACATGCAAGAATCAAACATGACAAGACTAATGCATGCCACAATAGAATCTCGTGCCCACCTCTTACAAAAGGATGCATGCAAGAATACATGCAATAATACATGACAGAATCAAACATGACAAGACTAATGCATGCCACAATAGAATCTCTTGCCCACCTCTTACACAAGGATGCATGCAAGAATACATGCAATAATACATGCAAGAATCAAACATGACAAGACTAATGCATGCCACAATGGAATCTCGTCCCCACCTCTTACACAAGCATGCATGCAGGCTAGGGAATCTCTTACACACCTATGCATTTATGGCGGTCGCCAATGGGGGGTGGCGACAACATTGATTTTTAAGAGTTGTCGCCAATGGGGGGTGGCGACAACATAGATTTTTAAGAGTTGTCGCCAGTGGGAGTGGCGACAACATTGATTTTTAAGAGTTGTCGCCAATGGGGGGTGGCGACTTGCTTCGAGTTAAGTGTTCAACCGTTGCATGCACTTGTCTTGTCACATTTATTTATGTGGTTTAATTGTGTTTCGTTTGGCTATAAATAGGTTCCCAAACTTGTTCATTTTCTTCATCACCAAACAACTTTCATCAGAGCAACTTTCATCAGAACAACTAGTTTTCATCATCAACAAACATGTCTCTCCTAACAATGGGTCAAGAGCATCGAGGAGCCATTGCAAACATCACCGATTATGTAAGTTTGAGTAAATTCAATTTATTTATGGTCTAAACACTTAATTTTTTAAATTAAATTTACTAATTTCAAACATTCAAATACTTATGGTTCATCGTTTTTTATAGGATTTCACGAGATTTAGGACCCGTGCGGGACCGATGAATGCTCCCGACCCTTGAATTGTGCCTTATGTTGACCGTGCGGGGTTTGGGAAGGTAATGAACTTAATACGTACCTCAATCGATACTAAGTTTATATTAGCATTGTGTGAGCGCTGGAGGCCTGAGACTCATACTTTTCACCTTCCAATGGGTGAATGTACCGTCACTCTAGAGGACGTGTACATGTTATTGGGTCTCAACGCAAATGGAAAAGCTGTGTTTGGAAATGTCCAACAACCAAACACTCTATGCCTCGAATTGTTGGGTGTAGATTTAATAGAGGGTGAGGGGCGACAAAGAGGTAGGGGCCAAGGTATAAAGCTTGCTGGCCTTCAACAAGCTTATGAAGGCCTTCAGTTGAATCAATTTTCTAGTGAAGAAAGTAAACTACAAAAAACTAGAATGTATATTATGTTGTTATTTGGTAGGTTTCTATTTCCCGAAGGCACGGGGAATAGTGTTAATTTTATGTACTTGTGTCTACTTGAGGACATTGATGCCATTAAGACGTATAATTGGGGTTCGGCGGTGTTGGGATACCTCTATAGCTCCTTGTGCAAATGTGCAAAAAGGGATAGTTGTACATTTAATGGATGTGCATTCTTGCTACAAACATGGGGATGGTGGAGAATGCCGGTATTAGCCCCTGAAAATCCGCACATTTACGTCTTCCCTTACGCGTCAAGGTAACTTAATGATCTTATTTTAATTAGTGCATTTTTTTCTATTATTAATTGTAACTATATTGATTTTTATTTTTGAATGTGTTTAGGTTTAATGCAACCGGGTTGGATTACACCAATACGCCTGTAAACAAAATCATTTTTTACCGCCAACTATTGGATCGACTTCGACCCCAAGATGTAATACCACTAAAAATTTCCATCTTCTAAATATATTTGTAAAATAAACTATCTTTATAATTTGAAATTAATATTTTTTTTCGTTGCAGTTTATTTGGAGACCGTACTTGGGACTGGACCACGTACCCGACCCTAAAGAGGCGGCTGTTTGGACGGCAAAACCACCCATCATACAGTTCACCACTGTGGAGATGCACCAAAGTGACCGTGTGAAGCTCCAATTCGGCATGCATCAAGGTATCCCTGACCCCCCTGAGCCTGACTCTTTGGGACGTTGGCATCTGGCGAAGGTTAGCGAACAGTGGTACGTAGAAAATTGGAAGACGTTTGCTAAAGAGCAGCGTACAATATGGGCTCGTCGTTCCACCACTGTTCTACAATTTCCTGTGGCGCCGGAAGAAATGAAACCAACGGCTGAATATGTCAACTGGTACAGATCTATCACAAATCCCGAAATGATTGTGTCTGCCCCTTTCTATTTGGCAGACCCGCGAGCATAACAACCATATTTTGGAGGACAACAACAACAACCACATATTTTCCAACAACAATAACAACAACAACAACAAAATTTTCAGCAAGAACAACCACCACCATATTTCCAACATCATCAACCACCACCAAATTTCCAACAACAAAATTACCCACCACAACAACAACAACAACAAAATTACCACCAACAACCAATAAACCAACAAACACCTATTTACCAACAACAACAACAACAATCCCAACAATACCACCACCAACAACCATTCCAAACTCAACCACAAACTCAACCCCACCACCTACACTTCCAAGAACTCCATGTGGGGAGCTCTTACAGATCACACTTCCAAGAACTCCATGTGGGGAGCTCTTCCAGATCACCACCACTTACCCCCGACATAGGCATACAAGAAGAATACCCGCCATACAACACATTCGACCAACCAACATCACAATACCCCAACCAACCATTGAACTTCAATACACCACCACAACCAATCTATTTTAACCAAACCGAATCCACCACCAACTTCCAAAGACTAAACTTCGAGGCCGCACCCACTAGGAGAAATTTCAACCCACCTAGACAAAGCTTTGACGGCGCCGCGGGCACCCGCCTTTCCTATAGCGGGAATTCTAGAGGTCAAGGAAGGCTCACAGATTTTGTAGACCCGGAATGCATTGAGGGGCCGTCGACTCAAACACAAGATGAACCAAATAGAGGGGGGCGTTGCAGGAATAGGGGAGTACTACCAACTCGTGACCCTTCTACACGACTTACTAGACAACCTGATTGCGGATCGTACCATGGTCCACGTGGCGCTCAATAGGAATTTTATTATTATCGTTAATGTATTTTGTGTTGTTTTTAATTTTAATGTACTTTTTTAATTATGATTAATGGCTAATGTATTTGGTAATTTTTAATTTATTGATATTATTTTTCCAAACTAAAAAAAAAGCTAAAAAAATAATATAAAAAAAATTGAAAAAAAAAATAAGGGGGGGTGTTGTCGCCGGGGGGTGGCGACAACACCAAGCACTTGCACATAGTCGCCAGGCCCAATGGCGATTTCTTTGTAAAAGGAGTGTTGTCGCCACCCCCTGGCGACAACGTGGTATTTTTTTTAAAAAATGACATTTTGGGAATTTTTTTAAAAAACTTGTTATTTTTGAAATTTTTTTTAAAAATCTGGATATTCAAAAAAAAAAATTCTGAGGGTGGCATTATTTATTTATAGACTTGGAAATCCACAATTGGTATCATTAATTTATGATTAATGCTAACTTATAACTTATGGCATAAGTTAAGAACTAATTGTAAAAAAAATTATTTTAAAATTCAAAATATTATATTATTCAATAATAAATTTTCTTTTTTATATTACTTAACTTGTACCCTAACAAGATTTTTTATATATTGAATGTTAACAAAAACAATAGGTGTCTTTAATACGAGGGATATTTTAAGCTTTAAATTATCATGTTTTTATAAATTTTTAAGATTTTAAAAATTTTAATTATATTTGGAATTAGTAAAATATTTGTAGAAATAAATTTCGTGATAATAAGATATAATTTTTGATGAGATTCATTTAAAAAAATATGTTAAGGAACTATGATAGGGATTGTGTATTTTTGAAAAATAATGTTGAAAAAATATAAAATAAATTACTGATACGTATAAGACTCACTTAAACATGTTGTGATACTCTTGTGTGTACTATTTTATATCCTGTTATATAAAAATTAAAACTGATGATATATTTTAAATAAATACCATTAAAAAATATTGACCGATATTTTATGATCAAAGAACGCGTTTTCTTGATTCTTTGGGTACAAATATTAAAGCGTTTATATTAGTGCAATCAACACAGTGACGGAGCCAGAAAAATTATAAAGTCTGGGCAAAATTATAGAAACCGCAAATCAACCAACGATTGATTTATATATAAAAAATTACATAATTTATACATTTAGAGTAAAACCTATTGTAAAAAACTATCCATATAATAAAAACATCCTTTCAAACCAATGATTGATTTATGTATCAAAAAGATTAACTGAATTAATTTCTAAAGAATTAATGTTGTGCCAACAAAAAAGACATTATAAATTAATTTTTATACCACATATACATTATAGTAATATTTTGTTATCATTCTTAAACTTGAATTATTCATATGACAGAAGCAACACCAAAGTGTATTATTGAAAATATGATATTAGAAATTGTGACTTTTCATGGTCGTTATAGAAATATAGACTTAAAAAATCCAACAACATCTAAAAACATGTTGACAACATCTAGAAACATGTAATTTTTCATTGATGCTTTCTTATGGTGTAGATTATATAAAAGTCTCAGTCATGAAAATGGTGGTAGAGAAATTAGTCTTGTGCACGATAATCAAATCAATGAGTAATGATTTGAAATTTAACAATATTATGAGTAGTATAATATACAGTCAATTGATCAAACACTTTGTGTGCATACCATTATAACCAAATTTCACAGAAAAATAAGCAGAACAAACATGATAGGCATAATTTCTTGTTCAAACAGAGGAAAACTAAACGTAAAAACCCGAAAGAGATAGGAAGAGCGGGCCTCAATCATCGATGACGGAGCGGAGCTGTGGCCGAAAGAGAGGGAGTTTCGACGGCGAGTCTATGGTGATGCTGCGGAGCAATTCTCGGCGGCATCGGCGTTGTCGCGTTCCGAAGTGTCGACGGTGTTGGTGTTGTCTTGTTCTGAAGTCTCGACGGTGTTGTATCTTGTATCTGTTCACTTCGTTCTTCTCCCTTTCTTGGAGAAATATGCCGATACACCGATTTAAAGGGGGCTCTTCCACTCTTTTATATTATTCTTCTTGTAGAATCGAGCGTATTATTCATTCCTAAACATGCTAATCCTTTTGAAGTTAAAGATGTGGTATTATATGGGTCTGATCAAAAGAATAGCGTCACCTCTATCACCTAAATGCAACACGTACGTTATCCTTTCTTGTAGATACTTGCGGTACAAGGTTAATTTCTCAGCATAATGAATCAACAACACACATCAAATCAAATAAACAAATAAAAGATAGATATTTTCAAGTACATCATATCAGCAAGAATAGAGCTTCATGTTCCAATATCATGTTCCAAATCCTCTTCTTTTACGTATAATTTGCCCTTTTTTAACATATAATTTGCCCATTTTATTTTTGTTTTACTTCTGATTTCAAAAGATAATTGGGCCAGAGCCTAGGCAGTTGCCAGGGTAGCCGGGCCTTAAAACCGCCCAAGAATCAATATGTGATACAATTAATCATTAACTTAGTATTATAAATATATAAGTATATTGTCAAAAACAAAACAATTATTGTCTAAAATTGTGTATATGTCGGTCGTTTTTGGTTTCTTTAGTCACTCTTGTCTCTTGCCAATTGCCATGTTTAAAATTGATATATGTTCCGAATAAAATTAAGAAATGTCATTCACTTAAATTTGGATTTTCTTCCACCATTTCTCTCATGTTCATTTTTTTTAATAGGCAATGTTATCGATTAATAGGAGTATAAGGGATACTCTGTTCGAAAATTACAAATGAAAAACCTCTACTCTCTAAAATAAAGGAGTGGTAGAGTATTCTAAGTCAAGAAATTACAACCATCGGGGATTTTACATATTAGACCCAACCAACACCACGATCTATAGATAATTGTCGACATACAATCATCAAAATTAAAGCTTCCTCCTTTAAAAATGATAGCATTACGCATAAGCCAAATGCTCCATATCATCACTAACCATGCAATGGCTACAATTGTCTTCTTAGACTTGCTTTCCACCTTACTAAAGTAAGTGAAGAACTCCACAAATTCTTCTTTAGTCATCAACAAATGAATGCCTAGCCAGTTCACAACCTTGTTCCAAATACTATCCGCTATCGTGCAATTACCAAACAGGTATTCGATTGATTCATCCAAATTACGACAGAAAACACAAGATAAATAGCTACTTACCGCTGAAATTTCGTGTTTCAAAAGCTGGTCCTTGGTGGGAATCTGATTGAGAATAAGCCTCCATGCAAAAATTGAAACTTTTGAAGGAGATTTTATAGCCCAAAGGTTGTTTAACACCTTCTGAACCTCTACTGACCGAGTCTGGGCCGAAGTTTCAAGTAGCATGTTGGTGCAAGATTTGATAGAAAATCTACCATCTTCCTCTTTCAGCCACAAATACTCATCTTTATTCATATTGTCCAACCCAAGGTTGTTAAAATCTCGATTTAAAACCTAAACTCCTAGATTTTACGTTTCTAGGTCGGCATTTGATGTTAAATCGCAGGTAAAATCGTTTTTAAGTAAAATCGTATACTGTAACGATTTTACACGATTTAAATCGCTCTAAAATCTGTAAACTCGTGTAAAATCGTTGGATTTTACTCTTTAACTTGATTTTACCTCTCTTTTTTTCTTGAAATTTTAAAAATCCCAGCCCAATAAAATTTCTCCCACTTTAATATTTTATTCACTTTAAATAACCTTATTTTATGCATGAACATAGACAGACTTATTTCAGTTTCTGATATTGGGTTTAGCAAATAGGTTAATAGCAAAGTTTTATTTAAAATTTCAAATGTATTGTAGAACCAAAAGAAATATTAAAGTTTATTCTCTTCAAATAACCTTATTTCGTGCATAAACATAGACAGACTTATTTCAGTTTCTGATGTTGGGTTTAGAAAATAAGTTAATAGCAAGGTTTTATTTCAAATTTCAAATGTATTGTAGCAAATAGGTAAACTCAACGATTTTACGTTTCGATTTTACCTAGTCAAAACGAGTCAAACTTCAATCCTCCAATAAATTAACAAACTCAACACAAACTTCACTGTCGCCATTTTCTGCATAATTCACCAGCTCCAAAAAGTTCAACGACCAGTTATCTTCGTGCCAATGGCCAGCATCAGCGACACTACAATCTTTGCAAATTGTTAGCTCGTAAACTTCTGGGAAAGCCTCCTTCAAAGACTGCTTAATCATCTACATGGAATGCCAAAATGCCGTTCCTTCGCCATTATTAGTGTTGCACCGGACAATAGAAGTGAAATTATGTCCAGAAGCTACAAAACTATCAGCTGTAACTATATCGCGCCACCAAATGGAATCTCGACTATTAAGAATGCTATTGTCTCCAATCATCACTTTAACCTCAAAATTCCTGTATATACTCCTTAGAATTTTATTCCACATCGCATCTTGATCCCTTAATAATCTCCATTTCCACTTATTAAGAAGAGCAATGTTCTAACACTTCTACGTCTTTTATGCCAAGACTACCTTGATTGAGAGGCTTACACACATCTAACCATTTCACCCAATGTATCGTTCTCTTATTTTCGCAACCTCGCCACAAATAATTACTTTGGATACGACGAAACTCTAGCAATACTTTTGAGGGAGCCTTGTAAAAAGATAGAGAATAAATGGGAATGGCATTTAAAACCGAATTTATTAAGATAACCCGACCCGCAATAGAAAGATTCTTTCCTTTCCAAACAACCAGCTTGCTCTTCATATACTTTATCAAATCACTCCACATTGATATTCTCCTTGGACTATCCCCAACTTTATCCCCAAGGAACTTGAACGAAAGTTTACCAACATTACACGATAGGAAAGTAGATGCCGCTTCCATAAGCCAATCCCTTACATGAATCCCATACGGCTTGCTTTTATGGAAGTTCACTCTCAAGCCCGACATTAATTCAAATCCCCTTAAAATGGCTTTCAAACTCTATAGATTCTCGCAACTACCATCCACACTATCAATATTGTGTCGTCTGTAAATTGCAATATGTTAATTGCAATTACTTCATTGAAACTAAATCCCCTAAGTCCACTGCTTACTGCTTTGTTCATAAGCCCTGAAAGTACCTCCATTACCATCACAAAAAGGAAAGGTGAAAGGGGATCACGCTAACGCAAACTCCTTTCCACCTTAAAATTCCTAGTTGTACTACCATTAACAATCACAGACATCGAGCTAGTGAACGCACATCCATCCATCCATCCATTTAATACACCTACCTCTGAACCCCATCTTTGAAAACAAGAATCTTAGAAAATTCCAACTCACTCAATCATAAGCTTTCTCGAAATCTACATTCAACAACATGCAACTCTTCTTTACTCTTTTTACCAAATCCATAACTTCGTTAACTAATAGGATTCTATCCGTAATATTTCTTCCCGAAATGAAAGCCGATTGATTGCCCAAAATTAAACTTCATATCACCTTTCTAAGCCTAGCTTCCAAAATCTTGGATAATACCTTGTACAAGCTTCCCACTAAACAAATAGGCATACACTCCGATAGGTGTTGAGGGTTGAGGATCTTAGGAATAACGATTAGAAAAAAAGAAGTACAACATTTGGATAATTTGGCCTTCGAATAGAAATCCATCACAAATCTCAAAATGTCAACCTTTAGGATATCCCAATTTTGTTTGAAGAAATCAATAGAATAGCCATCAGGACCACTACTTTTATTACCGTCACACGAACAAATAGCCTCCTTCACTTCCTCTTCTAAGAAAGGTCTCTAGATCCATCACCTATTTTTATCACTTAACCTTTTAAACACTAGCCCTTCAGGAACCGGTCTATGCAACTTGGGTTCCTTGAAGAAACCCATGAAATGATTCATCACAACTTCCTTTACCTCTTCCACCCCTTCAACTATTCCGTTTTCCCCTTCGACCGTGGATATAACGTTCCTCCTATTTCTCTCCTTCATAGCATGGTGAAAAAAACATGTATTTTTATCACCATCGGCCAACCAAAGTTCTCTCGACTTTAATTGTAACATAGTCTCCTTTAAGTTTAGAGAATCCCAAATATTGCCCATCATGCTACTTTTGTTATTCACAATCTCTTTGATATCACCACCATGATTATCCACCAACATGCTATCCAAATCAATCAATAATTTTACCTGCTGTGTTACCTTTCAGTCGATCCAGCCAAAAGTTTGATGATTCCACTCTCTAATTCTATTTTTCAAACATTTCAACTTCTCAAACAATAAGAAATCTCCTCTACCAACAACGTTGATCTTCGACCACTCTTCTTCGATAAAAGGCTTGAAATCTTCGTGTTTGAACCAAGCGTTATTGAGTCTAAACGGCTTCAGCCCCATCTTTCCTGATTTAAGCCATATTGGACAATGGTAAAAAATGTCTCTATTTCCCACCCTTTGGTCAATAACTTTCCACTCAGAGATAAGTTGACTTGACAGTAAGAATATGTCGAGCCTACTCATGGTTGAACCATTCCCCTTATACCAAGTGAACCCCCATACGCACAGAATATCCACTAAATCCATATCTTCAATAAAACTTTTAAACCGATCCATGTCCCTATAATTGTGCTGAGACCCTACACCCAACCTTTCCTCCTTAAAACAAACCTCATTAAAATCACCTTCTAGACACCATTCTCCATTATTGATGTTTTGTTTACAACTTAACAAATTTCTCCATAAAATTCTTCTCAAACCCGCATTACACGGAGCATAAATGTTAACAAAATTATACGTCCCTCCTTTCCACTCAACGTTAATACCAACATAACCATTGCCAATAAAACTGAACTTTAGAGTAAGAAAATTCTTTTTCCACGATAAAATCATATCTCCTGAAGATCCTCTTGAATTTGATGTTATCCACTCCACCACCTTATTTCCCCAAATAGACCAAGCCAGAGAGTCATCAACAGAAACAAGTTTCGATTCCTAAATAAAACACAAACTAACGTTTCCAGACTGAATAAGATAACTAATTCTCTTCCTTTTAGCATTGATGCCACCTCCTCTGGTGTTATGAGAAAGGAGATTCATAGTAACCTAATTTTAGCCGCCTTCTTTTCCTTAGTCCTTCCTTTGTCCCTTGTAACACCCCATTTCTACCCGACAAATATTATAAGAATCAGAGTTATAAAATTTTCAACAAAACATGGGATGCTACACTTCAACTTAAAATAACGGCAATCAATCACATTTAAATCATATACATATCACATAATTTCGGATGAACCAACAACAACATATTTTATTCTTTTAAAAAAATAAACAACTTTTAATTAAGTAGCGGAATCTCAATATCAACTTCAATTGGCATAACAACTTTTGTTCAAATTCAAAACAACAAGTATTCCATGTAATCAACTTAAAATCTAACAACTAAATATAAAATCAACATATAAAACAACACACGTTCATCCCCCCCGAGTGTTACATATCAGAGCGACTACACCGACTCGAACTAATGAAGGTAAATCTCCTTCACTTGGATTAACTGCACGTTACAAACATGGGGGTAACATTCAAACATAAGAGTTGAGATATCGAACCATATAATTGAGTGTATGATAAACAATATATTAGATCAGATTATATAAAATCATCGCTTCACAACTTTCAGACAACAATTATCACAACAAGTCATCAACATAATATCACAACCAAATCATCAGCATTTATCACAACAAAATTATCCACGTAATAACACAACAAAAACATCAACATGATATAACCACTTGTTTGTCATCACAACAACTCAAAAGATGCAACTCAATGCGACTCGTTACTATGCACATGCATGCGGTACAATTGGAGCAAAACTCCCAACTTAATAATGGAGCAAAACTCCTAACTTAATAATTGCCAATTAAGAGAGGCATAAACAAGGAATAAGCCTTCATCGCAGTTTGCCAATCCAGGACATCGCAAAATGCAGGTATGTGACTCGATGAAATGCGACATCACAAAATGCAAATTCAACAACAACAACTTAAACATCAACGAGGAAAAACCTCCAACTTATATACTGCCAATAAATAGAGGCAAATCATCATCATCACATCGTCGCAAGTTTATCTTCATAATTTTTTCATCTTCATCATAGCATCATTACACCAACAACTGCACAACATAATAATAACAACAAAGATTATAAACAACAACATAACAACGAATATAATTTAGCAGCAACACAACAACAAATCGCCATTGGCCATGCGCCTACAACTTAATATTTGCCAATAATCAGAGGCAATTTGTCATACCACAATTTTTTATCCTAAGATCATACGTCATCTGCATCTCAATCATTAATCAAGAATTTTCTCTTGAAGCTTTATTTTTGGTGTTGTGTTCACTTCATCTCTGAGGGGAACCATCAAGCACCTATGTTTGTTTAGCTTGTATATGTTATACCAACCAAAATACCAAAAATATTGCTTTGTTCCTTTTTTATGTTTGTGTTTTGTAGGAACCAAGCCAAGGCATCCATTAAACAAGGCATTTTCATCATTTCTGACAGATGAAATCAATTTCCCGCTTGGGTAAATCGATTTCCCTAATACAATTTGCACCAGATTCTCACTTTTCCATGGAAGAAATCGATTTCCCTCCTTGGTAAATCAATTTCATGCAGCAAATTTGGCCAAAATTGAACAATTCTAAAGTTAGTGATATTTGGCAGTTTTTTTTGGGAGAATATTCTTGATCTCATAATTCCATGCCTCATCATGATTAAATCCTATCATACACCCTCATTTGATGACATGTGCACCACTTGATCATTTCTTGGATCACTTTTTATTATTACCAATATTCCACATCATTACCATAATTAATTTCCTTCATAAACCCCATTTTAATCCCATTTCTTACCAATTAAATTCAAATTAATCTCCAAGGGACAATTACCAATTTGCCACTACCCTCACTCCCAATTATATAGATAGAGGCCTCCTCTCCTTCATTTCACAAGCTTTTGAGAGCCAAAATCACTCTTGCAAATTCTCTTCCCAACCTTTCCCAAATCACTCAAAGCTCTTCTTCCACAAAAAGTTAGTGAGATTCACATTAAATCTTACTAATCTTTGAGCTAAACCTTCATCCAATCACTTTTTCTTCATCCATTATTGGTAGATAAAGGCTTGTTGGTGTTTGTTCTTGAAGAAGTTGATTTCAATTTGTAATTTCTAGATCCACTTCCATTCTTCAAGATGTGATCCTTTGTTGATTATGTGTGTTATATCTATGGTGTTACTTTGGTGCTATTTGATGGTGATTTGATGGTATTTCCGTGCACTATTGTATCCAAGATCACAGGGTGTTTGGTTTTATGTTTAAATAAGTTTTCTCCCTTTAGATGCTGTTTTTTTCTGAAAAATGCACTGATGAAATCGACTTCCCTATGGATGAAATTAATTTCAAGCTGTTGTTTTGCACAGTTTTTGAAAAATGCAGCTGATGAAATGCTGACAAAATCCTGTTTATTTCCTTTTTTAACTTGTTTTTGGTACTTCCTCTTCTCCTACTCCTTTCTTTTGATGTTTACTTTGAATTGCAAGTCTAGAGGTCTAATTTCTCTTCAAATTCAATGGACTTAGGGTGTTGATGGGACGAAAATCCTAATCCACAATATTAAGTGATTGAATTTGAAGATGGAAGGAACCTTTAATGTGATTCCATCTTTTTCTTCTCTTTTATTTTGGTCGATGAAAATCTTCGATATCATTGGAATTCTTTTGAGTTCTAGTTGAAGATGAGACCGCTACCTCTTTTCTTTTCATGCAACATCGCTTTCGGAAAACGATCTACATATCGTTTCTCTTGCATGCATTAGCATACAAATTGTTATTGAGCGGCCTCGTTGTATGGTGACTTTTATATAAGTTACTTGGCGATTGCTTAACATAGCGCTACATTTCTTGTCCCGAATTGAAAAAAGATAAAAAATGGAAGAGATTGTATTCGGTTGGTTTAAGACTTCTGAAAGCTTATCGTGTAGTTGCTTTGATTCTATCAATCTTCTGATGAGCTTTCATTGAATTTAAACCCAAGATCATCATTCACTCACCATTGATCTACAAAAACTAACTATTAACAATTAACCATTAACTTTACTTCTTATTGAAGGGTATGAAAACACTTAGAAGGGGGGGTTTGAATAAGGGGTTTTCTTTCACAAATTAAAATTCACACGATATTTTTATCCTGGTTCGTTTGAACTCAAACTACAATCCACCCGTCATGGTGATTTCGCCTCTCTCAACGAGGACTTAATCCACTATAATCAAACTGATTATAACTGCCCAACCAACTGGTGTGACTAATAGTACAATGCACAAGCTAACTGCCAGTGACTAACACCTCTAAGACTAACTAGTCCTAGCCCTCTTGAGAAATCTGACCAAACTGGTCTCTGAAGGAACAATTACAAGTAAAACTTCTAACAATAGTGTTTCAGATTGCTTCTAATAAGCTTTATCACAACTGTGATTTTTCACTAAGTTTAAGTACAATGAATATGAATCTTAGTATGATAACATGAAGAAAATATTTTCTTTTAGCATAAGTGTTCACGTCAATATTCTCTCATGTGCTATTGTAAGTGAGCGTCTCTATCTTGCTTTTTCAAATAGATCTTCTATTTATAGCCTTTGGAAATTTAGTCCGTTGTTTTCTCGTAAGTTGTTCTGCAATAAATGTTGCGTGTCATCTTGGTTAATTTTGCTTTGCATGCTTCTTAATATTTGTTCCTCATAAATGCTCTAGCCGTCTTTTAATCATTATGTCTCTAATGGTATTTTATCTTGTATCAGAACTTTGCATTTTGTTTTTCCTTTTCTTCACAACTTCTGTCTTGACTTTGTGAATATAACTTCTATCAGAATTTGTCTACAGCGGTTGGTGCATTCAGAAGTCTTCATGCATTAGAATTTCTAGAACTTCAGCGTGACTTTTCTTTCTTTGTTTGTTCAGCTTTACATAAAGTCCATGTTCTGATGGTACTTGAGTTAGAACTTCTTCTGAAATGAGAAACATATAATTTGAGTACCACATTTACTTATACAAAATTTATTTAATTGCTATCATCAAATCTCTAAGATATGATTAGACCCAAACTATGTTCTAACACTTATGCTCTTTATTATATTGTCCTTTATTTTATTTTTTCGCTTTATGCTTTTATTTTCTCATTTATAATTTTTTTTTGTCTGTGCACCACTGCCTATGATTAATTTGAAAGAGATTCTTGTCATCTTATTTAAGAAAAAATACATTTAAGTTAGTGTAATATAAGTGTTTTTATTTTTATTTAAACATTTTAAAAACACTAACTTTAACTTATATTTTAGTCAGAAAGATATCTTGTATATATTTTAATAAAAAATTTAAATTAGTATATTATAATTATTTTTTTATTATATATATATATATATATATATATATATATATATATATATATATATATATATATATATTAGTTTAATTATTTATTGTCGAATAGTTTAATAGTCAAAATTTTACTTCTTAAAAATGACTAAGTAGGAAGTTGGAAGTTTAAACTCGCAATATTTGTTTGTAGTCAATGTCAGAGTTTTTAAAAGGAATAAAAATAAAATTTTATTTCTTTTTAATCTCTGTAAATTAGCGAATTTTTTTGTTTAAATGTACTTTTGATCTCTATAATTTTTTTTGTCTGACTATATCTTACTTTTTACTTGCGATTTTGTCCCTAAAGTTAAAATCTGCAGGTTTCCTGTGGATTTTTCTGCGAATTTTCCTACAAATTTTGATTTTAGGGATACAACGAACGCGAAAATGAAATATAGGGACTTAGACCAAAAAAAATTTAAGGGGACGAAAATAAAAAACTCACTATCTTACGGGGGGAGCAAAAGTGCATTTAAGCCAAAGTTTTTTTATATTTAAATTTTTAAACATGTGTCAAAAAAATTAAATGGAAGTTATATTTTACTTTTGCTAGCGACTGATCCATAAATATAAAGTAAATACATTTTTGGAGGTCCAACACCATTGGCATTATTGATCACACAACTTAGTATGAGTAAGTAGAAACACAAATATTGATGAATATGAGAATCACATTTTTATATAAGCTTATATAATATATTGTTTAAACTTCAAATACAATAATAACCAACAAACCCAACAACAACAAAATCACATCTCTCATTGTACAAGATGATCTAAAGCTACACCTGCCATAAAACAAAGAAATCTCATTTCATCATTAAGTTTAGAAACAGAAGGAATGACTAGCTTTTCACTAGCTAAGTTGTTATCACAATAGTTAGGCCCCCAGAAAGCAGATGTGGCTTCCCAACTTGCACCGTCTGGTTTTGTAGTCAACTGAGGTATTGCAATCCTAAATTCACTGATCAAAAAATTGTAATTATTGTTTGCACATTTTTTGATGGCTTCAGAAGAAGGGTATTCTTTGATCAAACTTTTGAGATGATTTTGGCCTTCCGTGGCTTTTTCTATTGCCATCTCTAAGTATAATGTGCAAAGGGTAAGATAGTCATTTGATGAAGTTATTCTAGGGTTTGGTTCTAAAAGTTTCAAACATTTTTGTTCAGTATCCTTTGATCCAGAATCTTTACATACAATTTGATATAATTTGGGGCTGGAATTTGGAGGAGGTGATGGTGATGGTAATATGGCATGAGAAAGAGAAATGATTGAAATTGTTAGTAACAAGAACAAATGTGTTGAGGCTGTCATTCTTTGGTTTGTGATGAATGATGAATGATGAAAGCTATATTTTATGGTTCATAATTTATAGTAATTGGGGTGTGGTATTTGAGCACTCAAATTGATACGTATGTACACCATATATATACGGTATACCACTATTTCTATCTACCATTTACTTTTTAGCTATATTTACTTCTCATATCATTTTGGTCTTATTAAAAAAATACATCTATACATAGAAAAATGCAAAGTATACCGTATGGTGTCAATTCTTTTGGTTGTACACATATCATTTTTTTTATAGTAATTAGTAAAAAGAAATAAAAGATAGTAATTAAAACTCTTGCTATATTATTAAATTATGTTTAAATTTATGTAAATTCAGTAAAAAAAAGATAAAGAGATATGTCAGTATTAATGCATCTAAATTGTTTTTTTATGACTAGGTTACTAAACAAACAAAATAAAGTTGACTAAGTCCCTTATTTTGAGAAAAATATCAGTATTGAAGCCTTTGTCATTGAATGGAAGGTTCACTTCCTTTCTTTTATTTTTAATATATATATATATATATATATATATATATATATATATATATATATATATATATATATATATATATATATATATATATATATATATATATTCAGGCAGGGTTAAGTTATAGCCACACCAAATTTTTAATTTTTTTTCTTCATATTATATATAATTTAACAATTAACCTTGATCATATAATAATTTAAACCTAATAATTTAATTCCCAATCCAGTTAATTCTATAAACCCTAAATCATATAAATATTTATTTGACGTCAGAACGATTGCAATTGGTATAAAATGAAGGATGATGAAGATGTTGAAATAGTGTTTTTTAGGTTTCCAATTCTTGTATCATGCCTTCAGGTTCTGAACAAAAGTTATACTACATCTGACCATGTAAATAAAATCTTGAGAAGTCTCCCAGTTAGATTCAGACCAAAGGTCATAACTATTCAGGAGATTAAAGACTTGAATACTCTAATTATGGAAAGTCTGATAAGTAACCTTCAGGGCCATGAGATAAAACTTAGTGGAGATGAGCCCGTGAAGAAATATAAATCAGTGGCTTTAAAGACAATTATTGAGAAATCTGGTGGTAAAGTTGCTAGATCCTCAAAAGTCTGGAAATCAGAAGAAGCGTCTGATGAAGAAGTTTCTGATAGTGACTATAATGATGAGGAAATAGCCTTCATCATCAAAAGGTTTCAACATTTGGAAAAAAGGAACAAGAGATTCTCTGGTAGAAGTAGTGGATTCAGAGGATCTAGTTCTAGAAACAAAGATGATGATCAGAAGAACTACTTCAACTGCAAGAAGCCTGGTCATTTCAAAGCTGATTCTCCTTATATGTAGAAGGACAAACCAAAGAAAGAAGCTTCTAGAAGGACATCTTCAGAAGTAAGTTCAAGAAGAGTTTCATGGCAACATGAGATAAACTTGATAATGAAGAAAGTTCAGATATAGATGAAGGAGAAGCAAATCTATCACTAATGGCTCTCGCATCACCTGACACAGAATATGAATTTATTTCTTGTTATGGAAATAGGGATGGTTATCTAAGAGATGGGTGAAATGGTAGTACTAGGAACTGCGCTGGATGGAGCAACATTAGATAACTCGTATGCAGAAAAAGTTTGAGATTGTGTGATCAGAAGTGAAGTAGAATCAACTTTTTGAACTTCCTTTTTCTTAGGTTTCTTCTTCTGAGAAGACTCAGTTTCTTGAAACATAGTTTCAATAGCCAGTCTTTTCTTGCGAGATAGATCTTCAGTAAGAGCCACAATTGCTGACTCATTTCGAGTCTTCTTCCTTTCTTCGACAAGTTCTACTGAGATGCACGAACTTACAAATGGAATTAAATCTTTCAGACTCTCATGTTAATTTAACACTCTGATTGGTTCGTGGAGACTCTTCCTAGATAGTTGATATTTACAATTTTTTGTTCAGGAGGGTTAGATACTTTTTCAAGAAGTCCCATACTTTCCAGATTCATAGCATTAAAGGTGTCATACCCCAAAATTTTCCCATACCATTTCTCTTGTTCAAATTCAAAATCAAGGCACAATGTTCAAAGACACCCTCTCCTAAAAAAGGTTCAAGAACTAGGGTTTTGTTGTTCTGAGGAAAAATCAATGGATCAAAAGCTCCAATGCATCTCATATGGTCTATGATATGCCAAACTACTTCCATGACAAAATTCAGGGCTCAATTCGAAATACTGATCACTCAATTGCTCAAAAAGTCAACAATCGACTGATTTGACCTAAAAGTCAACTGTGGTCAAAGTACAATCAAAACTCCTGATTTTTTGTCAACATTCTTATTTTGAAGTATCATTCACCATTTGATCAAGAATTGATCGTGGTTCATCAAGAATTCCAAAAGTTTCTAAATTAGGGTTTTCATCGGAGAAAGTCAACCGAACTTTGACCAGCCATAACTCCTACATGGAACATCAGAAATTTTCCATCCAAAGCTCATTTCGAAGGAAATTGAATTCTCTACAAATTTGTCTCTCACATGCCAAGTCTAAAAATGCTTCATTTGGGAGATATGGACCAAAACATTATAGGTCCTTTTCAAAAGTCAACCAAAAGTCAATTGTTTCAAAAGAGCACACAAGGAGCATGGAATATTATTTTGATATGGGACCAAAAACATTGGTTATAGGACTCTTTAAGGTTTCTAAAAAGTCCAAGAACTTGAAAAAATATTGAAGTATGAGGAAATGGCAAGGTCTACAAGTTCATTGATTTTCCAAGGTATGTATGAAGGAAAAAGGCCCAAAATCCCAAACACTTCCAAATGGGCCTATATTCTTTTCATCCAATCTTCATCTTAAGCCCATGCACGCCCCAAAACAAGAGTCTTGTCATTTTATGATTTTTATTAATTATTTTATGGTTTTTTGGCTTTAAATCATAAATAAATTATGTAAAATAATAAAATAAATGAGAAATTTGATTTGCTTGGATTTTAAGTCAAAGGAACCAATCAAATATTTTCCCTTAATTACCCAAGGGATGATTGGAATGAGAAGATACAATATTGGCCATAATTAGAAAGAAAAAAAAATCAATTTCCAAATCAAATCTTCCATGATTGATTCACAAGGATTTGGACCAATGTTATTGCCCTAATTCCATCTCTTATAAGTACTGAAACGTTCCAGACCCCTAGTTTACGAAATTTTGGCCATAAGACCCCTAGTTTATGAAATTTTGGCCATAAGAACCCTAGTAGAGCTTTGAAATTTTGGAAGAAAAATCAAATTCGGATTCTGAGGTACAAGCCAATTCAAGGCATCTAATCAATCTCAATACGTTCCTTGGGAGTTTCTGAAGCGATACCAATCATCACACAAGAGCATTACCCCCCAGAATCATCTTCTGCAAGCTCTGGTTTGTGCTACTTTAATTTTGCTCGATTACGCTCTTTCACGCACCATAAACGAATTTCATTCATATATATGTGTTTGTTATAATGTTATGGACGATTCTGGACGTTTAATTGCTATTATGTGGACGATTGGATAATATGCCATTGTTAGGGTTTCAAGGTCACGATTGGGGTTTTGTGTTTCAGGTAACATTAGGCTTAACCATAAGTGCTAACATGCTCGCAAGGTCTAAGCGATCTCATTCATAGTGTCGCGAAAAGTTTTTGTATTGTTTTGGTAGGATTCGCTATTTTGCAGGGCTATGGCAATGATGAAGAAACCGTCGCTAAAGGTATGAACACCTAAAACGACTGATGGAGGTTGAAGAAGGGTGGCGTGTCACCTCCCTATTGGCTGAGGCTGCGCGCGTTTTGGTTTCAAACTTCAGACCACTCCAGTGCGTTAAGATGCACATGCGTACCATACTCCCTCGTTATCTCAACCATTAGATGAAATCTCAGGCAATTCCAACGCTATTGAAGCTGCATGCGTAACATGATCCACACGCTAAGTTTCTAATTTTTTTCTTTTTAATTACATAACATTTTATTTTTGTATATTATTTATCATATAGTTTTTTTATATATAAAATTTATTCTAAAAAATCTTTTAATAATTCCTTGGCTTAATAAAAAAGTCTTTTTTGATATTAATTTTTATTTTGATTTGTTTGTTTTAAAAATAAAAAATATTTGTTAGTAGTTTCATTTGATTTGAAATTTGTTTAAATTGTTTAAATTATTTAAATTAATTATAAATTTTTTATTAATTGATTAAAAAAATATATTAAGGTTAGATATTTAATCGATAACTGTTTTCTCACCGATTTAATTAATTAGGTTAAAAAACCAGTAATTAATTAAATTGATTATTTATTTGGTTAATTCTTATTTAATTTGTGCCCAAATCAGGGTTTGCGAGAATTTGCCATACACTAAAAAAATGTTTTTTTGCGCATTCCTTTTTCAGGGTAATTATCAGATGACTTCCGATTACGCGCAACGCCTTTTACAAAGCTAAGTCCTGGCTTTATTTTCCTTTAAATGTTTATTTGCATTATAAAATTGTTATTAGGGTTAAAACCTCGAAAGTCAATGGACTTTTTTACACTCACGCATTTTGCCTATTTTTGCCCATTTTTCAGGGTTTACCATCGGGGTTTGTCCGACTACGAACCATATCAGATCAAAGTTAAGTCTCGATTCAATTTCTTTTTACATTTATTGTTTCCTTTTACATTTAATTTAATATTAATTCTGCCTTTTAATTTCAGTTATTTATTTTGCCTTGCTGATTCAAATGAACTGTCCATACACTCACCCCTTTGTATTTGTTTTCTTTTTCCCTAATTTTCAGGGTTAGCCAACCGTCAAAGCTCGACTAGTCGGTAACCCTAAAACCCAACCTCACTTATTTTTCTTTCTTTAATTATTACTTGAGTCAGATCTATTATTCTTCTTTTCCCTATCCCCATAACATTTTTGTATCTGTTCCGAGGTTGTATTGTTTGGCCTTGAAGGCACTTAAACCTATCATTATATTATTGTGTGGTTAGTAATTCTAGGGAGTGACAACCATGAATTGAATTAGAATAACCTAATTACAAGATAATATAATCCAATCTGATCACGTGATTGTTGCACCCACGCACCTTTTTATGGTACCCCTCTTGTTGCCTGTTGCTTGTTGCCTTGTGTTTTTTGCAGAATAGCCTTGTCCCTCGAATACGAGGATATCTCAGCCATGTTGCCTCGACTAATGCAAAGATCATAAGTCCCTAATGATGCTGCCTTCGATACACTAAATATGATCTCGTCCCTCGAAAGTTGCCTACGAAGGGTTGAGGTATCCTCTGGTTGCCTAACGAAGATGGCTATTCTGATCCTTCCCTTAGACTACCTGCCTCCTCTATGGCTAGGGACAGTCTTTGGCGAACGATAACTCGATGACCCGTTAACCTCCAAATCAAAGGACTTCCTTGCCCTCCTATGGCAGGGATAGTCCTGAAAGGCTAAAGAACATTTTTCATCTAACCAGGTAATTGCTCCTAATTGCCTTGCTCTAAAAATCGTTTTCTACTCTATTTTCTAAACATTCTCAAGGCTACGCTCATTTACGAGCTAAAGTCCTTGTTTTCTTCTTCTTCTTCTACATTTCTTTTCAAAACGAGCAAAGCAATTAAGAGCCCATGGAAAACCATGGATGCAAAGGGTGCCTTACACCTTCCCTTTGCATAATTACCCCCCGAACTCAGTTTTTTTATTTAAAAGGTTTTTCCTGTTCTTTTAGCCTTTCTGATATTTGGATAAAATAAAAGTCGGTGGCGTCTCTTGCTTAACCGCGACATTTCGATAAAAAGTCAGTTCACCGTATTACAGAACTGGCGACTCTGCTGGGGATTTTTTCGAATAAAAGAGGGGTTACCTTAAAAGCTTAGGATTCACTTTGAAATGTTTTCTATTATTTGCTTTGCTTGCTTTATTTTTCATGGCTGTTTTGGGAAAAATGAAGGACGAATCCTACACCCGGATTCAAGTACACCTAAGATAGGAAGTGGCATAGTCATGGCGACCTCCTTCATGTATGTGGAGGATTGGTCAATATGAGAGTTCACGCTTAAGTTAGGCCTCTATGGGTGTTCGCATGCCTCTTTTGCATAAGAGAGGTTCGTGTGGTTATCTGTAGGTGAGTCGGAGCTTAAGGACCTTTTGTTACCTTTAACCCATCTTGACTTTTAGGAACGTAGTGGGGGGACTACTCTTGATGTATGTTGAAAGCATAGTCGCTACCCGATACTACAGCTCAGATAGGTTCTTTCTCAAAGTATCATTGCATGGTATGTATGCATCATGTTCGAGGGTGCTTTAGGAGGGCTGACAATTCTGGGTAACTCGGTAGAACCCGTTGCTGATATCATCTTTATCCTTAGAAATACCTTTGGGGAAAGGTATCCCACATGATCTACACTCCATGCAAGCCAAGCCTAAGGAAATTGTGTGACTTATGTGACCTGTTTGTATTTGCTACTAACTTTTGTTTCCCTGCAGGTTTTGTTAAAAGACTTGTTTACCCTTACTATCTCACGCTGTGTATAATGAGCTACATTCACATAACATCATGACATCATGACATCATAAGCATAACATGTTGACTAACCCTTTCAAGGATCTTAGGAATTTAGGGCGCACGATTTCAGGTGCCCTTATCAAAGACTGAATCCCTAATCAAGGGGCAAGAGGATTTATTTTCCTCTGGCCACGTACCTTCCAATTCAAAGACTCGGTACCTATCAAGGGGCAAGAGGATTTATTTTCCTCTAGCCATGTACCTTCCAATTCAGAAGTATCCTGAATCAGAGGCTATGACCCACTGGATATGGTGAGCTTGATTTTTAAAGAAGGACGCTTAAAGACAAAAGTCAGAATTCTTCAAACAAATATGCGACCAAATAATTTTCTAAATGTGCTAACTATATTCCTTAAAGATCCTTGAAAACATTGCATCTGCATTCATAACATTGTATCACAGGTTTCTACCACAGATTTCTCACCGCCTCGCTGTTTATTTCAGCATCATGAATCTCGAACAATCAGTTAAGGATCTCCAAGCTCAAAACACTGAGTTCCAAGCCTTGATTCTGAATTTGTCCAAGGGGCAAGAAGAGCTGAAATCCATGCTGACTAAAAAGAAGAATAAGAAGGGCAAGAGGACTCTAAGGAAAAGGCGTAGACCGATCTTGCAACTCAGGGATGCCGAAGCCTTTGAAGACAGTGACGAAGATGAGCAAGATGATGGTGCTAGTATCAAAACTGATGCAAAAAGTAATCATGATTCTGCCAAGCCTTCTGAAGAAGAAGAGGACTACCATCATGAGGATGAACATCCTGATGACAAATATAAGTTGTTGGAAGAACGTATGAAAGCCATGGAAATCCAGAAGGTACCTGGACTGGACTTTAAAGAACTAGGACTCATCTCAGGGGTTGTCATTCCTCCGAAATTCAAGACTCCAACCTTTGCTAAGTATGATGGAGTCTCCTGTCCTAAACTACACTTGAGGTCTTATGTAAGGAAGATTCAGCCTCATACTGCTGATAAGAAGCTCTGGATCCATTTCTTTCAAGAAAGATTATCTGGAACACAACTCGAATGGTACTATCAACTGGAGGGTGCCAACATCCATACATGGGAAGATTTGGCAGCTACTTTCTATGTGCAACACCAATACAATGTTGACCTTGCGCCAACCCGCATGCAACTACAAAGTATGTCTATGGGTCCGAAAGAAAGTTTCAAAGAATATGCTCAAAAATGGACGGATCTGGAAGGCAGAGTTCAACCCCCTTGACTGACCGAGAGTTAGCTGACATGTTCATGAGTAGACTAACTGGTCCTTTCTACGGCCACTTACTGGGAAGTTCCTCATCTGGTTTCACTAACCTCATACTGACTGGGGAACGTGTTGAAAGCGGTATCTGAAGCGGTAAAATTCAATTGGCTACATATTCTAATACCACAAAGAAGGCGCACAATGAGAGGAATGAATCCAATACTGTGGGAGTAGTCCTGGCCTCTAATAAAGTGCTGGTACGAAAAAAGGGAAACCAGCGTAAGCAAGGCGCATCTAAAAGACAATTTACAAATATCAACATAACTTTGGCTGAAGCGTTACAACAGTTGCTGAAAGCAGGGCTGATTACTTTAAAGGATCCTCCTCTGAAGCCTAATACCCCATCTCATCAATATAATCCTAATGCAAGATGCGCTTATCAATTCAACAACATTGGACATGACATTAATGATTGTTGGCCATTGAAGAACAAGATCCAGGATATGATCGACGCTGGAGAAATCGAGTTCGACTCTCCTGCAACCATGCCTAATCACAACAAGAGTGCTAATACTGTGGATGGCTAGAAGGGTTGACTTTAAGATCATTAGTTTTACTTCCAGTTGCAATTTCTTTTTCTGTTTGTTTAAACATTCGACTTATGATAGACATTGTCTGTTTTAATAATCATCATTAGTGCATTGCATATGTTTGTCTTGAATAAATTATTTCGCTATCACTCGTTTTAAATTATGTCTTTAAATTGCATATGTTTTGTGATATTCAACTCCTACTAAGCTGTAAGCCTTTTAAGGGAGGATGACGAAAGCGATACCGCAACCTCATACAGTGATGCTTTTGAACGGATTATGCTGACGATGTACAGACATTGTTTCGATTCCTAAACAGTGGAGATATAAGGATGTTAATCCCTCGTAAACCCTTTAAGCCTAAGAAGTACGAGTTTTCTTTCACGTGCAAACTGAAACCCTTTAATCATAACCTGGGGCAGGGTAGTTACTCAGTTAACCCAATTATACTAGCTGCTGTTTACACAAATAATGATGGGTTCCCGCAACCAGTAAGTCATGCAGTCAATATCCACCAAAAAGAAAAAGTTATTAAGTCAAAACCTATGAAGGAGACTTATCGAAAAGTCGAAACATCCCGCTGACTGTAATCACAAAATAAGCAGTTCAGGCAAAAGTTAGGGATAACAAAAATCAAAGAAAAAAAGAGGTCACTACAAATCCTCGACCAAAGCAAAAAGAATTACAAAAAAGGATGATTGACTGTCCAAATAAACTTCTGGTGCTTCAACCACCATCAAATATCAATGTTAACACTTCAAGCTTTGCTAAAGATGAAACGCAAAGTTAACTGAGCATAGGATCGAAGAACATCACGAAGATGGGGATGGGTATAAATAAATTTTGAGCCATTAACCTTTGTTTCTTAAACCGTGAACTAAGCCACGTTACAACCCTTGAAAGTCCTAACTGAAGCATGGTTAGTTCGAAAGCATACTATCACCAAAAAGGTATCCCGACTCCTTAAGGTTTACTAAAATGCTGAGTCGATATTTCGTTTCTACAAAAATAGCATGTTTTTACAAATATCACGCTTTTACAAATCCTGTTTTAATGTTTTTCAAAAACTCAAGACAAACGTATGCATTGCATCTCATGAATTCATTATTAAACAAATTCTGCCACATAATTTCAAACGTTAGCAACAGAAAGAATTTGCACAGGGTATAACTAATGACTCAAAGTTATCCCAACCAACAAAGATTACTCCAAAGAAGCAATATCTCCTACGTATACAAGGGGCATGACACGTTTTGCCCAATCAATCTGGGGCAATCAGGTCAAGATTCCAAGAATCTTTCAGAAGACAAACAGTCCAAAGGCATACATCCCAAGTGGGTTTCAAACCACCTCCCGATCAATTTGGGGCAATCAAATCAAGATTTAAGGAATCTCTCAGGAGCACCAAAACAATCAGGGGCATGCACCCAAGTGGGTCAGAAGCCATCACTCGATCAGTCAGGGGCATCATCCTAAAGTTTAGGATTACTAGGGGCATATCGCCCATAGTGCACATCTCATAAAGTCCTCGTGAGGCGAATCTTTCCAAAGTTCCTACTAGCAGAGGCACACCTATGCAAGTCCAGTTTGACACTTCGATCAATATCTATTGGTGTGTCCTAATCAATACAAATCCAGGAATGACAGCTACCATAATACCGGGGGAAACGTTCAAGATACCCACGTCTTCCACACAGCCGATTTCACAAGATCATATCTGTCATACCCCAATTTTTGACCTAAGATACCACCTCATATCATTTGCATATGCATCATTTGCATCTCTAACAAATTGCATAGCTTGTGTTTGTTACTTGTGCTCAGCAGGGTTTAATCAAGAAATCACTCATCAGTACAAGTAACAATCAATTAGGGTCTTGTTTTCCCTTCATCTCAAAAGAACCATCTTCATCAACAATCAACATTTGGTCCTCAAAGATTCATTTTAACAAGCTCAGAGACTTTGAATCAACCAGATTAGGGTTTTGACTGAAGATAGCACACCCCTGACTTTTGCTCAGGATTTGACCTAATGACTTGAGGCATGACCTCAAGACCTCAAATGCATCATCTTGACCTAACCTATTGGCTCAAGACATCTCCCTACACAGGGACTGATCAACAGTGAAATTTCAAATCATTAGATTAGGGTTTTTGAACTATCAGGGACTGAAATCAGGGATCATATTTGGGAAACCCTAAAAAGCTCCAGGGGATAACTCAAAGGTTTTAATCATCTTCTAATAATCCCTATGACAATGTCCAATGGAAATTGTATCTCAATTCAAGATCCACAATCATCAATTTCATCAGGTCGACAATTAGGGTTTTGACCTAATACACCTGAACAACTGACTTTTTCATCAGAACATGGTGCCACAACTTAAACCATGGCTCAAGGTCCTCTAATAACTCAAACCATTTGGTGAGGATAGCTTGGTTCATTTGAAATCTCCAAAAACGCGATTCGTCTGAAAAAGTCAACTGTACAAGATCACCATTGACTTTTTGGAAATTTTGGTCAACCATGACTTTTGAAGTTTCAAATCATCAATATATGATATATGAAGTCATTTGAGCAAGGAAAATCAAGAAAATCAATCAAGAATCAAAAAGTCAAAAGTTTGACTTTCATACTTTGAAAAATTTCTAAGTGTTTTTCAATGGTTTTTTCCAAACTTTGGAAGGGAATAACTCAAAATTTCACCTACAAACTGAAGAAAACTTCCAACATGAAAGTTGTAGATTTTGATCCAATGAACAACTTTGTCACATAAAATGATTTTCCAAAAGATCAACCATTTAAGAGATATGGAGCTTCAAAGTTGGTATCTTTTGAAAATTTCACTTAAAATCTCACTTTCTTCAAAGTTCATGGATCTTTTTCACCCATTTCCTTACAGGTCTTGAAGAAACTTTCAACTAGGGTTTTAAAGCACATAACATGAGCTTTCCAAAATGTCCAAGAGCATGAAAAAATATGGAGCATAGCTATGGCTTTGAATTATGCATTTAGTGATCATTTTCACTTGAAATTTCAAACCATTTTCACTAAGTTTCAATACTATATGACCTATAATGCAAGTAATGATGCATCAATGCAATAATTGAGAGATATTTTCTGGTTTGAAGATCAGAATGGAAGAGGATAAGAAGCTTGGAAGATTAACCATGGTTAAGTCACTTTTAACCATTTGCATTTAATGTAAAGATTCCATTTTATCTCCAAATGCCAAATCACCATTCTTTGATCAACTTGCAAAGCTCTGCATTCAGAATCCTTGGCCTATAAATATAGGTCCAAACTTCATTCAAAATCACACCAAAACCTCATAATCATAGGTTTTCTCTCTTCTTTCTTAAGTTGCAAGTTTCATGAGTTTCAAAGAGGAAGAATTGCAATTTCCATCTCTTGCAATTTTTGAGCAAAGTGTTGCTTCTAACACATCCTAAACATCATATGGAAGTTGTTTGATCCACTTACACACCCCAAAAACACCTAAATCTCAGAATCACTACCTCACTTCCCAAATATGCATAACACTAGCCTTATCATGCCAATTTTCATTCTAACTCATTTATGTCCAAGTTAATCATCCAAACACATCCCATGTACCATATATGAACTATCCCAATCATCATCCCTGACCTGTAACTCCAAAATCACCAAGCTTGATCCTCACTTGAGCCCTACTGTAGATCGGGTATCACCAATTGATCCAGAGGTTTTCAGTTCATTCCAATCATCCAAATATGTTCCATAAGGTCCATTGAAGCTGTCCAGATCAAGAAACAACATATGGAACCTCTCATTTGCAGAATTCGATTCTCAGTTTTGGAATTTTTAAGGTAAGTTCTCTTGAACTTCAAACTCTATCATTCATGCATCATAAATGAAAAACTGCTTTACCATCATGTTTCTGCACACATATGGATCATTAACCCTCAATCAATTACATCATAACTTGCACATACACGATTTTAGATTGAATCATAGATTTAGGGTTCTTCGTGTTCATCATAAAATTGATAGCCCTAGAGTTAAAATAAATGAAATTAAATGGTACCATCATGTTCCTTGTGAAAAATCGAGCAAGATAGGCTATTCACTTGATCCAAACAATTCAGTTTTAAGAATTTTCAAAATCAAATGGGGATGGTGTTCTTGGCGCCATTTTCTGTTCTGAAATTTCAAATGTTAGTTTTTAAATATAACTAAATGGAAGCGTGTTACTTACAAGCTGCGCGCGCAGCTCAATTGGCAAGTGTTTTGGTTGGTAACCTCCAGGTCGTGGGTTCAAACACTTGTGAGACCAAACCCTTTTTTTATCACTATTTTTCTTTCTTTTTTCACACAACTTTAATCAATTAATTAACCAATCAAATTAATTCATTTTTACTTCATTTTTTGTGCACTTCTTATTTAACACATATATTTTATGAATATTAAAAAAAAATCACAAAAAAATATTTATTTGATGTGTTTTTATTAAGTTTAAAGTGACTTGTTTTTAAATGTTTTTAATACTTTAAAAATAGCTTTTTTCACTTAATTTTCAAACTTAATCACTTGTAATTATTTTTTGTGATCAAACCCTAATCACTTAGGTCTTAATTAAGCATAAAATTTGTTTTTATCTTAATTAAGTTGACTTTTGTCAAAATTCAAACTGTTTTAAAACAAACGATCAAAGTTTTTCAAAACAATAAACCATTTCTTTTTGGTTTTCTTTTCAAAAGAAACTCTTGATCAAATCTTTTTGGATTGATCAACTCATTTTCAAAACCATGGGCCTCTTGAATATTAGAGAGTATAAGTCCCATTCCTTTTTCTTTGTACAGTTTTTCTTAAAAACTTCTTTCAAAAAACAAAACTTTCAAACTGTTTTCAAAACGACGAAACCTCGCGTTTTTTAACAAAACAATCAACCATGTTTTATAAAATAAAACATGGGCCTCCACATAGGTATAAGTCCCATTCCCTTACATGAAATTAGGTATTTCATTTTACATACACCTTTTTGTACATACCTCGATCAATTTGATTTTTAACCTCGAATAACAAATCAAAAATGAAGGTTTTCTTTAAATCTTCCCAAAAATACCATGGGCCTCCATGTAGGTATAAGTCCCAAGCCCCTTTGTAAATACTTGTTTACATAACCTCTGAATAAACTCAATGGGCCTCTCCCCGAGTATAAGTCCCGAGCCCCCGTGTATACAAACGGATCATCCTTACAGGTATATTTCCTTCATAAACTCCATTGTATACACACACCTTGTTATATATAACTGTTCATACTTGTTCATAGTTGTTCATGTACTTGTTCATATTTGTTCGTACTTGTTCATATTTGTGACTGTGTTATATATACTTGTTCAACTTAGTACAACACTAGGTTCCCCATAGCCTCCTATTGGGCTTCGTGCAAAGAATCTCCCTAGTTTAGGTTAGGACATAGAGTATGGTTTCCCGGTGAAATCGCTCTAAGAGCTCAAACCAACTATACCATGCCTCCTCTTGGGCTTCATACAAACGACTTGTCCCTCCCATAGCCTCCTCTTGGGCTTACAATGCAAGGACCCTCGACTGTCCCTCCCATAGCCTCCTCTTGGGCTTATAATGCAAGGACCCTCGGATAGCCTCCTCTTGGGCTTCGTACAAGGACCCACAGAGATTAGAAATTTATCATCTCTATGATAGGAGTATCTCATCTATATCATCACAAACAATCAATCAATCAAATTTCTTTTTTTGCCACAAGGCTGGCTAATCAATCAAACCTTTTGCCACCATACTGGCTGATTAATCAAAGTTTTTGCCACAAGGCTGGCTTCGTCGAAACTTTTGCCACAAGGCTGGCTGATTAATCAAAACTTTTTGTCACAAGGCTGACTTCATTGAAAGTTTTTGCCACAAGGCTGGCTAAACAAAAACATCTTTATCATTCTAAGCGCCATAAGTGGCACAGCCCAGGGCTTATAATGAAAAGATTTCAAACAAAAAACAAACAGATGTATGTGATGATATAGATTAGATACATCGAACATTTAGATGACATTTGTCTCTTTTCCTTTGCTTCCACTAGCATAAGTGGGAACTACGATTGCTCTGACTTTCTCAACATCCCTTTGAGAATACGTAGGCACAAGGTCGTATCCTTGGCGAGCAAAACTTCTCCCTTAAACCACTCAAACCTTAGCACCCGTAGACCCCGAGCTACAGATGCTCTGATTCCCTCTAAGGGATATGTAAGCAGAGGATTGTGATGATCTTTGCGAGCATAATCAAACAAACACCTTAGTTTCCCACCTATTTCACAACAGAACCTCCACAATAGCACAGAATGAAAAACATAGCGAAGAAGCCTATAGAGTACTATAGATACGTTGGGTTCTAATACCTTCCCTTCGTATAACCAACCCTCTTACCCAAGATCTCTCCCCCACTTTTAAGGTTATTGCAGCTTTTTTCCTTTTCCTACTTTGGAAATAATAAAAAGTTTGGTCGTGACAAAAACAAAGAAAAATCTTTTTCTTGAGCACTCGAGCCCAAAGAAGGCATCAGGTGTCTCATCCCACAAACGATGATTTTTCCCCGCGACAATATCCCCACAGAGCAATCCTCAAGAAGATATCTTCAAACATACTCGTCCAACAAAGACATATCTCCCCAACAGAGTTTATATCTTTAACATTACCGGTTCCCCGACACTTTGCTCATCTCCAACATGGGTTACTAATACTTTTTATCCCCAATCAGGGTACATCAAGTTACTGATCATCCCCGAGCAAGAATCATAAATTCCCAGCTGAGCATCTTCAAGACGAGATCAAACATCAAAATTGTAACACTACAGAGATTTATTTTCTCAGAATACTCCAAATAGCATCAGTCATACATCATATACATCACATACATATTCATAAACTACATACGGTTATAATTCATACATAACATACGAAGTGCCCCATTTATTTTGAGGACTCCATCCCATTCATTACATGCATCATAAATATTACATAAAAACTGACAATATGTGACAGGTACATTACAAAGATTCGAATCTTATTCAAAGCAAAGCCTAACACACGGCCTTCCAGACATCTACGGATGCAAATTTGATTAGTCTAACGCACGACTTATCTTTCAGCCTAACGCACGGCCTTCCAGACATCTACGGATGCAAATTGGATTAGTCTAACACACGACTTATCCTTCAACCTAACGCACGGTTTTCCAGACATCTACGGATGCAAATTGGATTCAGTCTAACGCACGACTCGTCCTCCAACCTAACGCACGGTTTTCCAGACATCCACGGATGCAAATTGGATTCATTCTAACGCACGACTCATCCTCCAAACCTAACGCACGGTTTTCTAGACATCCACGGATGCAAATTGGATTCAGTCTAACGCACGACTCATCCTCCAACCTAACGCACGGTTTTCCAGACATCCACGGATGAAATTGGATTCAGTCTAACGCACGACTCATCCTCCAGCCTAACGCACGGCTTTCCAGACATCTACTGATGCAAAGTGGATCCGGTCTAACGCACGAACCATCCTCCAATCTAACGTATGACTCATCCTAAGTATATTCTTCAGATACGGTCTAACGTACGACATATTCTAACTCTCAAGTCTATTAAGCTCGATGGCATCTTTAAGCCCATCTCAACCAAGTCTCTCAACATCCGGATGACATCTTTAAGCCCATCTCCAATAAACTTTCTCTCAAGCCGGATGACATCTTTAAGCCCATCTCCGACAACACTCTGCCTAGATGGCATCTTCAAATCCCATTTCCGATAAAGGTCCCTACTTCATCCAGGGCAAATTCTTGGGTATTCTAGTGTTCAATCCTCTTCTACCTTCAGATTCTAACAGGCACACATGCCAGTCTACATCTTCAGATATAAGAAAATTGAACAGGGGCAGCTGTCATACCCCAAACTTTTCCTACCATTTCTCTTGTTCAAATTCAAAATCAAGGCACAATGTTCAAAGACACCCTCTCCTAAACAAGGTTCAAGAACTAGGGTTTTGTTGTTCTGAGGAAAAATCAATGGATCAAAAGCTCCAATGAATCTCATATGTTCTACGATATTCCAAACTACTTTCATGACAAAATTCAGAGCTCAATTCGAAAGACTGATCACTCAATTGCTCAGAAAGTCAACAGTCGACTAATTTGACCTAAAAGTCAACTATGGTCAAAGTACAGTCAAAACTCCTGATTTTTTGTCAACATCCTTATTTTGAAGTATCATTCACCATTTGATCAAGAATTGATCATGGTTCATCAAGGAAAGATCAGAAATCAACAATTCCAAAAGTTTCTAAATTAGGGTTTTTCATAGGAGAAAGTTAACCGAACTTTGACCACACATAACTCCTACATGGAACATCAGAAATTTTCCATCCAAAGCTCATTTTGAAGGAAATTGAATTATCTACAAATTTTTCTCTCACATGCCAAGTCTAAAAATGCTCCATTTGGGAGATATGGACCAAAACATTATAGGTCCTTTTCAAAAGTCAACACAAGTCATTTTTTTCAAAAGAGCACACAAGGAGCATGGAATATTATTTTGATGTGGGACCAAAAACGTTGGTTAGAGGACTCTTTAAGGTTGTTAAAAAGTCCAAGAACTTGAAAAAATATTGAAGTATGAGGAAATGGCAAGGTGTACAAGTTCATTGATTTTCAAGGGTATGTATGAAGGAAAAAGGCCCAAAATCCCAAACACTTCCAAATGGGCCTATATTCTTTTCATCCAATCTTCATCTTAAGCCCATGCACGCCCCAAAACAAGAGTCTTGTCATTTTATGATTTTTATTAATTATTTTATGGTTTTTTTGGCTTTAAATCATAAATAAATTATGTAAAATAATAAAATAAATGAGAAATTTGATTTGCTTGGATTTTAAGTCAAAGGAACCAATCAAATATTTTCCCTTAATTACCCAAGGGATGATTGGAATGAGAAGATACAATATTGTCCATAATTAGAAAGAAAAAAAATCAATTTCCAAATCAAATCTTCCATGATTGATTCACAAGGATTTGGACCAATGTTATTGCCCTAATTCCATCTCTTATAAGTACTGAAACATTCCAGACCCCTAGTTTACGAAATTTTGGCCATAAGACCCCTAGTTTACGAAATTTTGGCCATAAGAACCCTAGTAGAGCTTTGAAATTTTGGAAGAAAAATCAAATTTGGATTCTGAGGTACAAGCCAATTCAAGGCATCTAATCAATCTCAATACGTTCCTTGGGAGTTTCTGAAGCGATACCTATCATCACACAAGAGCAATACCCCCCCAGAATCATCTTCTGCAAGCTCTGGTTTGTGCTACTTTAAGTTTGCTCGATTACGCTCCTTCACGCACCATAAACGAATTTCATTCATATATTTGTGTTTGTTATAATGTTATGGACGATTCTCGACGTTTAATTGCTATTATGTGGACGATTGGATAATCTGCCATTGTTAGGGTTTCAAGGTCTCGATTGGGGTTTTGTGTTTCAGGTAACATTAGGCTTAACCATAAGTGCTAACATGCTCGCAAAGTCTAAACGATCTCATTCATAGTGTCGCGAAATTTTTTTGTATTGTTTTGGTAGGATTCGCTATTTTGCAGGGCTATGGCAATGATGAAGAAACCGTCGCTAAAGGTATGAACACCTAAAACGACGGATGGATGTTGAAGAAGGGTGCGTGTCACCTCCCTATTGGCTGAGGCTGCGCGCGTTTTAGTTTCAAACTTCAGACCACTCCAGTGCGTTAAGATGCACATGCGTACCATACTCCCTCGTTATCTCAACCATTAGATGAAATCTCAGGCAATTCCAACGCTATTGAAGCTGCATGCGTAACATGGTCCACATTAGATGTGCCACACCTGATCCACACGCTAAGTTTCTAATTTTTTTTCTTTTTAATTACATAACATTTTATTTTTGTATATTATTTATCATATAGTTTTTTTATATATAATATTTATTCTAAAAAATATTTTAATAATTCCTTGGCTTCATAAAAAAGTTTATTTTGATATTAATTTTTATTTTGATTTGTTTGTTTTAAAAATAAAAAATATTTGTTAATAGTTTCATTTGATTTGAAATTGGTTTAAACTGTTTAAATTATTTAAATTAATTATAAATTTTTTATTAATTGATTAAAAAATATATTAAGGTTAGATATTTAATCAAAAACTGTTTTCTCACCGATTTAATTAATTAGGTTAAAAAAAAACAGTAATTAATTAAATTGATTATTTATTTGGTTAATTCTTATTTAATTTGTGCCCAAATCAGGGATTCCGAGAATTTGCTATACACTGAAAAAATGTTTTTTTGCGCATTCCTTTTTCAGGGTAATTATCAGATGACTTCCGATTACGCGCCACGCCTTTTACAAAGCTAAGTCCTGGCTTTATTTTCCTTTAAATGTTTATTTGCATTATAAAATTGTTATTAGGGTTAAAACCTCAAAATTCAATGGACTCTTTTACACTCACGCATTTTGCCTATTTTTGCCCATTTTTCAGGGTTTACCATCGGGGTTTGTCCGACTACGAACCATATCAGATCAAAGCTAAGTCCCGATTCAATTTCTTTTTACATTTATTGTTTCCTTTTACATTTAATTTAATATTAATTCTGCCTTTTAATTTCAGTTATTTATTTTGCCTTGCTGATTCAAATGAACTGTCCATACACTCACCCCTTTGTATTTGTTTTCTTTTTCCCCAATTTTCAGGGTTAGCCAACCGTCAAAGCTCGACTAGTCGGTAACCCTAAAACCCAACCTCACTTATTTTTCTTTCTTTAATTATTACTTGAGTCAGATCTATTATTCCTCTTTTCCCATCCCCATAATATTTTTGTATCTGTTCCGAGGTTGTATTGTTTGGCCTTGAAGGCACTTAAACCTATCATTATATTATTGTGTGGTTAGTAATTCTAGGGAGTGACAACCATGAATTGAATTAGAATAACCTAATTACAAGATAATATAATCCAATCTGATCACGTGATTGTTGCACCCACGCACCTTTTTATGGTACCCCTCTTGTTGCCTGTTGCTTGTTGCCTTGTGTTTTTTGCAGAATAGCCTTGTCCCTCGAATACGAGGATATCTCAGCCATGTTGCCTCGACTAATGCAAAGATCATAAGTCCCTAATGATGCTGCCTTCGATACACTAAATATGATCTCGTCCCTCGGAAGTTGCCTACGAAGGGCTGAGGTATCCTCTGGTTGCCTAACGAAGATGGCTATTCTGATCCTTCCCTTAGACTACCTGCCTCCTCTATGGCTAGGGACAGTCTTTGGCGAACGATAACTCGATGACCCGTTAACCTCCAAATCAAAGGACTTCCTTGCCCTCCTATGGCAGGGATAGTCCTGAAAGGCTAAAGAACATTTTTCATCTAACCAGGTAATTGCTCCTAATTGCCTTGCTCTAAAAATCGTTTTCTACTCTGTTTTCTAAACATTCTCAAGGCTACGCTCATTTACGAGCTAAAGTCCTTGTTTTCTTCTTCTTCTACATTTCTTTTCAAAACGAGCAAAGCAATTAAGAGCCCATGGAAAACCATGGATGCAAAGGGTGCCTTACACCTTCCCTTTGCATAATTACCCCCCGAACTCAGTTTTTTTATTTAAAAGGTTTTTCCTGTTCTTTTAGCCTTTCTGATATTTGGATAAAATAAAAGTCGCTGGCGGCTCTTGCTTAACCGCGACATTTCGATAAAAAGTCAGTTCACCGTATTACAAAAGGGTTTTCCAATATTCTTTTCAAGATCATTCTCATTAATTTCATTGACTGGAATACTTTCAGTGATAAGGTCAAAGATGATTCTTCCGAGAGGAATGTGATTCTTCATCCTGTCACTTCCATTCATGGTTGTTCTAAAACTGTCTCTTAAGTGATAGAAAAGGAAGGAAGGCTCACACCGAATTTTGAAGTAATAAAGAATAAAAGATATATCAAATCTCCAGGTAAATAGACTGACACACCTTTGGTCTTTCAGAGAGAATTGTAGACACCAGATTCTTGGCCCAAATTCTTAGATGATCATGAAGACCATCATTCTTGGAAACTCGTTGAGACTTGAAAATGGTTCAATTGACTTCAAATAAATCCGACCATTTGTGTACTGCATCATAACATCTCTTTCCTTCTCCATTTTGATTAAGAAGTTTTAGATGCTTTGTTCATTGATTATGATCTTCTTTACTTTGACAAAGGAGACAACTTGATAAATAGATGTTTTTGCATTAACCCAAAAATCTTTCACAAGATGAGGGTAAAATGGACCGCTGAGACGATTGAAGTAGTTTTCCCATATTTGAAAGATTACATCAGCTAAAAGGTTGAACCCATTATCTTTCAAGTTTTGAAAGTCAATTAAGGGTTCACAGAGAACTTGCAATGAATCCAAGTCAATGCTCAGAGTGTCTTAAGGAATATCATAGGATTGTTCTTCCATTAGGTTTTGATCAACGCCCAAGAGTACTTGCTTGATTTGAAGAAAATGAGGAGGCGGTTTGGGTAGAGTGTATTTGACCATTTCACTGGATACTTTAAATTGGGAATCCATGGTTATTTGGTGATACACAATTTGAAGCAAGAAGATTTTGGAGTTGGAACGATAAAGGAGTGATAGAGGAATAATGAGTTTAAATAGTAATGAAACGCGATAACTTAATACGCAAGCGTGATAAAGATTCAGTGAAAATGATGATTTTTCAACTGCTTCCGACATAAAACGCATAGATGAATATGCCAATAAATGTGCGTAATGATTATACTTCCTTGATAAGTAACCTAGAAAATCTCAATAGTACTCGTGAATTGACATAAAACACAATTAGGCTTTTCTTCATAATAGTGTATATGTGCGTGTGTGTGTGTAAAAGTAAGATTGAGAGAATTAGATGACACCTGGAATAGTCACTCGACAGCTGTTGATGCTGCAGTTGATTTCCTTTAGAGATTTGTTTTCTAAGGCTTTCATCAGTTTTGATATCAAGAAGTCATGAACTGATTTAATTAACATGAGGTTCCGTTTATTGGAACTCTGTTTCTATTTATTTTTGTTTCGAATTGGTCAGGGGCCCTTTTGCCTTGGAAAATTATAAAGTTACCTCATGGAGAGTTAGCTGCACCCACAAATGATATAAATACTACTGTTGCATTAGCTTTACTTACGTCAGTAGCCTATTTCTATGCGGGTATTTCAAAAAAAGGATTGGCCTATTTTGGTAAATACATCCAACCAACGCCAATCCTTTTACCAATTAACATCTTAGAAGATTTCACAAAACCCTTATCGCTTAGTTTTCGACTTTTCGGAAATATATTAGCGGATGAATTAGTAGTTGTTGTTCTTGTTTCGTTAGTACCTTTAGTAGTTCCTATACCTGTTATGTTCCTTGGATTATTTACAAGCGGTAGCCCCTGAGCATACCAGCAGCTTCTGATTGTTTTCTTTAGAGCTTCTTATATTCATACCTTCATGCATTATATTGAGGAAATGAGCATTTCACTCTTCTTTACACGAAAGAGTTCCTACTGAGCAATACTGAGAAATTAAACGGTATACCGAATCTGATTGTTGAAAACATCCCATACTCAAAAAGAATTAACTTTCTGCAAACAAGGTTCCTTGCTACTTGACAAAGAGGAAGGAGAATGTTTATAAAATTAATATTTATGAATTGACAAATCAAAAGGTAGTTTGCCTTGTGTCAGTGAATGATGAGAAATGGGTTTGGCACAAAAGGTTAGGTCATCTAAGTGGAGACTAATCTCCAAACTTAGCAAGCTACAACTTTTTAAAGGGCTGTCAGATCTTGATTATCACTCATATGCTCTTTGTGGAGCATATCAAGCAGGAAAGATTAATAAAACTTCTTTTAAATATAAGAATATTGTCTCTACCTCTAGACCCTTAAAATTGCTTCACATTGATTTATTTGGTCATGTTGGGTTAAATTCCTTAGATCTAAAGATGAACCATATGAGGTATTCAACATATTTTGCTCACAAATACAGTCTGAAAAGGAATCAAAGATTTTAAAAGTAAGAAGAGGTCGTGGTGTTGAGTTTAAAAACGAGCCATTTGAAAGTTTTCGTGAAAAACATGGAATTATCCATGAGTTCTGTTCTCCTAGAACTCCACAGCAAAATGAGGTTGTAGAAAGAAAGAACATGTATTCGCAAGAAACAAATGGCTAGAACCATGATCCATGAAAATCATCTTCCGAAGTACCTGTGGGCAGAAGATGTTAATACTTCTTGTTATGTTTAAAATCGAATCTATATCATACTAGTTATGAACAAAACATCATATGAATTGTTTAAGGGAATAAAGACAAGCATATTTAATTTCATCAATTTGATTGTACATGTTACATCCTGAACAATAAAGTCTATTTGAAGAAATTTGATGATAAAACTCAATAGGGTGTCTTTTTAGGATACAATGAATGCTCTAAAGCATACAAAGTGTATAACTCTAAAACCAGAATGGTTGAAGAGTCTATACATGTCAAATTTGACGACAAAGATCCTGACTATAATATGTTAGAGCTTGTTGAAAGTGTTGCAAAAAGTTCAGGTTTCTAAAGATCATCAAAAAGTCGGATCTTCAGAAGCTAAGAGCTCAAAAGCTGCTGGCTCGGATGTTGGTGTAACAAAAGCTAACCCATATTCTGAAGCTCACCCAAAAGCTGCAAGTTATGAAGAAGCCCAAAAGGGTTCAGAAGCTTCAACTCTTCCAAAGTGGTCTTTCAAGTATAAAGCTTCTCTTCTAGAAGAGCTGATATTTGAGAATAAAGATGATCCCCCTGAGAACTAGATCAACATTCAGATATGATAATCTATGATAGGATTTATCTCCTTGATTAAGCCTGTAACACCCTATAATTTTAATTTTAATTTTTAATTTATTTGGTATTTAAATTAATAATTAGAGTTATTTGGCTTTTTGGAAATTATTTGGAAAGACTGGTGTAAGCCATTGGGCCTGCATGGAATTAGTAAGTAAAGGGGGTGTTATGTTAGTAAAGCCTTTTACTAATTAGAATCTATTTTCACAAAATTAAGGAAATTGGGAAAAGGGAAAAGGAACGTGAAAAGAAGAGCAGAGGAAACGAGAGAAGCAGATACGTGAAAGAGAAGAAGAAGAAGAAGAAGAGAACCTTCAAAAGCTCCGATCAAAGGTAAGGGGGGACTCTTCGGGTTAGTGATTATTATACAATCAAGGGTAGTTGAACTGATTAGGATTGTTATTTAGTTCGATTCCATGTTTTGGTTTTGGGGTTTTGAGGGATTTAGGTTGTTTATGTTGATTTGATGTAATTGATGAATTTGATGAATGGTTTGGTGTTAGATGACTTCTAAAACATGTTATATTTGTTTAATGTTATGTTATTTGATGAGGTTTTGGTATGGGACTGTTTTGGTGCGATTTAGATGAGATTGGGAGAAGAAATATGTTAAAATCGCAGAAAAATTCTGCATCTGTGCAGTGTGCGTCGACCTATAGGTTCCCAAAAGGCCAGCATGAGTCGACTCATGATCGGCATGCGCATACCCGAGGGGGCAGAAAATCTAATGCGTCGACCTGAAGGGGGTTTTGCGTCAACGCATAACATCCAATTTTTGACAAATTTTCTGAAGGTCATAACTTCAAAACCGTACATCCGTTTTGAGCGCCATTTTGAGCGCTGCGAAGCTAATTTAAAGCTTTAGATGATGAGTTGAGAAAATGGGCAGTGGTCCTATTTGATTTAAATGTTGATTTAATTTAATGAATGGACTATAGCATTGTGTACATATATGTGTGAATGTAACAATGTGTTGTTGTGGTGGTGTAGCCACTTTGAATTTCATTTTGATTGGGTGGTGTTTTGACATGATTATATGCGATATAACCGAATGATTGCTAATACATGTGCATTCTTATTGGTGATGAAATTGTTAGTTGTAATGAGACGATGCGAAGCATCGGATCGGTGATGTTATAAGTATGTCATATGTGTGCATTCATTCATATGCATTTTGGTGATGTGTAACACCCCATATTTCTAATTTTAATTTAATTGGAAATTAAATTATTAATTAGAATTATTTTGGTATTTGGTTGAATTATTGTAGAATTATGGATTAAGGGCCATTGGGCCGGATGGTGAGGTTAGTAGTATGGGGGTGCGAAGTGAGTAAGCCCATTACTAACTATTTTATGTTTTCATAAAATAAGGGAAATAAGGATTTGGGAGAAGGGAAGAACACGTGAAAAAGAAAGGGCAAAAGAAGAGAAGAGGAGCAAGGAGGAGGAAAACCCGAAAAACTCAAAGAGAATTAAGAACCTAATTCCAGGTAAGGGGTGATTACTCTAATTATGTAGTATTATGATTTTGATGATGATAGGATTGAATTAAGGGATTAGAATCTCTATTTGGGATGTTAGGTTTTGTAAAATACCAACACTGACATGTATGATTTGATGAATTGACTGCAATTGATGATGTAGTATTGTTACATGATGTTATGGTATGTTGTTTGTGCATTAGAATCATGTATTTGGAGTATTTTGATGTTATCGATGATCAATTCCGTAATGGTATGAGTTGGTATGTGTTTGGGATGCATAAAAGCCTTAAAAATCATGTTTTTCAACTACTGGGTTCGTGGGAACTGGTTCCCATGTGGGAGGAACCGGGTTCTAATGTTTTTAAACGTTAAAAATGACATTTTTGGGTCCAGGAACCGGTTCCCATGTGGGACGAACCGGGTTCCAGTACAAATTCCAGCAACACGTTTTGAAAATTGTTCTATCTTTAAAAGCTTCTAATTTTCAAACCGTAAGTCCGTTTTATATGCCGTTTTGGACGTTGTTCCTTAAATTGAATGCTCTACCATATGAAATAAAGAAAACAACAATAACTTGATTTTATTTTGACAAATATCATTTTCTTCAAATGTGGTTTATTCTTGTTTTGCATAGTTGATGAGGTGCAATGAATTGTTGTTTGCATAATTGAATATGTGCAATGATGTGTGTTGTTATAATGTGATTGTTTCTGCTTGTTATGCAATGGATGTTGTTCGTGGTAAATATGGTTATCATGTGTTTTGATGAATGATGATGCAAATGGATGTTATTCATGGTAAATGTTGTATCATGCGTTTTGATGGATGATGATGATTGATTTGTTTTGAATGATGCTTATACATGTACATACTTGTTGTGACGTTATTGGTAAGATGTTATAAAGCAATGTTAAGCATCGGGTTGATAATGATATAAGTATGTGACATGTGTGAATTCATTCATAAATCATTTGCATTGGAAGGCTAATTCCCATTGTGCGGAGATTAGCAGGCAGTCATCGTGTGCCCATGTGGGGTGTGAGCGATGAGGCAGTAGTCGTGTGCCCATGTGGGGTGTGAGTGACTAAAGGACAGTATCAAAGAGAGAAGTCCTGTGAATGTGATTCACGAATTTTGGTACCACATGCATAAGAGTCTGCATGGTCTTTGTATAAATTGTGACATGTCTGGATGAAATCCGGTGTTATGATTGTGTGGTGTTATTGGTGCATATTTTTGACTTATGCTTGTGATTGGTATGAATTGATAAATCTGAATATGCTAAGTAGGGTGGATAATTGCTTATGAAATTCTATATCTGATGATTTATAATGCTATTTAATTATGATGTAGTCTCACCCTTACTTTGATGACTTCAGATTGAAGTAGCGGTTTAAGCGATCGGTGAGGATGACTCGTAGAGTTTATCCGGTTATGTGGAGTCGTGTCGGTCATGCTCTGATCTTGTAACACTGGGGGTCGATAGTCTTAGAGTTACTTGATATACATCGTTGTCATTATTGGTTATGGATTATGTATTGTTGATTTGTTTAGATATGTTTCTTAACATTGTTAAAATGAGTTTCCGCTGTGCTAAACACATGTTTTGATAATTGGTTTAATTCTAATAAAGCATGACAAACGACTTGGTATTTTATTCATTTTATTAATTGTAACATCCTTGTTGTATAATTACTCTGATCTTTATTATATTTTTCGCGGGGTTTTTTAGAAGGGTGTTACAATAGTGGTATCAGAGCAGGTCGGTCCGTCCGGCCAATTGTCGAGTCAGTTGAGTTGCGCGACAGTTAAATATTGTCGGCATATTATCCCTTGGTACGCGACATGTGAGTGAACCATTGTCGGTACTTGGTTGTTTGTTGCGGAAGTTGGTTTGAAACAAGTGGGGGAGAAGCTTCGCTTCTCGGTTATGTTTCAGTTGTAAGATGATTGGTTCAGTAGGCTGTTGTTGGCAACAGTGCAAGCGTTGTTGGAGCTTGTTGTTTTCTGAATTGAAGGTGAATTAGAATTAGGACTCGACTGGTAGCTAAGTTGGAACATCTGGAAGGAAGATGATTAGAGGTAATTGATGATTATCTGTAGGAGAGGGAAATTAAGAAGTTGCAATGTATCAGCTTTGCTGAGGGGCTGCAAAGTTGTCAGTTGAGTAGCCTTGTATCTCGGAAGAGGTTCAGCTGCAAGTTTGCAAGGAGGATTGCTGTCGTAATGTTTCAGAAATCGCACTTCGGCAATGGGATGTGTTGCTCAAGTTATAAGAATGTTTGGAAGTGAAGAGATATGATAAGGAGCTGTTTGGAATGTGATCGAGTTGAAGAGAATGAGTTTTGGAGTGAGATTTTCGTAAGCAAAACGCCGGAAAATTGCTGAATAGCTGCAGAACTTCGAAAATTCATAACTAGAGTTCTGGACGTCCGATTTGAGTTCCGTTTGAAGCGTCGGAAAGCTAACGAGATGAACTTCGTTATAAAAATGGTTGCAGTAGCTGTAACATATTTAATTGTGACAGGATGATGTTGGAAAGAGGTGAAGTTGCGGTTACGCGTGCTCTTAGAACTAGACTTGTTTGTTGGTACGGCACGGGATGTCAGTGTCAGAGTTGAACGGATTGAAGGAATAATTAAAAGGTTTGTTGAGAAGCAATTTTAGGAATTAAGTGTACCATTTAAGGAGTTTTGGAAATATCATTTAAGGTGTCGCTGCATGGCGTCAGTGTTGCAATTTTGGACAACGATTGGAAAATTCATATCTTGAGATCCGAGTGTCTGATTTAAGTGCCGTTTGGGGCATTGCGAAGCTGACTTAATAACCATGATATATGTTGTTATTTGATGTTTAAGGTTTGTTTGAAATGTGTTCCCCTTATAAAAACAGAGAGGTATGAATTCTGGGTTGTTGGGAACCGGTTCCCAGATAGAGACAACCCGGTTCCCCATAGTAAAAATCAGAGACGAGTTGTGGGAAGCAGCCAGGAACCGGTTCCTGTGTGGGAGGAACCGAGTTCTACTGTGTGTTTTTGGAAAATTGTTTTTACTTTAAAAACCCATAACTTTTGATCCTATGAGGAGATATTCTGAAGTTGGTTAAGGAAGCGCAAAACTTGTTGAATAGGAATGCCTACTACCGCGATTGTTTGAAACAAAATTGAGTAGAATATGTTGTTGAGGATTAAGTTGATGAGGTGTTCGGTAATAAAGATGATTTGAGTACCGATGGATTTTAGTGAAGAATGAATTAGTAGAAAAGGTGAAATAAGTTTTAGTACGGTTGAAGTCGTATTTATGATGCCAAAGCAACGACATGTATAGAAGAAGAATGGTAGAGTATTTCTTACACCTATTGGTGTGAGGAAGAATTTGTTGAGATTCCGAGTGGAATAATACTTGGGCGCAAGAGATGTCATGGGATTTAGAGTGAAACCACGAGTTATGAATGTGATCACGGTCTTTTGCTAAGAAGAGGATTTTGATTTGGAACGAGATAAATAGAAATGTACGAGTATATTAGTGACTATGAAATTTGGAAGTACTTAACAAGCGTGTGATGCTAAGTGACTATGAAGCGTTGTGTAAAATGTTTGGATGTTGGTATCTCACTGATAAGATCCAATGAGAGGGAAGTGTGCGAGTTGTAAAGACTCAAGGTGAATTATCGAGCTATGACAATGTTAATGAGTTAAGTGCAAACTCGGAAAAGGACACTATTATGTAGTAACGGCGGTTTATGCTTAAATATGGTTGTCGGCTATCTATTGACAAATTGAGGATTTGATCACCCTTAATCTCTTGTTGATAGTAGACGGAATCATATAGATAGGATGAGCTTGTTTGTTACCTTAATGGTTTAGGATATGATGGATACTAAGCCGTGAGAATAATCACTCACCATGTTGTGTGAATTTATGAAGAAGTGAATATGAAAGAGTGCAGCATATTGGACGATGATTTAAGACGGGTAATCAGAGTCGCGCAGCGAAGTGAGATGCGGAGTAGTGTGCGAGTACTACTCGTGGGCAGTAAGGAATTAATATGCCGGGAGCCTACGTAGAGAACATAAATTGATCTATATGATAGATTTAGAATCTAGTGGATGCAAGGATGTCGTTCTAGAGAATTAGAACTCTTTTGAATAATTGCCAAGGCTGATGAGTATGTTATTGTGGATGTACTTAGTTAACGAGTATGTATTCAGCGAAGTTAAGGCGATGAGTGTATACTATATGATGCTACGATAATCTTATGATGTGGTAAGGTGTTATTGTAGATTCCATATGTAATGAGGAATTATACTCTATGAAGGACGAAGTTGATTTAATTCTTAGAGAAGAGCGAGACTCGGTTTGAGCTATTTTGTGAGCAATGGTATATTAAGGCTGATGAGTATGATTATAATTACTTGTGTGTACTCATTCTGATGGTTGGAATGTTTAAATAGAGGAAGTAAATCAGGACTTTGTTTTGAGTGCGAGTAAGTGTTGCTAAATGGTAGATGAGTACCATGTATGATAAAGAAGGATTCTGGAACAAATGAGTAAAGAGAGTCGAAATTGGATAAAACTGAGAAATCTAATTGGTAATGATGATTGTAATGAGTAATCAAAATAGTGCAGCAAAAGCGGAATATAACGTGTTGGATAATTGCTGGTATGACTTGAGAGGAGTCAGATGGTTGAAATTCAATGGTATAGGAATGTTATTATCGAGCTCTTGAAGGAAGCAGTTGGTAAAAAGTGTAAGTGTTATTTCATCGCTCAGATGGAAAAGTGTGTCTAAGGTTGGTACGTTCGGTAGATGGAATGCTTTACTGCAGTGTTGATCGGGTGTGGTCATACCATGGTTGTGTAATTAGATTACTCAGTTATTGGGCGTATTGTATGGATCGCACCCCGACGTTTCATTGTTGTTAACCTTTTGGAGATATAGCGAGTGGTATACCTTGGGATGGTCAAATGCGACGTAAGAGCTGAGATTGAATGCATGAGACATGCTTATGTTGGTTATGTCAGATGAGTTTTGAGGTTCGACTAAGAAAGTGTTAACTGAGAACGGGAGAGTCAGATGAAGGAATCCTATCTGGAACTTTTCACTAGAAGTATGTTTTCGAGGACGAAAACTCTTTTAGTGGGGGAGAGTTGTAACACCCCATATTTTCTAATTTTAATTTAATTGGAAATTAAATTATTAATTAGAATTATTTTGGTATTTGGTTGAATTATTGTAGAATTATGGATTAAGGGCCATTGGGCCGGATGGTGAGGTTAGTAGTATGGGGGTGCGAAGTGAGTAAGCCCATTACTAACTATTTTATGTTTTCATAAAATAAGGAAAATAAGGATTTGGGAGAAAGGAAGAACACGTGAAAAAGCAAGGGCAAAAGAAGAGAAGAGGAGCAAGGAGGAGGAAAACTCCAAAAGCTCAAAGAGAATTAAGAGCCTAATTCCAGGTAAGGGGTGATTACTCTAATTATGTAGTATTATGATTTTGATGATGATAGGATTGAATTAAGGGATTAGAGTCTCTATTTGGGATGTTAGGTTTTGTGAAATACCAACACTGACATGTATGATTTGATGAATTGACTGCAATTGATGATGTAGTATTGTTACATGATGTTATGGTATGTTGTTTGTGCATTAGAATCATGTATTTGGAGTATTTTGATGTTATCGATGATCAATTCCGTAATGGTATGAGTTGGTATGTGTTTGGGATGCATAAAAGCCTTAAAAATCATGTTTTTCAACTACTGGGTTCGTGGGAACCGGTTCCCATGTGGGAGGAACCGGGTTCCAGTGTTTTTAAACGTTAAAAATGACATTTTTGGGTCCCGGAACCGGTTCCCATGTGGGACGAACCGGGTTCCAGTACAAATTCCAGCAGCACGTTTTGAAAATTGTTCTATCTTTAAAAGCTTCTAATTTTCAAACCGTAAGTCCGTTTTATATGCCGTTTTGGACGTTGTTCCTTAAATTGAATGCTCTACCATATGAAATAAAGAAAACAACAATAACTTGATTTTATTTTGACAAATATCATTTTCTTCAAATGTGGTTTATTCTTGTTTTGCATAGTTGATGAGGTGCAATGAATTGTTGTTTGCATAATTGAATATGTGCAATGATGTGTGTTGTTATAATATGATTGTTTCTGCTTGTTATGCAATGGATGTTGTTCATGGTAAATATGGTTATCATGTGTTTTGATGAATGATGATGCAAATGGATGTTATTCATGGTAAATGTTGTATCATGCGTTTTGATGGATGATGATGATTGATTTGTTTTGAATGATGCTTATACATGTACATACTTGTTGTGACGTTATTGGTAAGATGTTATAAAGCAATGTTAAGCATCGGGTTGATAATGATATAAGTATGTGACATATGTGAATTCATTCATAAATCATTTGCATTGGAAGGCTAATTCCCATTGTGCGGAGATTAGCAGGCAGTCATCGTGTGCCCATGTGGGGTGTGAGCGATGAGGCAGTAGTCGTGTGCCCATGTGGGGTGTGAGCGACTAAAGGACAATATCAAAGAGAGAAGTCCTGTGAATGTGATTCACGAATTTTGGTACCACATGCATAAGAGTCTGCATGGTCTTTGTATAAATTGTGACATGTCAGGATGAAATCCGGTGTTATGATTGTGTGGTGTTATTGGTGCATATTTTTGACTTATGCTTGTGATTGGTATGAATTGATAAATCTGAATATGCTAAGTAGGGTGGATAATTGCTTATGAAATTCTATATCTGATGATTTATAATGCTATTTAGTTATGATGTAGTCTCACCCTTACTTTGATGATTTCAGATTGAAGTAGCGGTTGAAGCGATCGGTGAGGATGACTCGTAGAGTTTATCCGGTTATGTGGAGTCGTGTCGGTCATGCTCTGATCTTGTAACACTGGGGGTCGATAGTCTTAGAGTTACTTGATATACATCGTTGTCATTATTGGTTATGGATTATGTATTGTTGATTTGTTTAGATATGTTTCTTAATGTAACGCCCGGAAATTTGATTATTCTCTTAATTTAGATGTTTGGAGTGTTTATGGAATTTTTCGAGTTTTGGGACGATTTAGTCTGTATTAGTTCGGGATAGAGGATCGACAATTAATAGAGATTTTTAATATTTTTAGTATTAGAAATATTATTAGAGTGTCGAGTATTATTTTGGGAATTTTCAGAGCAAATAAAATTAGACCGTAAAATATGAGGTGATAAGTAAATAGGGAGTTTTAATAAAATAAATTTTAATTGGGCTGAATGTTGTGTTGTCTGTGTGAATTAGTTGGCCCAAAGTGAAATTATTTGAATTATTAACAGAATATTAGATGTTATATAAGTAGTAGTAGTAGTAGTAGTGAAACAAATTAGGTTTTTACGTAGAAAAGAAAAGAAGAACAAAAGTTAGGGCACAAGGGTTTGGAAGAGAGGATACGAGAAGTGCAAGCCGAAACCAAAAATTAGGGACTCGATCGGATATTAGAGGTGATCTCCATATACAAGGTAAGGGTGGGGTTCGAATTATATAACCGGGAATATGATGATTAGTATGTGGGGATTAAATTGTATGAAATTGCTATGAAATTTGTGGTACTGTATTATTATTGTATCGGTAAGAATTTGTTGTGTCTTTAAAAAGAAAATCTATGTTACTGTGTTGACTATATGTGGTATTAGTTTGAGTTGTAAAACTGTGAATGGGAGTCTGCCGATCGGCAAGGATGGTGGAGGGAGTTTGCCGACGGGCACACGGTACACTGTTGAGGGGCACAAAGGTTAAGTGCCGAGGGGCACATTAGTTAGGTGGGTGTCGAGTGGCACCATAATATGCTGATGATCATGGTAGCTAGAAAATAAAATTCCTTTGGAAATTCAACGTGGACCTAGAGTATTTTGTGAGTGGATTACTTAGAGATCATACTAATGCTAGTGACAAATTAATGTACACAGTATTCATGAATCGCACTATTTTAGAAGCTACTTTATTAATTAAAGATTATTATTATTATGACAATGATTAAAGGGATCACTTTTGATTTCTAAAATAATGGTGTGGTTTTCTTTTGATTCACGTGATAACCTTGGAGAATTATTAATAAGTTACCTTTGAGATTTAGTTGAATTAAAACATGATGTAATCTTTTGAGTGTCAATAGAACCTTGTTCAGTCTATATCATTTATAGGTTGTAGTCTTGGGAATTTAATAAGTTGCAGAACTAGTATATAAGTAACAGAGATATATATTGATGGTGTAGCTAATCTGGTAGTAGTAACTTAGTGAATTCATTATTTAACAGAGAACTATTGTTTAGTAAGTAAATAAATAAAAGAGATTAAATAAATCACAGAGATAATATACTAGTGTAGAGCTAGTGGCATTAGAAGAAACGGTATGATGAGTAGTAGAGCCATAGTAGTATTATTAGTAGTGTAGAAAATAAATATAGTACTGAATTAGTAGATTTAGCGGTAAATTTAGTTATTCGAAATTAATTGAAAATTGTAGAGGTAGTTTGTATATGTTAGTAGGTGATCGTGATTGGCTTATTTTGTGAATTATGATGAGTACGTTGTGTTGTTATTTTCTTTGTGATTTCTCAGCGATGTGTATATTATGGTTGATTCATGCGAAGTTGCAGGATGTTTCAGTGACAATGTATACGCTATTTATTGGTATAGCGACGATATAGGCTTATGCCTTTTTGTGACGATGATGTTGTTGTTGTATGTGTTTGTGGCATTCATATACATATGCATTTTTGGCGATGGCCTGGATTGGCAATTTAGTGACGAAGGCTTATGCCTTGATGCCTCAGTTTAACTGGCAATTAGCGATGGGGGCTGAAGCCCTGGGTACCACATACATGTGCATAGTGTGTCGCATTTGAGTCGTTGTGAAGTTAATGTTGTCATGAGTTGTTGTTGATATAAATTGTGTTGGTTTGAGTTGTGAAATAATTATTTTAATTAACGTGATAATTGTTGTTGCTGATGGTGGTTATAATTGTTATAGTAAATTGTTGCTAAAGTTGTTATTATAATTGTTGTTTGGAAGTGGTGATAATCGTATGATCTGATCTAATATATTAATTATCATACTTTTGTTTATATTTTTCGATATCTCACCCTTCTGAATGATGTTTCCCTTACCGTGGGAAACGGACAGGTACTCAAGATAGCGGTGGAAGTTTTGAAGTGATTTTATGAAGTCTTTAGTTGCTGTTAGTCGAGTTGGTGTCTTGCTCTGATACGTAGCACTCGGGGGGATAAAACGATTGTTTTAATTGTTATTTCTTTTGCTGAATTTTATATTGTTTTGGTTTAAATTGTAACTTAAAGTTACCGTGCAAAGATGCTACGACTTGATTTGAATATTTATGAAGTTTGATGATTCCACTGCGAGTTAATTATTTAATTTGAAACAAAGTGATTTTTGAATAATGATTTAATTGTCCGTTTTAAATTCCTGTGCTATGTATCTATATGAAGGCAAATAAGCCGTAATTGTTTTTGAAATGACGAATATGTGATACCTCAAATGAACTTGTTTGGAATTTATACTCTGATTTTTAATTATAATTTTGGGTAGAATTTGGGGTGTTACACTTAACATTGTTAAAATGAGTTTCCGCTGTGCTAAACACATGTTTTGATAATTGGTTTAATTCTAATAAAGCATGACAAACGACTTGGTATTTTATTCATTTTATTAATTGTAACATCCTTGTTGTATAATTACTCTGATCTTTATTATATTTTTCGCGGGGTTTTTTAGAAGGGTGTTACATGATGGATCCCGGTGATGTTGTGGATCAAATGGTGGGAATAATTCCCATTGTGTGGAATTTGTGCAGGTTGGAATGTATCTTGATGATGAAAGATCAGTTGGATGGGTTTAGCCCATGTATGGTACCACATGCATAGTCTCAGTTCATTCATGTGCATGAAAATATAGTATGATCAAATGATTGTGTATTATACTTGGTGATATGTTTGATTTTGGTGCTTGATCAGTTGTTATAAATATGAGTACATGTTGTGATTGGGTGAATGATGATGCTATGATGTTTTATTACTTATGACTGTATAATACTTATTAATTCAAATGAGACTTACCCTTACATGTTGACATTTTTCAGATTAAGGAGTTACGGCATCTTGAATTGGTGAGGATAGCTCATAGACTAGTTCGTAGTTCGTGTCGAGTCATGCTCTGATTTGTAATACTGGGGAACGATAGAATTAAGAGTTACTTATGATACTCTATTATGCTGTTTGAATTATGTATCGTTTGGTTTATGTTGGTGATGTCTTACGATACCGCTGAATGATATTCCGTTGTGTCGATTATGTGTTTTTAACATTGTGTGGATCGTTCCTAATAAAGCATGAAGAACGACTTATGGTTTTTCATTATTTTATTAATTGTGGCACCCTTGTTTTATGTTTACTCTGATTTTTATTATAATCGCCGCGGGGGTTTAGAAGGGTGTTACAAAGCCAACTTCTATGGATGAAGTTTTATTAGAGGATGGGTGGATTGTAGCTATGCAAGAAGATCTGAATCAGTTCTAAAGGAATGATGTTTATGATCTGGTCCCTAGACCAAATCAGAAGAACATTAGTAGAACAACATGGGTGTTCAGAAACAAACTAAATGAGCAAAGAGAAGTGGTAAGGAACAATAATAGACCTCTGAACCAGTTGCAAGGTTAGAGGCAATCTGACTTCTTCTCTCTTATGCTATTAATTATGACATTATTTGATAACACGTAATTTCACCGCTTATTGAACTCAATTTGTGCATGTTTTATTGTCATTTTGCCTTTAATTTCTTCTTTTATGTTGGTATTTGTTGTGTTTCAAGTATTTCACTGTTTATCACTCATGTGCGAAGAAAGGAAGCAAAATCGATGAAAAAATAAGGAAACAAAACTGATTACACTCATGACGACCACCATGACATTCACCATGCAGGTAGCCACAAGTGGTCCACCTCTTAATAGTCAGAAGACCTAGTATTGCCCACTTTGTGAGCATGTTTTTCGGCATGGAGGTGTGTCGGTCACCACAGGCTAAAAGGTGCTTTAGTTGAATTGGGTCTGGACTGGTCCTCCCATTCCCTCTTTTCACTCCAAAAAAAATAGCACACGAATCGAGCAGTTGGTTCAACATATTTAGGTTTTAGTTTCTCTATAAACAGGACTTTATTTTCTCATTTTGAGGTATCCAAGCTTTGTACCATAAGCCATATACTTTCACACTTGTAAAGCTTTATTCCTTTACATCAGAGGGTTATAGCAATTGATTGTGTCCATGAGCTTGGAGCATTTTATTCCAGTATTTTATTTTAGACGCATTTACTTTGAAGCCAATTTAATCTTCTCGCATTTACATTCCCGAAGCTATTTCCTTTGTACCAGATTCAAGCCTCCGTTCGGAGCAGGTTCTTATTATATTCCACATTTATTTATTTTATTATCGCCTTGCTTTATTTTTTGTACTTTACTTCCTCACACGTTCTTCGTCTTAATCAAACCGCTTAGCATGTTTAATCCCAATTGCAAATCAACCGCTTTGTTAATTTGTATAATTATGTCAAGCTAATTTATATTTGTTGGAATGTGAGGAGCGTTGGTTTGACTGTACTCTAAATAGTTGTCAATTAAGGAACTCTATCGGGATTGTTTTGGTTTTAGTTAGAACTTTTCTAAACCATAATTTTGTTGGGGTCTTTATAAGTCGGGTAAGATCGAAAGTCGTCTGGTACAAAAGATCTAAGTTAATTGGTAATTAATTAATAAAGACTGTGAAAGCCATTTTTTATTTATTTAGGAAGATGATTATTTTGATAAAATACTATTAAATATATTTTCGGATGCGTTTGTAAGTTTAAGGTATGGTTTGCCGATGCGAATATCAGAAACCCTTTAAGGTATCATTTTCCAATCAAAAGCACTATTCAATCAAGCTAGGAGTCTAATTATTTAAAAAGGATTTATTTCTTTAATGCAATATGCACCATCCACCGTGACAATGGATGGTATAATTTAGAGGGTAAAATTCGGTTCTGAATACGCGGTAGCGGCAGTTCCCGTTCAATTAGTTCTTTTCAAAATAAAAAATATAATCCCATGGATACTTAGTTTATGAACACCAAGAGTATCATCAAATTAATGAGATCCATATTCCAACATTGCTTTTCCTAATTTAAATTAAGTCTTTTATTTACTTTATTTTGCGCAACTTCAAATCCTATTTTATTAGCCTTATATAAACACCATACGATAGAAACGATAGATTGACTATTAGGTCTCTGTGAGTTCGACATTCTTTATATTATTTCGATACAATCCGTAAACTTGTGTAAGGCATCGATCAAGTTTTTGGCACCATTGCCTGTGACCAATTACGTCAAATTTCATAACCTTGTTATTACAATGTCTAGACTAAGGCACACCTTATAATAAATTGCCCAAATTATCCCTACAATGGCCACTATAGGTATTCGAGGGACCGCAATATCCCTATAAATCAAACCTCGAAATATTAGTAGAGAACTTTAACAATACGCAAACCCTCTCAAGGCTAGAATCTATAATGAGGAGTGTAATACGGTGAACTGACTTTTGAGAAATGTCGCGGTAAGCAAGAGTCGCCACCGACTTTTATTTATCCAAATTAACAGAAAGGCTAAAAGAACAGGAAAAACCTTTTAAAATAAATCTTGAGTTCGGGGGGTAATTTATACAAAGGGAAGGTGTAAGGCACCCTTTGCATCCATGGTTTTCCATGGGCTCTTAATTGTTTAGCTCACTTTGATATATTTTGAAAATGTTTCTAGTGAATAAAGAAAAAGATTTGAAATAAGGACTTTAGCTTGTAAATAAGCGTAGCCTTTTTGAAGGTTTTTGATAAAGTGTAAGAAAAAGATTTTAAACTAGAGCAAGCAATTAGGAGGTAATTACCCTTATTAAAAAAGGTTCTTTTAGCCTTTCAGGGCTATCCATACCATAGGAGGGTAGGAAGTCCTTTTATTTGGAGGTTGAAGGGGTCATCGAGAGTTCGTTCGCCATAAGACTGTCCCTTGCCATAGAGAGGGCAGGTAGTCTAAGGGAAGGAAAAAAATAGTCATCATTAGGCAACCAAGAGGACACCTCAGCAATAATCGAAAGGGACTATCACATCATCATAGGCAACTTCGAGGGACGAGATCATATAACCGAACCGAAGGCAGCATCATTGGGACTTATTATGATATTTTTGTGATCTTTTTGTGATGTGAATGAACTGAGGACAACATTTGTTGAGGCGTCCCCGTATCCGAGGGACTTGACTATTCTGCACTGAAAAAGGCAACAAGGCAACAGGCAACAGGCAACAGAGGGATTACCATAAAAGGTGTGTGGGTGCACAATCACGTGATTCAATTCAGATATATTATCTTGTAAATTAGTTATTCTAATTCAGTTCGAAGTTTTCACGCCCTAAATTACTAACCATGCAGTTATAATACAATGCATAGCAGTTTAAGTGCCTTCAAGGCCACACAATACAACCAGGAGCAGTTACAAAATAAGCCATGGGGAAGGGGAAAAAAGAAATAAAGGAAACCCCAACAGAGCAATAGGTTTAACAGAGAAATAAAGAAGAAATTAAAAAGGAACGAGTTTTAGGGTTATCGAAGGTTCGAGCTTTGACCGGTTGGTAAACCCTGAAAATCAATAAAGGCAAAAGAGGGGGTGAGTGTAGGAGGAGTTCATTGACTGCGTGGGACAAAACCTAATTTAAGGGAAAGGACAAAATAAAAAGTAAAATAATATTAAATTAAATAGGGATTCAAAAAACTTAACTTTTCGATTGGCATGGCACATAGTCGGAGGATCTCGAGATAACCCTGAAAAGTTGCACAAAGAAAAGGAAATTTTTTAGTGTATGAATGATCTCATGATAAACCTCACAAACCCTGATTTAGGGCACAAGTTAACCATGGTTAATAGAATAAAATAAATAATTCCCAAAAGTCGAAAGTTCGATTTAATATACCAATTAAATAATTATTGGATTAAATCCTTATTATTTAACTGATTAAAAGTATTTTTGAAAAAAAGAATTGAATTCTAAATAAATAACTCATAATAAAAAAACAATTATTAATAAAATTATAAAAAAATCGAACTTTCGATAAAAAGAAAAATAGTCAATAATATAAAAATATACATTTTTAGTAAAATAAAAAAAGGTTTTAAAAAAGTAGATATTTAATAAACAAAAATAGAAAAAGAAAATAAATTAAATGGAATATTATGCAATTAAGAATAAAAAAAATTAAAAAATCTTAGCTCATGATCCTGTGTGGTTGGCTTCTGAGGGCGCGTGGTAGGCCTCACCCCCTTGATCATCTGGATTTGCATTCGTTGGAGATCTGATGGTGGAGGTGTGAGGATGTATCATGGGCGCATGTGGAACACCTGCACAGGATCCGTTGAAACAAAACATTGAAAAATAAATTGCGTGGGAAGGGAATCGAACAGGCGCTCTTCGCATCAAAACACGCCCTTTGACCATCTCAGCTGCGTTGCTTTCTTGTTTATCCTACGCCCTCAACTCATCATATATGAAACACGTGACATGTATCCCAAAACGCGCGCGAAATTCGAACACACCATCAGCATCACGCCACGTCCTCATCGTCCCCAATATACCTGCAACTTAAGCTTTCCCTTTTGCTACCAATTAGCTACGAAAGGTCCGTAGCTATTATACCTGCAAACTATAAAATCCTTATACAAGCATAAAAATTAAAAACGTGGCCATGATTAAGTTCGTATGGATCATACGACCTCCATGGTAACTCCGATTTGGTTTAATTCAGCCTTCATAAAAAGTACCTAATTCGAAACCCTAAAACTCAATAATGGCAATACATAATATAGGCACACAAACATCAAATTAATCATCCAGAAATAATCAATGCAACACGACTAACAGGATTATGGGTTCAAACTATGTTCATGCTTCACAATTCATAGGATTCGAACTCAAGATTTAAAGAGCAAACCGTGGCTATTAGGGACGCGTTTAGGCTGCTTCAGGACTTGGGAACGAGTGGAAAAGCTCCAAAGACATTCCAGGAATGTTTATGAATCACCAAAGACCCTTGAATTGGCTTGTAAACTTGAATCTGAGTTCTCACTTTCCTTGAGATTGCAAGTTTCACTATGGCTCTTGGATGCAAATTTTTCGTCCCCTAATGCTTTGGATTGTTTGTGTACTTATAGGAGACAGGATTAGGGTAACAAATTTGGGTTAAATCTTTCTTGAATCAAAGATTGAAATTGGAAGGAAATTGATATATGAATCTTTCCAAATATGCTCAATATCAATCCAATCTCAACAATATTATTGTGCACGAAATTAGAGATAATATATGGTGTTTACTTGATTGATTTTGATTGGAAATTAAATCCAAATCAAATCTCTCCCATCTTTCTTTTAATATTTGAGTTAGATTACTTTTTAAATGAATAAAAAATAATATTAAATCAAAATAAAATTCATAAATTCGTGGCATGTGGATTGGGAGTCTTGGATAACTTGTGGATGAAGATTGGGCCAAGAACAATTGGGTCTCTTTGCAAAAAGATTCAATTTAAAGGTCTTTTACTTCACATTTTTTCCTTCAAAATTGTCCAACTTTGACAAGGCATATCTCCCTCAATTTTTAAGGTGTGGGGGAGTTCTAGGACTTTTTGGAAACCTCAAGATGTCCTCTACAAGCCAATTTGGAAGCTTGTTTCCATTTGAGGATTTTATCTTGATGATTTTGGCTTTGACAAAAAACTGCTTTTGGTTGACTTTCAAAAAGGACCTATAATCTTTTGATCCATATCTCTCCAATGAAGCATTTTTAGACTTGGCTTGTGAGAGACAAAATTGTAGAGAATTCAATTTCCTTCAAAATGAGCTTTGGATGATAAATTTCTGATGTTCCATGTGAAAGTTATGGCTGGTCAAAGTTCAGTTGACTTTCTCCTATGAGAACCCTAATTTAGAAACTTTTGGTTTTGTTGATTTCTGATCTTTTCTTGATGAATCATGATCCATACTTGATCAAATGATGAATGATACTTCAAAATAAGGTTGTTGACCAAAAATCAGGAGTTTTGACTGTACTTTGACCATAATTGACTTTTAAGTCAAACTAGTCGACTATTGACTTTCTGAGCAATTGAGTGGTCAATCCTTGGAATTGAAACCTGAATTTTGTCATGGAGATAGTTTGAAAAATAATAAGCCATATGAAATGCATTAGAGCCTTTGATTCATTGGTTTTCTTCAGAGAAATCCAATCCCTAATTCCTTCAGCCATTGTTTAGGAGAATGTGCCTTTGAGTCTTGAGTTTTGGTATGAGCTTGGGAAGTAAAATGAGATGGGCAAATTTTGGGGTATGATAAGGAGGTTTGTGGCAACACAAACAATCCAAAATAAGAAATTTAGAAATGAAATTCTTCGTGTTGATGAAACACTTTGGAAAATAAACAATGTAGCCAAGTCTCTAGTAACTAGTAACCAGTAATTAGAGATATGAATATCACTGCTTGTAGAGACACCTTTAGGACCTCTCTCTAATAATAATGAAGATTTTAGAATAACAGGTAGTGAAAAATCAATAGAAAAACCTAAGGAAATAAATTATGTAATCAAAGAAAAATGCAGAAAAAAGAAATTAAAATTTTTTCCACAAAATTCCTTAGAAACCAAGATAGATTCACAGTCGGAAAGGTATACGGCCCCACATAGAAGGGAAAAATTTGAAAAACATAGAACAAGAGATATCACAAAACATGAGAATGCAATGCCTAATATAGAGCTAAGAATTCCCCCACCTTATCTAAGATATGAGTCGCTCCATATTGAAAAGAAACGAAAGGATGAAGGATATAAGAGATGGCTCGATAAGTGGCCTTGGAAGCAATATATTTAAAATTAGTATCATAGTTGAGCTAACAACGTAAAACAAAGCGTTACATGGGAGGCAACTCATGGTTTTTCTTCTTGTAACGTCATTCATTTTTCTTTATTCTGGTGGATTATTTCTACCAACCGGACTAACTTGTGTGATTTCTTGCATTTCAGGTCTCATCATTCTACATAGTTTATTCTAACCATTTTCAGGATGCAGAACTTTGATGACATGGAAATCCAGTTCACAGATGACGATTAGAGGAACCGTTATGCAATCCTATCTGAGAGGCCTATGTTACCCACTAGATACCCTGATTCCAATTGCATGGGAGCCTTAGGAATTGAGCGTAGCATTAGCCACATGTGTAGCCAATTAGACTTAGATGACTTTGTAGAAGCCAAAAATGTTACATACCGACAACTCTCCCTCGAGTTCCTCAACTCACTTATTTACGAACCTTATGTGGGTCTTGATTTCAATCAAAGTCAGATCTCTTTTAGGTTGTTTGGGAAAGAGTATGGACTAACCCACTGAGATTTCAGTCACATCTTAGAATTTCAGACAGGCCCCACAGTTGAACTTGAAGTACCTATTAGCCTAGACACATAGGATACCTTGGAAACTTTCTGGAAAAATACCACAAACCGAGATGATCCTGATCCATCCGCCCAATTTTCATACCATATCCATAACCCATCACTTAAGGTATTTCCAGATGATTTTGGCCCAGACATTCTTTGGTCGCAATGACACCTGTGAACCCTTGAGCGAGGTAGAGTTGTTTATCCTCTAGTGTATCACCGAGTGTGATTCTGTCAAATCAGGGTCTTTCCTCATGACTAACCTAAGACATATAGCCATGTCTTCTGAAAAACCTATCCATGTAGGAGGGAGTGTTGCCCAAATTTCTTCTACCCTTGGACTCCAAAACAAGCTTAGCCATTTAGTACCCTACTGCGATTTTACACTTTTGGATTTGGATCATTGTCTCACAAGCACTACAAGAAAATTTACATATTGCAACGGTTATTTTTGCAGGTTACGACGGTTAAAACCGCCGCAATTTGCAATCTACGACGGTTGCAGTGCCGTCGCAGAAACGTGTGTCCCAAGACTGTTTAGCGACGGTTGCTAAAACCGCCACACCAACCTTCATGACGGGTAGGAACTGACCTAAACTAGAAATGGCGACGGTTAAATACCGTCGTGAATTTCCTTTTGATTTTTGTATTCATTGTTGATTGCGACGGTTTCAAACTATCGTGAATATGATATTCTGACGGTTCAAACCGTCGTAATTTTATATGTCTTGTTATTAATCAAAATCCGCAGGTAATATCGCAGATATTTTTACAGGTAAATTCTCAGAAATTTTCAAAAAAAAAAAAAAATTTGAATTTGAGACATCATTGCATACTTGTCATCAGAAATTTTTGTAATTTAGAAAAGAAATACAAAATTTCAATGGAAAGTATTTGTCTTTTGACACAATTATATATATAAGGCCCGACAAAAAACTCTAGTTACATTCCAATCTTTCACAATTAAAACGGTTCATCTTGTTCACATGTTTTATACATCCTAAGAAATGACACAGTATAAACTACAATACATGCCATGTGATGGCAGCTTCTAAGCAAGTAGCCATATATAAATGGAAATATGCAAACGTCGATCTCTTAATCCTCTTGTCATCTTCACTAAGCGTTAGAAACTGTCCGTAGGATGCTCGAGACGAAAATGAAGGCTAGCTGAGGCACTAAATCCAGCTGCAGAAAAAGGCAGAAACAACAGAATATGAAATTCCAAACTATTTAGTTATTATTTTGAATCTAGTCATACCACTTATAAAACTCTATTGTCTAATCATGAGCTATGAGTTTTCATCTTCTAAAGATAAATTTTAGAACTGAACACCAAACTACAACGCCAAACAATCAAAGCTCATGCTAATGGCCCCTGCAACATAAGCACTTATATAAGGCACAAAATCAACCAATTAACCATTTGTCTTCTAAGGTGTACCATAAAAAGCTCACCTACGCAAATGAAAAACAAACTAGAAAAAGCTTTTCATTCTTTGGATAAAACAGAAGGTAAACCAAGAAAATTGTATTCACATAGTAGCAAAAATCCTTAAACACATGAACAAAACATTAGTAACCTTATTCTCATTATGTTCGATAGAAGAAAGTGAAAGAAATTATTAACTTTATCAAGTTGTAATAGGCATCGAAAAACATACCATTCCACATTAGTTGTCTACAATTGTAAGGAAAAAGTATTGCAGCTTCAGCTCAACATTTATGTTCTCCTGTGTCTTTGGCTTCACTGAATCGCCAATTATGTAGGCCAAACGACTTGAAGGCTTTTTAAGGTCAGAACGAGCCAGAAAAGGGCATTCCTACATGTATATAACATGATAAATAAACTTATTTTTGGAATTTAAAATAAGTTACAACAGCTCAACGGTTACAAGCTTTTCATAATGTGAAAGTTATCAGAATTATCCTTTTCAGATCTAATTCTTCTTTCTTTTTTGTAATTTTCCCCATTTGCAGTAGATTGGTTGGTACTTTACTTAGCAAAGTGACCTTTATATTCAATATTTGTTTCTCTTCTCATGAATGAGAAACAATTATTATATTCTCCAAAATCACATGGTACAGTGATTCATGCTGTGATAAAGAAACTGTCCCACCAATGGTGAAAACAACGATGCCCATACTAATACCTACACTATAAAATATACATTAGATAAGTAAATTGAAAAGCAAGTGGACCTAGTTATTAACAACATACCTACACCTCCAACAATGCCACCCATAATGGCCCAATTGTTTCTTAAACTTCATTTGTAACAGTAAAATGAAGAGGTCACATCAGTTCAATTAAATTAAATACTACTTTTAATTTTTTTTTTGTGCAACTAAATATATATTATACAAATTACGTGATTATACACAATTGTACCTTGATTTAAATAGGTTGTGATTATCAACCATGCAAAAGTGACTTGCGTTGCTTCCACTTTCCGTGTATTAATTTCTTCTTCGGCCAATGTTCATCATTAGCCCTTCAATCTGAATTACAATGAGGAAAATCGATTCATAGAGATGGAAAATGTAATGAAATTAAATGCCTCACACAGATTACCCACATCAAAGAATTATTTATCCAAACATAGGAAACTTGGGTTACCTTTTACACACTTGTAAAATTTTCATGTACTTTAGGGTAAAGCTATACTTTGTAGATACCATAATTTCATTGTTTTTGGACGTTGATACTAACAATTCAGCAACAGAACTTTTATTCTGCTTTAGCTTAGTTCCAAAATTTCTGACAGCAAACTCCCATCCAGACTAGCAACCATCAAGTGCATTACTTTGCATGTCACATGAGCCAAACTCCTAGCCAGACTAGCAACCATCAAGTGCATTACTTTGCATGTCACGTGAGCTAAACTCTCAGCCATATTGCAAGGGCTTAAGGCTAAAAACACAAACAATTTGTTTTAGTTTCCAGCTTAAACTAAATAAAAACATAATTAAACAAACTAGTAATTTATGTAGCATCTTTATCAAATACCTAGACATCAATTCAACAAGTGAAAGGCCAGATCCATTGTAAGCTTGAAAGGTCAGACACTTTTGAATCCAACTAAAATAGAAATCCACAATCAACCATATATTCTTTGAGGTGGGTAACTTATAAAGTTCACTACTAAACAGAAAATCATTTGTGGTAAGTACCTGAGCCAATAATATGTGAGGTGCACTAGTAATCAACTCATTAATGCTTTTTCATTTGCTTCTACATAATCAGCTCCAAACATCAATCCTTTTCTGCAATCTGCAACATAGAAGTAAAGATTCTAGAGAAAATCAAGCTCTACTACAATCACAGAATAATAACAAGCATCAAATGGCCAAACTAGGCATCATACCTCAACTGTAGTGATTGGAACATCATGATCTGCGGCCTGGGTAGTAGTTTGAACTTCATTCTCAGTTTATTCCAAATTTTGATCAAACATTTTAAGAACTATTTGAAAGCACCACCACTTGCTATATGCCATCACTTGTGAATCTATGTACCTATATTGCATGCAGTGTTAATTAATTCACAGGGTATTAACATTTTAAAGGACTGTTATCATCAATCTATAAAACACGAAGACAACTTAAAATTCAAAAAACCATCAATTGGAGGAGAGCCTTATGTGAACACATAATCTCAAGTCCTAACTAAAATATAAGAACATGTTTAAAGAATGGTTAAATAACAATCGATTATTCATTTTGAGTATGAGAACACCCTACGCATCATCAGAGACCGTGACGGAGAAATTCGGAATGGGTTACAAAATCCAATGTTTTTTTATGGGTCAACAGGATCCAAAGGAGTTGAAATTGGCTATATATATGGTTTTCAGATGCAAGAGATAGAATAATAATACTCACACAATACAGTTTTCTCACTTGAATTTCAACCTACAGAAAATAAAACCACACAATACAGTTTGCTCACTTAAATGTCAAACTACAGAAAACAAAATCATACCCACACAATACAATTTGCTCAAATGAATTTAAACCTAAAGAAAACAAAACCATACAAAATAATACAATCATAATCAAAACCCTAAACAATCACAATTCACAACTTTAAATTCAAATCACTACAAAACCTAAGCAACCAGGGAACAAAAGCAACATGTTGTGTGGCCCCTTTATTAGGAGCGGCCGAAATGGAAATCGCACCTTCGACCTCAACAATAGATAAGCAAAAAAAAATCCATGAAAAGAACAAGTTTAAACCTGTTGATGTAGATCCAACAATGGCCACGTAATTGCTGCCCAATGAGGTTTGACTGTTCGGTGAATGCACCAGTGCGGCTGAGGGGAACTATAATTGAGTTTGTACATTGAACCGATTCCCCCGTCATTTGATTCGTTCAGAGTTTTTAGAGAAGAGCTATTTGTGGTTTCAATCGCTTTTACATATGGAGGCATCAGCTAGGTTTTTACGGGATTTTAGAGAAAGTAGAGAAAGAGAAAGGGGAAAATGAATTAGAGAGAAAGATTAAAACTTTAAACAATTTTGAGAGAAAGATGAGAGGGTTAGTAATTAGGGGATCCAAGGGAGGGAAGATGGAATTTGAGAGAAAAAACAAAATTGGAGGAGGTAGTAGCGATAATGAACGCGGGATAATGAAAAAGGTGGGGATTTCTCAATTTTGTGAACATGAAATAAACAAGCGCGTTTTTATTTGGGCGCGACGGGTGTTTTACCATCGTGAAATGAGTTTTAGGTCAGTTAATTTTACCGTCGAGACATAGTTTTTGGTGATGATGAAAGGTTAAGGGGCGCGACGGGTGTTTTACCGTCGTGAAATAAGTTTTTGGACGGTTAATTTCACCGCCGTGACATAACTTTTGGTGAGAAATCTGTGTGATGAGAGGTTAAGAGGGGCGACTGTTGTTTTACTGTCGTAACAACAATATTAGGGCGGTTAATTTTACCGTCGTGACATGAATTTTAGGGACGGTTGGTGTCAACCGTTGTAACCATTGTCTCTATATGCCAATTACGACAGTTATCAAGTAACTGTCGTAATTTTTGTGTCGTAAAACACTAATTTTCTTGTAGTGAAGAGACATGATTCGAAAATTTTACTTCAAGGTTAATTAATACAAACTTGTTATTGATAATGAAGTAGTTCACCAATTCTACCTACCAAACCCAGAAAGAATAAATGTCCAAAATAGGGAAAAATGGATCTATGCTTTAGAAGAATAGGGTGAGACACCTTTTAGGCCAACCACCCCACCTACACCAGAGTATTACCCTGCTCCCCTCTCAAATAGGATACATGCCTCCTCTTATAATGTGAATCTGCTAAGACATGGCGTTGATTAACAACTCGATGTCATGCACGTGAAGATAACTACACTTCATAATACAATTGATGAACTTAATTTTACGTTGAATATGGATTTTATCGTATTTAGATCCACCTTTGCATCTATTTATTTTCTTTTCGTTGTTTGAAATTTTTAATTTTGATATTTTATTTTCTCTAACTTATTTTTTGTTTAAATACTTTCAAATTTTCAAATGATGGATCAAAATATGAGCAAGTCCCAAAAATACTTTCCATACACCCCAAAAAGTGATTAAAGACAACTTCAAATTCCAAGCAAAAGCCCAAACCACCAAAAGACCAAAACCTAAATCTGCGTAACCTACAGGCCATGGCGACTGGCATGGCCCATGGAAAACGCCATGGCGTCAGTAAATTAAATAAAAGGAAATGGATAAAATGAAGGAATTGGAGTTGATTGCACTCATGATGACCACCATGGCGTTCACCATGCAGGTAGCCACGAGTGGTCCACCTCTCAACAGTCAGAAGACCTAGTCTTGCCCACTTTGTGAGCATTGCGTTCGTCATGAAGTTGTATCGATCGCCACAAGCTAAAAGGTGCTTCAGTTGAATTCGGCCTGGACTGGTCCTCCCACTCCCTCTTTTCTCTAAAAAAAATAGCACACGAATCCAGCAGTTGGTTCATCATATTTAGATCTTAGTTTCTTTATAAATAGGACATTATTTTCTCATTTTGAGGTATCCAAGCTTAGTACCATAAGCCATATACTTTCACACTTGTAAAGATTTAAGCCTTCACATTTGAGGTTTAGAGCAATTGATCGTGTTCCAGAGCTTGGAGCATTTTATTTCCAATATTTTATTTCAAACGCACTTACTTTGAAGCCAATTTAATCTTCTCGCATTTACACTCCCAAAGTTATTTTCTTTGTACCAGATTCAAGCCTCCATTTGGAGCAGGTTCTTATTATATTCTATATTTATTTATTTATTTTATTATCGCCTTGCTTTATTTTTTGTACTTTTACTTTCCTCGCACGTTCTTCGTCTTAATCAAACCGCTTAACATATTTAATCTCAATTGCAAATCAACCACTTTGTTAATTGTTATAATCATGTTAAGCTAATTTATTGTTGGAATGTGAGGACCGTTGATTTGATGGTATTCTAAATAGTTGTTAATTAAGGAACTCTATTGAGATTGTTTTGGTTTTAATTAGAACTTTTTTAAACCATAATTTTGTCGATTTCTATGAATATAAACCTTTATAAGTCGGGTAAGATCAAAAGTCGTTCGGTACAAAAGATCCAAGTTAATTGGTAATTAATTAATAAAGACTGTGAAAGCCATTTGTTATTCAATTAGGAAGATGATTATTTTGATAAAATACTATTAAACCTATTTTTGGACGCGTTTGTAAGTTTAAGGTATGGTTTACTGATGCGAACATCGGAAACACTTTAAGGTATCATTTTCCAATCATAAGACTTTTCAATCAAGTTAAGAATCTAATCATTTCCAATCATAAGCACTTTTCAATCAAGTTAAGAATCTAATTACTTAAAAAGGATTTATTTCTTTAACGCAATATGCATCATCCACCGTGACAATGGATGGTATAATTTAAAGGGTAAAAATTGATTTTGAATACACAGAAGCTACAGTTTCTGTCCAATTAGTTCTTTTCAAAATAGAAAATATTATCCCATAAATACTTAGTTTATGAACACCAAGAGTCTCAACGAATTGATGAGAACTATATTCTATCGTTGCTTTTCCTAATATTAAATTAAGTCTTTTATTTACTTTATTTTGCGCAACTTCAAATCTTATTTTATCGGCCTTAAATTAACACCATACGATAGAAACAATAGATTAACTATTAGGTCTCTGTGAGTTCGAAACTCTTTATATTACTCTGATACGATCTGTATACTTGCGAAAAGCACCGATCAAGTTTTTCTATATCAAATGGATGTTAAGAGTGTTTTCTTAAATGGAGTCATTTCTAACGAAGTGTATGTCAGACAACCTCATAGATTTGGGGATTCTGTCCATCCATACTTTGTTTTTAAAATTAAGAAATCACTCTATGGACTCAAACAAGCTCAAAGAGCTTGGTATTAGAGACTGAATAATTTCCTGCTAGAAAATGGTTTTAAAGAAGGTCAGGTTGACACTACACTATTCAGAAAGACTCTGAATAAGGATATCTTAATTGTCCAAGTTTATGTTGATGACATGATTTTTTGTTCTAATAATTTATCTCTTTGCCATGATTGTACTAAACAATCGTTGTTGTATATTTTTTAATAAAATAAAAAATGCAGCAGTAGAACAACAACAACAAGAAGAACAACTAGAACCACAACAAGAACAATAACAAGAACGACAACAAGAATGACAACAACAACAACAACAACAACAACAATAACAACAAAAACAACAACAACAACAACAATAATAATAAGAACAACAATAACAACAACAACAAAGTAAATAAAATCGTTAAACATTATATCTCAACAACATCAAAACCATTAAATATTTTACCTGACACAACAACAACTAACATTGTTAACTTGAATCCATTCAAGTTTGAGAAGAAATAATGGAGTTATGAAATTTATTAATGAAAGAAATTATGTTTTTGAGTTTTGTTTATGGAAGAAATGATATTTTTGAGCTTGGTTTAGTGGATAAGTATTGTCTCGTAAATGGAAGATGATATTTGGTGGTAGAAGATGAAATTCATCTAAGTTCTTCTAACTTTGTCTAGGGCAAAAAGAATGAACATAAACCATTATATATATTGGAAAAGTGGATAGTGTGCTCCATACAACCACACTTGTATTAAACAACCGTTGTTGTATGTTTTTTAATAAAATAAAAAAATGCAGCAGTAGAATATCAACAACAACAACAATAACAAGACTCAAACTCATGATCATGCGCCACTTTTTACCATAATTGGATTCCAACCGTGGTAAAAAGTGGTCTAAAAATTAAAAAAAAAAACAAATCTGTAAGTGCTAGGATTCGAACTCATGAGCAAGTGACACTTTTCACCACAGTTGAAAATTTTCACTGTAGTGAAAAAGTGGCTTAAAATTAAAATAAAAAAAAAAGAGCGCCTAATTAAATAGATTCTACTAGGTTAAATCCTTTGGCCAAGGTGAAATGGTGTTACAAAATTTTAGTAGTGTTACTAATATAGACATTTAAAAATATGTGTTAAAGAAAAGGCTCCTCAACTTCTTCATCGTCTTCCTTATGTTGGCACCTTTCAGTCCATTTCACATCTTTCGTGTACACCATTTTTGCTCAGACTTGACGTGTTCTTGAATTTTTTTTAATGCTCTTGCTTCATCCTTTCAACCATTCTTATCTAATAGATCATTTTCATCATGTTCACAAACTTTCAAATTCTAAACTATCCTAAACGCATGGGTAGAAGCTGTTTTACATTGGGTGATTGTTTTACCTAGATTCATTTTTTTTCTTCTTCATTTTTACAAAACTGTTTAAAAAGAATAGAGGGATTGATTTCAGAGGAAAAAAACTCTAATTTAGCTTAAATTTAAACTAAAATATATAATTATATATATATATATATATATATATATATATATATATATATATAGGGCCGGTCCTGGGCCAGGGCAAGCAGGCCCACAGCCCAGGGCCTCAAGAAAATGGGGGCCTTAAATTGGGGAGGTGTGATTAAGAAATTATAATGCTGAAGTTATAAAATATATATCATTTAGCGAAAATAATGTTCAATTAATTGCTTGTAGCCTAGCGGAACAACCATTGTTTTGGGAAATTATAGTCAGCGGTTCGAGCCTCAATGCACTACAAGTTTTCATTTCAACTGTCTGTTTTTATTACAACATTTCAATAGTTTCAACTCTCTTGTTTTTACAAGAACATTTGATTATTTTAATAGCTTTCTCAATCTAAGTTTTCAAATCTCTTTTACCATAACACTTCATTATTTCAATAGCTCTCAATCTAAATAAGTTATTTCACAAATTTTCAATTTCTTTTTTGTTGTTACAAGAACACTTCATTATATCAATAACTCTCCTAATCTAAATGTGTCTCTAGTAATTACATGGCTATTTTGTAAAAATAAATATTTTTTAAATTTTAATTTTAAAATAATTTGTATATAATCCATTGAAATTTATAATAATATTTTAAATTAAATTTTACATTAACGACCATTTAGTATAAATTTTAGAGACTATTTATATATTATAATTAAATATTTAAATATTTACTGTATAATTAATTTATTATTATTTTTTGTTAGAAACTCTTATTTACATTGATATTTTTGTTGTTGTTTGAAACACTCAAAACTTCACATTTTTTATTTTGTTTTTGAGATTCTTCTTCATTTTGAAAACAAATAAAAAATCAAATTTTTATTAGGAGTCTATTTTTTTGTTTGTCCCGGGCCTCCAAAAGGTCGAGACCGGCCCTATATATATATATATATATATATATATATATATATATATATATATATATATATATATATATATATATATATATATATATATATATATATATATATATATATATGTTCTGGACTGGGCCAAGATTCTGCCCAATCTACTTTCGGCCCACTTAACATTGGGGGTCCAAACCATCCCAAGGCCCACAAAGATAAAACAAGTGCTCGTCTACACAGTGCCTGGCACAAGCGCTCCACGCGAGCTATCTGGTGCCCGGCGCACGCGCTCCCCGCGAGCACCTACTCTGCCGAGGACCCTACTCCTCGTGGGGTTCCTTCACACCCAACCTCCCGAATCATGCGGAGTCCACGTAGTCCCTAAAAGACCGCGTCCCCCTGAAACTTCGGAGTGGTTGACCAGGACGGAGAGCACTCACGCATCTCGGGTATTTCCGCCTAGGAAACCTGGCAGTCTCCTAGTTGGGCCTAGAAATCCAGCCCAGTAGCGAGATCATGGCCCAACGCTGGGGGCTATAAATACCCTCTTTCACTAGAGGGTCAGGTATTCAATCTCTTCTAACCTTTAGCTCGTACTTGCACTCCCTTGCTCGTTTTCTTACTTTGGCATCGGAGTACCTTGCAGGTACACCCCCCTTCACTTCTCAAAGACCCAGTTCCGAGCAGGCCTTGACGATCCTTCTGATTAGGTACGATCAGTGGCGCCATCTGTGGGAAACAAGCTTCCCCTTCTTTAACAAACAAAAATTAAAGCAAATTCATCCTACGATCACCATGGCTGGCAACAAAAATAACAACCGAGGTCCTGATCCCTTCCAACTCGATCCGCTCATTCACGCTGCCACAGCTGACGGGCAGAATCGACACTGAAGGGAAGGACAACAGCCCACTACTGACGGGCAAGGGAGACCAAGGCACGAAATCTCCCATCCCAACAGGAACGAGCAAGCTCAAACCCAGAACAACGAAGCTGACTCCAGAGACGGGCAACCCGCCTCCTCCTTCACTCATACCTCCCAGAGGAAAGAGACCCAGTACGAGGACAACCATGAGCAAGTCGACATCCCCGAGGATGCCGACCCCACGACCGTCCTCTTGCTCGCGGCCCTCAAAAAGACCAACTGCCTCATCCAGCAACAAAGTGAACGAATCGACAGTCTAGAAAGGAAGCGACGATCACGATCTCCCCCTCGGAGGCATTACCGATCGCGCTCCTCCTCATCCTCTCGCTCCCCGCCGAGGAGATATCGCCGACGTTCACCCTCGTCTTCACGCTCTCCACCCAAGAGGTACCGTCGCCAAAGGTCCTACTCCCGCTCCCCTCGACGAAAGAGCACGAAAAAACAGAAACCCGAGGAGGTAGAAACTAGAGGCCTCTCCCCAGAAAAAAATCGTTGAGGCCCCGCCAAAACCGTCGAGAATGACCGCGAATGTTCCCCTCCCCAGGAAAATCGCAAGGCTTCTGGAAAAACACAAGTAAAACCTCGGCGAAAGCACAGCAACCGCGGAAGACACTCAACTTCCCCCGGACCAAGCGACGAGGAAGAGTTATGCAGTCCTTTGTCAGAGGAGATCCGACGAGCCCGTCTGCCCCGGGGAATGGAGAAATCCCCGACCCTGGACCTCTACGACGGGACTACAGACCTTGAAGATCATATTCGGAGCATTGAGGCCGTCATGGATTACCACGTGGTCCGAGGATCTATCAAATGTCGAATCTTTCCGACCACACTCAGAAAAGGAGCGATGACCTGGTACAAGAACCTTCCTCCCAACTCCATCCACTCCTGGCCAGAACTCAAGAAACTCTTCTCGAACCACTTCACGGCCTCTCGCCGAAAACTGAAGTCTGAAGCGACTCTCGAAACTGTGATCCAAGGAACCGACGAGCCTCTCCGAGAATATCTCGACAGGTTCAACAAAGAGGCCGTCCAGGTGCAAACAACCGACCACATGCAGAGATACCTCCTGAAGCGAGGACTCCTCCCCGGTAGCGACTTCAGGAAGGCCATCAAAATTGAGAAGGTGCGCACCATGGACACCCTCCTCCTCAAAGCCCAAGCCTACATTGCTTTCGAGGAAGGCAAAGCGGCTGTGAAGAAAGCCTCAAGAGGCAACGACACTTCCCGCAGCTCGAGCCAAGACTATTCTCTTTCGCGCCGAGGCCACGAAAAAGAAAAGATGACAGGCCCCGCGACACGAAGGAACACAGAGGACAAGCTGGCCATTTTAATGATTACACCCCCTTGAATGTTTCGCACGAATGAATTATGACCGAGTGCAAGAGCATCGAGTTCAAAAACTCCAACGTCAGGCCTCGAGGCCAAATCCCACCAGGCCAGGGACTGACAAGTCCAAATACTGCAAGTATCACAAGAGCCACGGGAATCTGACCGACGAATGCATACACCTCAAAGACGCCATCGAGACTCTGATTAAGGAATGTCTCCTTTCTAAGTATACGAAGAAAGGAAAATCTTCCCGGAGAGAAGATCCAAAGAATTATGACGAGGATAATTCACCAGATGACAGACCACTGCAGGTTTCTCTATCCGTCACCCGACCAGAAGACTTCATACCTTCGGTTGGAGTAACCTCCGCTCTGAGCCCATGGGAAGGATTCCCGACCGCCATGGTCATCTCTAACAATGGAGATCCGGGCTCTCTCACGATCATCTCAGTAAAGAGAAAGTTTGACGAGCTCATCAGCGCCAATTCATACCTCGGCCCTACCCTCCAGAAGTTCAAGGGAAAATCAGACTGATAACCTTCTACCTCGAAGAGCTCCCGGGCGGAGCCCCAAATGCCACGACCCCCCCTGCTCGTCCGAGCAAGGATGGCTAATTTTGACGTCCGTCGGATCCTGATCAACGAGGGAAGCTCGGTCGACATCATGTACTCCCATCTCTTCAAAACCCTCAAGCTGGACAACTCCCACCTCACTCCATACGTAGGTTCCGAGCTCTAGGGATTCAACGGGACTACCACTAAACCCTGGGGCTATATCGAGCTGATCGTTAGGCGAGTAGCCACCATCAACACCGACATCGAAGTGACCAGAAGGATATTCGACGCGTCAATGAAAGGACTACAACTGATCACCCCTCCTTCTAGCGCCAACAAGAAGCCAAGGGCCAAAGACAAGCCAGCTCGGGAAGACCAATATCAGCTCCGTTGACCTCGACGCCCAGTTTACAAAAGAATAAGTGAAGAACGGCTAAGAACCGCAACCGAGGACAGCCCACCCCGTCCGACCAATTACGGACGGTGACTTCGAGCTCGTCCCACTGGGCGACAACCCCGACAAAGCGGTGAAGATTGGCAAAGACATCCCGGATCTGCCAAGGATACAACTCGTGGCTTGCCTTTGAGCTAACACTGACCTGTTCACATGGAGCGCAGCTGAAATGCCCGGACTCGATCCTGAGGTCGCCTGCCACCACCTCTCCATTGATCCAGACGCAAAGGCAGTAGTTCAACGTAGGTGTAGACAGTCTCCCGAGAAAGCGGAGGTGTCGCGGGGAAAAATCGTTTGTGGGATGAGACACCTGATGCCTTCTTTGGGCTCGAGTGCTCAAGAAAAAGATTTTTCTTTGTTTTTGTCACGACCAAACTTTTTATTGTTTCCAAAGTAGGAAAAGGAAAAAAGCTGCAATAACCTTAAAAGTGGGGGAGAGATCTTGGGTAAGAGGGTTGGTTATACGAAGGGAAGTTATTAGCACCCAACGTATCTATAGTTTTCTATAGGCTTCTTTGTTATGTTTGTTTCATTCTATGCTATTGAGGAGGTTCTGTTGTGAGATAGGTGGGAAACTAAGGTGTTTGTTTGATTATGCTCGCAAAGATCATCGCGATCCTCTGCATACATATCCCTTAGAGGGAATCAGAGCATCTGTAGCTCGAGGTCTACGGGTGCTAAGGTTTGAGTGGTTTGAGGGAGAAGTTTTGCTCGCCAAGGATACGACCTTGTGCCTACGTATTCTCAAAGGGATGTTGAGAAAGTCAGAGCAATCGTAGTTCCCACTTTTGCTAGTGGAAGCAAAGGATAAGAGACAAATGTCATCTAAATGTTCGATGTATCTAATCTATATCATCACATACATCTGTTTGTTTTTGTTTGAAATCTTTTCATTATAAGCCCTGGGCTGTGCCACTTATGGCGCTTAGAATGATAAAGATGTTTTTTGTTTAGCCAGCCTTGTGGCAAAAACTTTCAATGAAGTCAGCCTTGTGACAAAAAGTTTTGATTAATCAGCCAGCCTTGTGGCAAAAGTTTCGACGAAGCCAGCCTTGTGGCAAAAACTTTGATTAATCAGCCAGCCTGGTGGCAAAAGGTTTGATTGATTAGCCAGCCTTGTGGCAAAAGAGAAATTTGATTGATTGATTGTTTGTGATGATATAGATGAGATACTCCTATCATAGAGATGATAAATGTCTAATCTCCTAGGGTATTTGATTTGGATGTTGGGGACGCTTATAAGAAGCCCGTGGGTCCTTGTACGAAGCCCAAGAGGAGGCTATCCGAGGGTCCTTGTATTGTAAGCTCAATAGGAGGCTATGGGAGGGACAATCGAGGGTCCTTGCATTGTAAGCCCAAGAGGAGGCTATGGGAGGGACAAGTCGTTTGTACGAAGCCCAAAAGGAGGCATGGTATAGTTGGTTTTGAGCTCTTAGAGCGATTTCACCGGGAAACCATACTCTATGTCCTAACCTAAACTAGGGAGATTCTTTGCACGAAGCCCAATAGGAGGCTATGGGGAACCTAGTGTTGTACTAAGTTGAACAAGCATATATAATATGAACAAACACATGAACAAGTATGAACAAACATGAACAAGCATGAACAAGTATGAACAAGCACATATAAATGACAAAGTGTGTGTATACAATGGAGTTTATGAAGGAAATATACCTGTAAGGATGATCCATTTGTATACACGGGGGCTCAGGACTTATACTCGGGGAGAGGCCCATTGAGTTTATTCAAAAGCTATGTAAACAAGTATTTACAAGGGATATTGGGACTTATACCTACATGGAGGCCCATGGTATTTTTGGGAAGATTTAAAGAAAACCTTCATTTTTGATTTTTTATTCGAGGTTAAAAATCAAATTGATTGAGGTATGTACAAAAAGGTGTATGTACAATGAAATACCTAATTTCATGTAAGGGAATGGGACTTATACCTATGTGGAGGCTCATGTTTTATTTTATAAAACATGGTTGATTGTTTTGTTAAAAAGAGGTTTCGTCGTTTTGAAAACAGTTTGAAAGTTTTGTTTTAAAAAACAGTTTTCAGTTTAAAGAAAAAAAACTGTACAAAGAAAAAGGAATGGGACTTATACTCTCTAATATTCGAGAGGCCCATGGTGTTTTGAAAATCGATTGATCAATCCAAAAAGATTTGATTAACAGTTTTTTTTTTGGAAAAGAAAACCAAAAAGAAATGGTTTATTGTTTTGAAAAACTTTGATCGTTTGTTTTAAAACAGTTTTGAATTTTGACAAAAGTCAACTTAATTAAGATAAAAACAAATTTTATGCTTAATTAAGACCTAAGTGATTAGGGTTTGATCACAAAATATTTACAAGTGATTAAGTTTTGAAAATCAAGTGAAAAAACTATTTTTTAAAGTATTAAAAACATTTAAAAACAAGTCACTTTAAACTTAATAAAAACATATTAAATAAATATTTTTTTGTGATTTTCTTGGATATTCATAAAATATATATATTAAATGAGAAGTGTACAAAAAATGAAGCAAAAATGAATTAATTTGATTGGTTAATTAATTAAGTGAAGTTGTGTAAAAAATGAAGAAAAATAAGTGTTAAAAAAATGGTTTTGTCTTCACAAGGGCTTGAACCCACGCCCTTATGTTTATCATTCAAAAACATAACCAACTGGACCACGCGCGTGGTCTGATAAACAAAGGCATTGAAAAGATTATATTTTGAATCAATTTCCTAAATTCAGAACCAAAAATATGGCGCCAAGAACATGGATCCCTTTTGAATTTGAAAATTCTCAAAACTGAATTGTTTGGATCAAGTGAATAGCCTATCTTGCTCGATTTTTCATAAGGAACATGATGGTACCATTTAATTTCATTTATTTTCACTCTAAGATCATTAATTTTCTGATGAACACGAAGAACCCTAATTCTGAGATTGATCATGAAATCGTGTATGATTGATGAATTATGAAATTGATTGAGGGTTAATGATCAGTGATAGTGCAGAAACAAGATGGCAAAGAAATATTTCATTTATGATGCATGATTCATGAAGTTCGAAGTTCAAGAGGGCTTACCTTAAAAATGGCAAAACTGAGAATCGAATTCTGCAAATGAGATGTTCCAGATGTTGTTTCTTGATCTGGACAGCTTCAATGATGATTATGGAACATGTTTGGATGCCTGGAATGGATTAAATTCATCTGGATCACTCCATGGAACCCGATCTGCAGTAGAGCCAAGTATGAATCGAGCTTGATGATTCTGAGGTTACAGGTTGATGATGAGTGTTTGGATAGTTCATATGTGACATATATGAGGTGTTGGAAGTGTTAGTTTGGACATAATTGGCCTGGAATTGATTTTGGCATGATAAGGCTAGTGTTATGCATATTTGGAGGTTGAAGAGTGATTCTGAGATTTGGGTTGTTTTGGGGTGTTTCTAAGGTTCAAACAACTTCCATATGATGTTTATGAGTTGTGGGAACCATCACTTTGCTCAGAACTCCAATGGTTTAGAGGTTGGGATTTTCACCTCTTTTGAAAACTATGAAACTTCCAATTCAAGAAAGGAAGAGAAAACCTATGCTTATGAGGTTTTGGTGTGATTTAAAGAGTGGAAATGACCTCTATTCATAGGCCAAGCTTTCTGAATACAAGCCTTTGCAAGTGGCTCAAAGAGTGATGATTTGGCTTAAGAGATAAAATGGAATCTTTCACATTAAATGCATATGGTTAAAATGACTAAACCATGGTTAAAATTGGCTAGGCTTCTTATCTCTTTCCCATCTGTCTACAAACCAGAAATATCTCCCAATTATTACATGTATATGTCACTGCTTGCATCATAAGGTAAAATAGTGCATAACTTTGGCAAAAATGACTTGAAATTTCAAGTGAAATGGTCACTAATGGAGAAATTCAAAGCCATAGCTACACTCCATATTTTTTCATGCTCCTGGACATTTTGGAAAGCTCTTGTTATGTACTTCAAAACCCTAGTTGAAAGTTTCTTCAAGACCTTTAAGGAAATTGGTGAAAAAGATCCATGAACTTTGAAGAAAAATGAGATTTTAAGTGAAATTTTCAAAAGACGGTGACTTTGAAGCTCCATATCTCTTAAATGGTTGATCTTATGGAAAAAAATTATATGTGACAAAGTTGTTCATTGGATCAAAATCTACAACTTTCATGTTGGAAGTTTTTTTCAGTTTGTAGGTGAAATTTTGAGTTATTCCCTTCCAAAGTTTGGAAAAAACCATTGAAAAACACTTAGAAAATTTTCTAAGTATGGAAAGTCAAACTTTTGACTTTTTGATTCTTGATTGATTTTATTGATTTTCCTTGATCAAATGACTTCATATATCATATATTGATGATTTAGAACTTCAAAAGTCATGTTTGACCAAAATTTCCAAAAAGTCAATGGTGATCTTGTACAGTTGACTTTTTCTAACGAATCGCGTTTCTGGAGATTTCAAATGAACCAAGCTATCCTCACCAAATGAATGGTATGAATGGATCACATTGAATTATTGGAGGACCTTGAGCTATGGTTTAAGTTGTGGCACCATGTTCTGATTAAAAAGTCAGTTGTTCAGGTGAATTAGGTCAAAAACCCTAATTGTCGACCTGATGAAATTGATGACTGTGGATCTTGAATTGAGATACAATTTCCATTGGATATTGTCATAGGGATTATTTGAAGATGATTGAAACCTTTGAGTGACTCCCTGGAGCTTTTTAGGGTTTCCCAAATATGATCCCTGATTTTAGTCCCTGATAGTTCAAAACCCTAATCTGATGATTTGAAATTTCACTATTGATCAATCCTTGTGTAGGAGATGTCTTGAGCCAATAGATTAGGTCAAAATGATGTACTTGAGGTCTTGAGGTCATGTCCTAAGTCGTTAGGTCAAATCCTGAGCAAAAGTCAGGAGTATGCTGTCTTCAGTCGAAACCCTAATCTGGTTGATTCAGAGCCTTTGAGCTTGTTGAAATGAACCTTTGAGGACCAAATGTTGATTGTTGATGAAGGTGATCCATTTGAGATGAAGGGAGAACAAAAACCCTAATTGATTGTTACTTGTACTGATGAGTGATTTCTTGTTTAAATCTTGCTGAGTCACAAGTAGCAAACACAAGCTATGCAATTTGTTAGAGATGCAAATGATGCATATGCAAATGATATGAGGTGGTATCTTAGGTCAAAAATTGGGGTATGACAAATGCCCCTATTTAAGTTTCTTCAACCTGAGATATGGAGATTGAAAATCTTCATTTTGATAGGGTGGAAGAGACTTAAATATCAGAAGACGCAAATTTTGGACCTAAGATACCAAAATTGCGAATGATGCAAGGATATCTTTACCGAGGGTGTGGTGTCGTTTTTTTTACCTCCCCGTTTCACTTGGGAGGACGGCACGCTAGACCCTTCACGCGAAATTTGGAAGGAGAATGCGCCCGTGGTGGGATGAATTTTGTTTCAGTTCTTCCTACGATATCACACGAACTTTCTTATTTGTCCTACGAGTAGGAAAGGGGAAAAAAGATCTCAACTAAACCCTAGGAGTTTGCTAAGTGTAGGGATTCACCTAGACTAGAAATTCTGGAGTCAGGGAGGTCGGTTATACATAGGGAAGTGTTTAAGCACCCTACATATCTGTAGTACTCTACAGGAACCTTCTCTGTGTCTAAATGTGTTTGTGCTGCTAATGATTATTGGGAAAGTTTCTCCTTTGTATTAGGAGAGGGAATTGAATTGAATAAAAGAAAGACAGACAGACTGACTGACTATTTTTTGGTATTTTATTAGCTTGCTGAGATTCCTTGTGAACCTCATGCCTACATATCCCTAATGGAAGTCAGAGCTTAATGTAGTTCGGGGAACTAATTAATGATTAATTATTTTTGGGTGCCTTGCTTGAAGCTCAAGGTTGAAGCTTGAATTAAATCTCTATTTACGGTAAAGTGACATGAATATATCTTTACAGAGAGGTATTTCTACTATTCCACCACAAACATTAAAAGAGTGACAGAATAACTGAATTCATTTCATTCAAGAGGGGGAACTTACTTGTGTATGTGCAAGTATACCAGTCAAATCCCTCTTAAATGAAAGAAAAATGCTCATCCAAATTAGGGAAAGTTACCACATGTCTGAGTTTTACTGCCAGCTCATGCCTTTCAAAATCCTAAATGGGAGACTTGATTAAAATGAAATGTAATGTTTGTTTGTTTGAATGTGGTGAGATAGAGGAAAGATCTCTCTATAGAGATAAGCTATGTCTATCTAGTGTATAAAAGATTTGATTTTTTTAACTGGCTTGTATGAGGCCCAAGCTTGAGGCTTTTTGATTAATGTATTATTTATTGACTCTGGGAGATGACTCCACTGGGGGTTAATTACAAGGAATTTTTGTATTCTGTACAAAGCCCAGAATTGAGGCTGACTCTAGCTAGAAAAAATATTATTTTCTGCCTTGTACAAAGCCCAAGGTTGTGGCTGACTGAGTATGAATGACTCTAATAGGGAAAAGATCCTAGATGTTAGGAATCTTTGACACATGAAGTATGGTCTATCTGCCTTGTACAAAGCCCAAGGTTGTGGCTACCTGAATGATGAAGGACTCACTGGGGAGACTCTATTATCTGCCTTGTACAATGCTCAAGGTTGAGGCTGACTATTAACAAGGGAGTTTTATTGTTTTGGTGCCTTGTATGAAGCCCAAGGTTGAGGCTAACTATTTTTGTTGGATTTTGACTCTACTGAAGGATTTATTTATTAAAAGACTGATTTTTTTTTTGGAAGCTAACCCTTTCCAGGGATTTTGACTCAGCTGGTGAGTTTATCTTTTGAAAAGAATGATTTTTGGAAGCTAACCCTTTCCAGGGGTTTTATTCTTTTAAACAGGTTTTTATTAATTGACTTTGGAGGCTAACCCTTTCCAGGGGTTTTTACTCTTTTGGGGAAATTATCTCCTAAGAGAAATGAATCTTTGGTTTTTTGAAGAAGTGATTTTGGAGGCTAACCCTTTCCAGGGGTTTTTGTTAAAATGAAGAAATTAATGGAGGCTGACCCTTTCCAGGGAATTTTGAATGATGGCAGAAAGATTATCTAGTGAGACTTCTTGTTTAAAGCCCAAGATGAAGGCTGACACTTACTGAGGATAAGCAAACATGGATCCTAGACTCTGCTAAGGAAAATTGATGAAGATAAGGGTGAAAGAGACTGTCCATGTCTCTCTTTCCAAAAGGTGTACTCAATGTAAAATTGAGACAAACTTAGCTTGTTTAAAGTCTGGTTTAAATTGGAAGAAACTCACCAGGGTATGTTAAAAGGTGACTAAAGACCTGTTCCTATGTTTATAAGAAACCTGATGGGTCCTTGTATACAAGCTCAAGAGGAAGCTGGAAATGCTTTTAAGAAGCCTGTAGGTCCTTGTACAAAGCCCAAGAGGAGGCTAATCGAGGGTCCTTGTTATAGCACAAGAGAAAGCTATGTGGTTTTGAACCTATTTTGGCTTTAAGCAAATGGGTAAGAGGTTTCACCGGGAATAATTCCTCTTGGGTGGATGTGTCCTATTTTTTTTGGATTCTAAGGTTTTTGCCAAGATGTTTCACCGGGAATAATTCATCTTGGGGGTTTGAACTACAGATCTCTAATTAGGAAAGAGCCTTCACCGGGAAGACATTCTCAATCCTAGGTCATATTCCTATAATATATATATATAGTTTAACTGTCCTAAGGTTTACACTCAGACGTAGTTCTAAACAAATATATGCACAGTTTATATTTGACAGTAATTTAAACAAAGACTGTAAATTGAAAGCTTGTAAAGCCTAACCTGGATGGAGTGGAGGCCTTTGAAGAAGTATGTAAAAAGCATCACCAACAGTTGATGGATAACAGTTGAATATTTATGATAAACAGTTAATGGTTTTTGAAAACAGAAGAAGTGAAGATGGACATAGGTCACATAGGTATCTGAAGAGTTTCACCGGGAATAATGCCCTTCAAATACCAGAAGAATATTTTGAAAACAGAAAGAAGATTTTGTAAATACAGTTTTTGAAAACAAACTAAGAAAAGAAAAAAGGTGTTGGGACTTACACTCTATTAGAGGCCCACTTAAAAATGATTTACTGTTTATGAGAAACAGTTGAAAACGATTGAAATGATATAAGGTTTTGTTGTTTGAAAACCTTAATCATCCGTTTAATTGGAGACTGAAAACAGTTTTGAACATTGACAAAAGTCAACTTAATTAAGGCAAAGATGAAATCTATACCTAATTAAGACCTAAGTAATTAGGGTTTTATCATAAAATTATTCACAAAGTAATTAGGTTAAAACAAAATGAAAATATATATTTTCAAAGTATTTAAGAAAACACTTAAAACATACTATTTTAAACCTAATAAAAATATATGAAATAAATAATATTTTTATGATTTTTTTTGATTATTCACAAAATAGATATATTAAATAACAAGTGTGTGAAAAATGAAGTGAAAATGATTTAATTTGATGGGTGAAATAATTGTGTGAAGTTGTGAGAAAAATGAAGGAAATTAGTGGTAAAAATAATGTTTTGGTCTCACCATGGTTTGAACCCACACCCTCTAGGTCACACACCCAAAACAAACACCACTGAGCCAACGCGCGTGTGGTGATAGTAAGATGGCTTCAATGCAATTCATATAGTGTTCAAGTGTATAGAAGCAAAAAAGAAAATAAAATTAAAAGGTCTGAGGCGAGGGGGATTCGAACCCCAGACCTTGGGCATGAGGAGACTAAGAGCGCATGTGTGGCCACTGGGGCAAGTTATTCATTCGTTTATGAAACGCATATCATTAAATATAAAATAAACTCTGCCCTGGGATTTGAAATTTGCGCGCCATGGCCATAGTCGTCTTCTTCCTCGAGCTCAAAGATTTTCAAATTCCTAACTCTCTGGTTTCTCAACTAAATGGCATGATGTAAACATCAATCATGTTCTAAATTTCCTCACGAATCCAGATATGTAACTAACATTTATTTATATTAACTATAGCTACCTAATTTCTCAGAAAACTCTAAGAACACATGAACCCTAAATTTGAAATTAAATGATAAACAAGATGAATAAATGAATGATGATGGAGGGTTTTCAATCCTCTGATGATGCTGAACAAGATAGAATCGAGCTTTATCACAAAGAGTACTTAAATTAAAGAGATGGAGTTCAGAAACTTACCTCTGAAAATGGAGGTCGTGAGGATGATAGAGAGCACCTGGGCTTGTATGAATGATCCCAAAAGCTTCATTGGGACTCAGTGATGCTAACTGAATGCTTATTGTAACTTCAATTCTCCTGAATTGCTCTATGGACCTCCCTCGATTTGAGCTTCAAGTGGACATGGAAAGTGATGGATCTTGAGTTACAAATGAGCTGCAGCCATTTGAACAACTTCACTATGACCTGAGGAACACGTCTGGATGCTTGGCTTTGTTGGAAACCTTCTGAATTGCTCTATGGACCACCAACTGCAACAGCTCCAAAGTGAGAGCAACAATGGCGTTCCTCCTCTTACAGAAGTGATCCAGGTGCTTGGATCACCTCAAATGAACCCCTTTGAGATGTTAGAATGCTTACTTTCCAAAGATAAGCTCTGGTTTGAAGAAAACGATTCTTCTTGCCAAAGAACTTTGAAAAACCAATAAGCAAGAGGAGTGAAAGAGAAAGCAAGGAATATGATTTCTTTGGTGTGTTTTCTGAATGAGAAAGAGCCCTCTATTTATAGGCAAATGGTTCAGTACTGATTGAGAGAGTGAGCTTGCTTAGTGAAGTGAGTTTGGTTTCTTAGCCATGAAGAAATTTCAAGGAATATCCAAGTGTGATCATTGCATTTTCGAGCCAGCTCCCCATCCATTGATCCTATCTGATCTTAGGGAACATTTCTGGTGCAGAGTGAGCTCTAATTGGTTGGTGAGAAGATTCCTTGGGTGATTCATCAATTTGCCATAAATTTCCAAATGTAATCATTACATAATCACATGTTCTTGTTTTGGGAATCTTCCTCAATTCTTATGCTATGGTGAAAATGAATGCATGGCATGTTTTCAGATGTGTTATGGGTCGTGTAGCATCCATAAGTGAGGTCATGTGCACAAAATTGCAAAGTTCAAAAATGAGGCATGACCTATAATTTCACTTCATGAGGCCAACTTTGAACAAGCATAACTCTTAGCTCAAAATGAATTTGGAGAAGGTTGAACACAATTTGGAAAGCCCTAAACATCTACTTCAAATCATTAGTTTGGGGTTTCTTCAGAATCATTTGGGAAAATTGTGAAAAATGAGCCCAAAGTTGGATGAAAACTAGGTTAAAAACACTTAGAAAAAATTTCTAAGTTTTTATAACCTAAAGCTTGAAAATTCCAAATCTCTTAAATGGTTGATCTTTTGAAAAAAGTTCCTATGTAAGATGTTGTTTTATTTTGCAAGATCTACAACTTTCATGTTGGAAGTTTTTTGAGTTGTGTAGGTGAAATTTTGAGTTCCCACAATGCCCTCAAAAATCCTAATTCCCGACTTTTTGCTCCTTGATGATTCTTCTTGAATTTATTTGGTCAAATGACTTTAATATCCATATATTGATGATATTGATCTTTGAAAGTCATGGTTTGACCAAAAATCTTAAAAGTCAAAGGTGATCCCGTACAGTTGACTTTTTCCAAATAAAGTGAGATTTTGGACTTTTGTGTGGAATTAAGATCTTCTTCTCAAATGAGTGATGTGAATGGGTTATATTGAGGTAGTAGAGGTTCTTGAATCATGTCTTGAGTTTTGGATCCATGCCCTGATTAAAAGTCAACTATCCAGATGAATTAGGTCCAAAACCCTAATTGTCGACCAGATGAAATTGGTGACTGTGGATCTTGAATTGAGGTGTGATGTCCAGTGGATTTTATTGTATGGCTAATTTGAAGATGATTGAAGTGTTTAATAGATGTCCTGGAGCTTTTTAGGGTTTCCCAAAGGTGATCCCTGATTTCAGTCCTTGATAGGCTCAAAAACCCTAGTCTGGTGACTTGAGTAAACCTGTACTCAGATGACTGGGTGTCTAATCAATCATAGGTGAATATAAAAATGAAGCTTTTGAGTCCTATGATTGTGTTAAAGACTAATCCTTCTATTGATTGATCCTTTGCCTGAGTTTTCTTCTCTTTGAACATCCTTGATTAAATGCCAGATGAAGAAGTGACTGCTCTGGGTACTTGCTTTGACCTGATGAAAATCCTGAAGATATGTCATCTCAGGGGGTCAAAAATAAGGGTATGACAGATGCCCCTATTTAAGTTTCTTTTATCCGGAGGGAGAGAGATTGATATCTCGATCTCTCCTGCGTGAAAGAGACTTAAATATCAAAGAATGCCCGAATTTTGGGCGCTCCTGAGATGTTGTAATTGATAAAATCTTTACATGAACTGATCCCGTTATCGCACTTAGCGGGGGATGAGGAGACAAACTCCTGTAGGAATACGTCTAGTGGATTCTGGTGAATGGATGGCAATGTAGGATGCGCAATCCATCTTCTTTAACTAAGTGTTGACACTTAGAAAAAGGCAAGCAACCTCCCCTTGTTTCGGATGTCTGCATCTCGAAACTGGTCTAAGTTGTGATTTTGGACAATATCTCAGATAAAGAGAAATTCTCCAAAGATTTGTTTCCTCATCAAACTTCTCATCAACACTTGGAGATGAGATGCCATTTGATGGTAATAAAGAAACTTCATCATCTTTTTGGAAGATATCTCTGATGAAGAGAAAATCTCCAAGGGTTGTTTCCTCATCAAACTTCTCATCAGCACTTGGAGATGAGACGTCATTTGATGGTAATAAAGAAACTTCAAAGGTTTGTTTCCTCATCAAACTTCTCATCAGCACTTGGAGATGAGACGCCATTTGATGGTAATAAAGAAACTTCAAAGGTTTGTTTCCTCATCAAACTTCTCATCAGCACTTGGAGATGAGACGCCATTTGACGGTAAATAAAGAAACTTCAAGGTTTGTTTCCTCATCAAACTTCTTACCAGCACTTGGAGGTTAGATACCATTTGACGGTAAATAAAGAAACTTCAAAGGTTTGTTTCCTCATCAAAATTCTCATCAGCACTCGGAGATGAGACGCCATTTGATGGTAATAAAGAAACTTCAAAGGTTTGTTTCCTCATCAAACTTCTTACCAGCACTTGGAGGTAAGATACCATTTGACGGTAAATAAAGAAACTTCACCATCTTTCCCTTCGACTTGACGTCTTTGAAAGAATGTCATATGGCCTCATGATCTTTTTGAGGGGCTAATGACTTTGTCTGAAAGCGGACGAACTGTTTTCGGGATGAAAACCACCATTCGTCGACTTATGCCGGGGAACCAACAAACTGTTTTCCTAAGAGGAGAAACCGCCATTTGTCGACTTTGAAGTGGATGAAACATCTCAGAAACAGACAAACTGTTTAAAGAAACTGCCATTTGTCGATTTCTTGAATATTTATCAGACAAACTGTCTTTTCTTGGGGAAAGACTGCCATTTGCCAATTGCTAGGGGAACAAACTGTCTTCTACTAGGAGAGACTGCCATTTGTTGACCCTGCTGTGAAAAGAAAGTGAGCAAACTGTCTTCTGTCGAAAGAGACTGCCACTTGCTGACTTTGTTGAGGAATCTTTAAGCGAAACGAACTGTCTTCATGAAAAAGGCTGCCATTCGTTATTTTTGTCCGAAAAAGTGAGTGAACTGTCTTTTGCCGAAAGAGCCTGCCATTCACTGACTCCGCTGGGGATCATTTGTCAATCTGCTGGGGAGATTCCAAATTATTTTCTTTGACGAAAAGTGGCATCTCTTGACCCTGCTGGGGAAATACCAAATTATTTTCTTTGACGAAAAGTGGCATCTCTTGACCCTGCTGGGGAAATACCAAACTGTTTTCCAGGAGGAAAACTACCACTTGTCAATTATGTCGGGGAATCCACACTTCTTGGGGAAGAGAACCGCTCATCGACCCTGTGGGGAATTCCAAAATGAGAAACAGACTATCTCATCTGAAGAAGACTGTCGAGTGTCGCTCTGCGGGAGAATCTTGGCTGAGGAACTCCAAAAGTGAACAAACTAATCTCTTTGAGGGAGACTACCATTTGTTGACTTGCTTGGGGAATTTGGGTGTATGAACCTTCTTCATGAAGAAGAAAACCCTTTCACAACTTTGCAGGGGAATCTCGAGTATATGTCCAAGTAATTTGGGTATTAACACGATCAAAACCTGGCTAGACTATGCTCATTACGCAAATATGGTGTGAGACAAAATGCATGAATATTACGATGATTATGAAATGCGAAGTGAATGTGAATAGAATTGTCGCGGATGTAAAATCCTATGATACGACTTGAACCTTGTTGATCAGAAGATGTCTTCTTCTTGTAGTTCGAACTCTGTTGGGAATACGTGGTTATCAGCTGTTCGCTATCTGAAGTGAGTAATATGAATCGAAGTGAAGATCCGTCATCGGGAGATGTTCGCAAAGCGACCTCATGGGGAAATCTTGGTTCCCGGAGTCTCAACCGTTCTCGGAGCAACTGTTTGCATTCTTCCTATTGTAAGTAAACCTTAGAAAGAAATTTCACCTTTATTTTTGCAAGTAAATTCATTTTATTTTATGAAAACATTTGTTTCAAGAAAATGACTGTTTAAACTTAAAATGCATTTCAAGAAACTGAATAAGACTCGATTTGCAAAGAAAGGCACAAGGCTCAAATTATTATATATGGAATGGTAATCAGCCAAATGCTTGATTCCATGGAGTATTTACAAAGTTGGAAATTGGTAATTTTTCGGGAAAAGGGCTACGATGAAACGTGACGACCGTTATCTTTCCCTTCCACTCCGAGTTGCGCTGTATTCGTGCTTCGTAGAAGATGACCTACTGCTGATGAATACTCCGCTATGGATTTTTGAATGATCAAGTTTGTCCTGAACACAATTACTTGCCATATATCCCTAACTTTTGCGTAAACTACCCCTCTCGGATTTTAAGTCTACCGGGATTGATTATTTATTTTTTATGTCTCTAACTTTTGCCTGAATCGCCCTTTCGGGTTTTCGATTCACCGAGACGCTCTTTTTTGCCTAAGTCGCTCTTTGCGAGTTTTCAACATAGCGAGCTGTTCTTTTGTTTTTATTTAGGCGAAGTATTTCTTGACTGCGTCGACGTTCACAGGACGGGTGAATTCTTCTCCATCCATAGTCGTGAGTATTAAGGCTCCTCCTGAGAAAGCTCTCTTGACCACGTAGAGGCCGTCATAATTGGGTGTCCATTTCCCTCTCAAATCTGTGAGAAAAGATTGAATCTTTTTTAGTACAAGGTCGCCTTCTTTGATTGTGCGAGGTCGAACCTTTTTGTCGAAAGCTTTCTTCATTCTTTGTTGATATAGCTGACCGTGGCATAAAGCTGTCATGCGCTTTTCTTCGATTAAGTTCAATTCATCGAATCTGCTTTGACACCACTCGGCTTCTGTTAATTTTGCCTCCATCAAGACTCTCATTGATGGGATCTCAACCTCTATGGGTAGGACTGCTTCCATGCCATATACAAGGGAGAAAGGAGTTGCTCCAGTCGAAGTACGTACTGATGTACGGTAACCATGAAGAGCGTACGGGAGCATTTCATGCCAATCTTTGTAAGTGATGACCATCTTCTGAATGATTTTCTTGATGTTTTTATTAGCTGCTTCTACAGCTCCATTCATCTTTGGTCTGTAAGGAGATGAATTGTGATGTTCAATCTTGAATTCTTCACAAAGCTCCTTCATCATTTTGTTATTCAAATTTGACCCATTGTCAGTGATTATCTTGCTAGGAATGCCGTAGCGACAGATGATGTGATTCTTGATAAACCTGACGACAACTTGTCTTGTAACGTTTGCATATGAAGCTGCTTCGACCCATTTGGTGAAATAGTCTATGGCTACCAAGATGAAGCGATGTCCGTTGGACGCTTTTGGCTCGATCATTCCAATCATGTCGATTCCCCACATGGAGAAAGGCCAAGGGGAAGAGAGTATGTTGAGAAGAGATGGTGGCACATAAATTCTATCGGCGTAGATCTGACATTTGTGACACCCCTTTGCGTACTGGTAGCAATCTGACTCCATCGTCAGCCAATAATATCCTGCTCTCAGTATTTTCCTTGTCATGGTATGTCCATTGGTGTGAGTACCAAAGGAACCTTCATGTATTTCTCTCATGAGTACTTCTGCTTCTTTTCTGTCAGCGCATCTGAGCAGAATCATGTCGAAGTTTCTCTTGTACAGAACATCTTCATTCAGGAAGAATCTACAAGTTAACTTTCTCAAAGTCTTTCTATCTTTCTTTGACGCCCCAAGAGGGTACTCTTGCTTTTGAAGAAAGTTCTTGATGTTGTGATACCACGGTTTGTCGTCGATGATTGCTTCTACTGTGAAAACATGAGCGGGCCTATCCAGGCGCATAACATCGATCCGAGGAATGTCATTCCAATGATTTATCCTAATCATGGAAGAGAGTGTGGCTAATGCATCAGCCAAGTTGTTTTCTTCGCGAGGAATGTGATGAAAATCTACCCTGTCGAAGAATGGTAACAATCTTCTCGCGTAGTCTTTGTAAGGAATTAGCCCTGGTTGGCGTGTTTCCCATTCTCCTTTGATTTGATTAATGACCAAAGCAGAATCTCCGTATACATCCAAGTGTTTGATTCTTAGATCCACGGCTTCTTCGAGACCCATGATGCAAGCTTCATATTCGGCCTCATTGTTTGTGCACTTGAAAGTTAATCTGGCAGTAAATGGAATATGGGTACCCCGAGGAGTAACAATGATTGCCCCAATTCCTCGTCCATAAGCATTGACAGCTCCGTCAAAGATTAAGCCCCACTGGGATCCTATCTCAGGTCCTTCGTCTGGTAGTGGCTCGTCGTAATCTTTCATCTTGAGGTACATGACGTCCTCGTCCGGAAAGTCGAAACTGGTTGATTCATGACCATTGAGTGGATGGTGAGCCAGGTGCTCAGCTAGAATGCTTCCTTTCACGGCTTTCTGTTCGTGATACTCAATGTCATATTCTGATAACAACATCTGCCAACGGGCAATTCTCCCAGTTAAAGCAGGCTTCTCAAAGATGTACTTGAATGGATCCATATGAGAGATCAAACAAGTAGTATGTCGAATCATGTACTGGCGGAGACGCTTGGCAGCCCAGGCAAAAGCACAACACGTCTTCTCGAGCATGGAGTAGCGGGATTCACAGTCAGTGAATTTCTTGCTTAGGTAGTAAATGGCATGCTCTTTTCTTCTCGTCTCGTCTTGCTGTCCAAGGACACAACCCATGGAAGCTTCTAAGAGGGTTAAGTACATTATCAAAGGACTTCCTTCCACTGGAGGAGACAAAATGGGTGGTTCGAGCAGATATTCTTTAATGATGTCGAACGCTTTCTGACAATCGTCTGTCCAGACGCAACTTTGATTTTTCCGTAGAAGTTTGAAAATAGGAGCACAAGTTGCAGTCATGAGATATATGAATCTCGAGATGTAATTCAGACGTCCAAGAAATCCTCTAACTTGTTTCTCGGTTCTGGGTGAAGGCATTTCTTGAATTGCCTTGGGTTTGTCTGGATCTACTTCAATTCCTCGTTTGCTGACAATGAAACCAAGGAGTTTTCCTGAGTAGACACCAAAGGTGCACTTGTTGGGGTTCAGGCGAAGCTGAAACTTCCGTAAGCGTTGAAATAACTTTGTCAGATTTTGTATGTGATCTTCTTCGTTTTCTGATTTGGCAATCATGTCGTCCACATAGACTTCCACTTCTTTATGCATCATGTCATGGAAAAGCGTAGTCATGGCTCTTTGATAAGTTGCCCCTGCGTTCTTTAGTCCAAAAGGCATAACACGATAGCAGAACGTGCCCCAGGGGGTGATGAAAGCTGTTTTCTCCATGTCTTCAGGTGCCATTTTGATTTGGTTGTATCCTGAAAATCCGTCCATGAATGAGAAAACTTTGGATTTTGCTGTACTATCTACCAACATATCAATATGTGGTAAAGGAAAATCATCCTTAGGGCTAGCTTTGTTCAAATCTCTGTAGTCGACGCACATGCGGACTTTTCCGTCTTTCTTAGGAACGGGAACAATGTTAGCTAACCACTGAGGTTATTCTGAAGTGACGAGGAAACCTGCGTTGATCTGCTTATGAACTTCCTCTTTGATTTTCATGGCCATCTCCGGATGAGTTCTTCTCAATTTTTGCTTGACCGGAGGGCATTATGCTTTTAATGGCAAGTGATGCTCCACTATACTGGTATCCAACCCTGGCATATCTTGATAAGACCAAGCGAAGACATCTGAGAATTCTTTGAGCAGCTGTATCAAACTCTCTCTGATCTCTGAACTGAGCGAAGCTCCAATCTTAACCTCCTTTCTGTTTCCATTGGAACCAAGGTTAATGATCTCTTGAGGCTCATTGTATGGCTGAATGGCCTCTTCCTTTTGTTGAAGTAATCGTGAAATTTCCTTTGATATTTCCTCGTCTTCTTCTTCCTCTGCCTCGAATACAGGAAACTCAAAGCTTGGAGAAGTCATACGATCGCACGTTTCAACGGGGTATTTTATGATTAATCTGCATATGTGTGAATATTTTATTTAGACAACGAGGGAAGACTCGGTGTATACAGTTAATGGAATTTTTGATGTTTTTTAAGGGTGTTTTTTATGATTACCAATTTCCGAAAAAAAAGAAAAGGAAAAACTAACGACGGAACAAAATGACATTTTTATTTATTGACAGTCATTTCTTGAAACAAAGACCCTATAAAACAAAACTCTATTGCTTTGGGCGAAGCAAAGAGGGACATTTTCCTAAGAAAATAGTAAAATGCAAAGCCCTATGAAACATCTCTTCACCCTGGGCTATGGTGAGAGGATAAAATAACGGTGAAAGTTCCTACTTAGGAGTGCGAACAACAGTTGAAACTTCAACAGCTGTCCAATAGTGGCGAACCCCACTGTGCACTAGGTAATCTGGAACCTTAGGCTTAAGCTGGCCTGTGGTAGGTCTTGATTTACCAACCACTGTCTTTGCAACACTCAGACGATCTTCTTCTACTTCAGTAGACTGAGCGGTGTGAGCATACCCATTTCCAAGTGGAGTATGTCGGTTTTTCTTTTGAGGAAACTTCCAATCTTCTGAATGGAGAGACTCGTTGTCAGAGACACTTTCGAGATCATCCTCTTCTGTATTTTGGTCTTGCTCTTCTCCCAAGATGGCATTGACTAGATATGTGAACTCTAGATCCGTAGCCCCGGAAGGTGACTTAGGGATATAATCCTCAATGATGATTTCACCAGATGTTGATGATGAATAGCAAGGGTTATATATCTCTTTTGGCTGAGTAAGGTACTCGTAATCAATGTTCCATCCCGTTGGAACAATATCTTCCAAAGAGGTTTTTGAGCTTTCAGGAGCGGAGTATTTCACCATGTAGTCGAATTTTCCGCTTGGTTCTCCTAATGTATCCCAGGTTTCTTCGGGGATAGGAGGAACTTCTTCTGATGAACCATGACTTCTGGTGGTGAAGCTATTTGTAACTTCGTCATTGCTTGGTCGAGTCTTACTTCTAGATCTCTTAGTCGGATAACAGCAAGGTGATTCAGACTCTGATAGGGATATGTATCCTGCTTTGTTAAGATAGGATAGCCATTCCTCTTCATCGGTGTTTTCCGTACCGATGGTATTGACTGTTTGTTGAACTGGTTGAAGAAAACCTCCGTTGTGGAAAGTTTCTTGAATTGGGAGAACTACCTCAATTCCTGGAATAGTCTTTGATGATGTTGGAAAGAATCCAACTCCTGTTCTGTTCTTGTTGTTGGTAGGAATATTAATGTGCCCCCAACCACTGGTAGTGCCATCCTTTACAACTTGGATTGCATCTCTGTAGGAAGGAATAGACGCTGCTTTCTCCTTTCCTTTGTCCAAGGAAAGTGCTTGGAATTTAGTTCCAACAACTTCTTTTGGTTCTATGTCGGAGAATGATGACAGGTTGCTGACGATCAGAGCTGGTTCTCCACATACGGTTATCAATTTGTCATTTCTTATGAACTTCAGTTTTTGATGAAGTGTTGAAGTAATTGCCCCAGCCTCATGAATCCATGGGCGACCTAGCAAACAACTGTATTATGCTGGAATATCCATGACTTGGAAAGTGATTTTGAACGTCTAAGGTCCAATAGTTATGGGAAGATCCACTTCTCCAAAAACTGACTTCCTTGATCCATCAAATACTTTGACGATGACATGACTTTTTCTTAGAGGGTAATCTTCGAAAGATAATCTTGACAATGTTGATTTCGGCATGACGTTGAGAGAGGATCCATTGTCTATTAGGACTCCTGTGAGTACATCACCCATGCAGCCAACTGAGATGTGAAGTGGAAGATTGTGGTCTACTCCTTCTTCAGGAAGATCTTCGTCACAGAAACTTAGGTTAGTTCCAATGGAGATGTTGGCAACGATATTGTTGAATTGGCTTATTGTAACGCCAGGTTCTACAAAAGCTTGTTCCAAAACTTTCTGTAGAGCTTCCCTATGAGCTTCAGAACTCAATAGTAGGGAAAGAACAGAAATCCTAGACGGAGTATGCAGTAATTGATCTACAATTTTGTATTCACTCCTCTGGATTAACTTCAAGATCTCATCATTTTCTTTTGCTTGAACAGCATTGGTCGGATGATTGTCTTGCCTATGTGGTACTTCCTCCGAAGGTTTCTCCACATTTTCTGTTGTTCTGTTGAAGACTCGTCCACTTCTGGTGACTCGACTAACATCAGCAATGTTGACAACAGACGGTAATGGTATCTCCTTGCCATTTTCAATGTATGTAGCATTGTACTTGTATGGTATGGCCTTGCTGGATTCATACGGTACAGGACCTGGTAAGTAGATGACTAGTGGAGCAACTGCTGTCTTCCTGCTATCGTACTTAACTTGCATTGGTTCAACTTGATTAATTTGAGGAGATACGGTAAAGACTTCATCATCTTCTCTGTTGGCAAGAACAATAATGGTATTGTCATCCATCAGCTTTTGAACGTCGTTGCGAACACGTAAACATCCTCGTGAATTTCTTCGACAAATTCTGCATCTACTGTAAGCGTGGAAATCTGTTCCAAAGTAGGCAAGTCCATTTAAAGTTTTATGGAACCTGACTACCGATCCTTCAAGATCTTCAACTTTGTAGATTTTGTATTCTCCTGGACATCCTTGAACCATGTTGATGTCATGTTCATTTCTGACTCGGATATGTTGAATCCATCCTAAGTCCATTTGTTCTTGTAATGCAGCTTGAACTACGGCACATCCTTGATTATTCTTTGGACAAATATCGCATGTGAAGTAGTTGTGAGGTGGTACATGGCCGTACCCAGCTTGTTTAGCGTGCATCTTGACAAGATTTTCCCCTATCTGACGAATGTCGTAAATTTGAATGACGTTAGGGTGTTGATCTATCAGATTTACTGAAGCTTCTTTATGCTGCGGCAAAGGATTTGCTTGGACGTTTGGACTAGTATCTTTGAAGGATAGCATTTCGCTCTTCACTAATCGTTGGACGTCAATCTTGAAAGGGAAACAGTTCTCAATATTGTGACCTGGTGCCCCCTGATGATAGGGACAAGATTGGTCAGCCTTATACCATGGTGAGGAACTGTTTGTAGGATTTGGAGGACTCCTTGTCTGGATGAGTCCTTTTGCCAGTAATGTTGGAAACAATTCCGCATACGGCATTGGTATGGGATCAAAGGAAGGATACCTTGGAGCCCGATTGTTGTAATTTAAAGGTCGAACCTGCTGCTGAGGTTGTTGCGACCTTTGTTGAATTTGTTGTTGCGAAATCTGAGGTTGATAAGCTGGCGCTGAGTTAACAACCGGAGTTATTGTAGCAACCTGAGGTGAAAATCTCTTCTTTGTTTTGTGCAAGACATTGCTGACATCTTGATCCTTTTTCTTCTGAAAAGAACTTCCATACTTCCTTGGACCAATAGAAGATTCTGGTTCTTTGTTCAAGCGTCCTTCCCGAACTGCTTCTTCTAAACGTACACCCATGTTTACCATCTCGGTAAAGTCACTTGGTGCACTTGCAACCATTCATCCGTAGTAAAATGGACTCAAAGTTTTGAGATAGATTTTTGTCATTTCTTTCTCTTCAAGTGGTGGACAGATTTGTGCAGCAACTTCACGCCATCTTTGAGCGTATTCCTTGAAGCTTTCTCTATCCTTTTGAGTCGTGGCCCGGAGTTGATCTCTGTCGGGAGCCATATCCAGATTGTACTTATAATGTTTGACGAAGGCCTCTCAGAGGTCTCGAAAAGTACGAATCTCTGAACTGTCCAAGTTCATGTACCATTTGAGTGCAGCACCTGTCAGGCTGTCTTGAAAATAATGAATGAGTAATTGTTGATTATCAGTCTGAGTTGACATTCTTCGAGCGTACATTACGAGGTGACTTTGTGGGCATGAATTCCCTTTGTACTTCTCGAAATCTGGTACTTTGAATTTGTGAGGAATCTTAACATTTGGAACCAGACAGAGGTCTGCAGCATTCTTTCCAAATAGATCTTGTCCTCGAAGAGTCTTGAGTTCCTTCTGCATTTGCAGAAACTGTTCCTAGAACTCGTCCAATCTTTCATACACGCCAGCATCCTCACTGGGAGCGTGATGATATACTTGTCCGCCCTGTGGAGGAAAAGTATGCATAATCGGCCGTGGAGAAACCATGACAGCAGATCTTGGTATCTCAGCATTCTGTTGTGCGAAACCCATTGCCGTTGCTCTTGGAACTTCAATTTCCAGAGGTTTGTAACCCTCCGGCGGTTGCGTCTCCATTGTAGCTCTTGGAACTTCAGAAACTGGGGGTATGTACCCTTCTGGAATAAAGTTATACGGCATGCCCCAAGGTCGGTTGGGTGGCATGGCATACTGAGGAATAGGAGTAGAAACAATCTCGGAAACCACATTCCTTTGTGGTTCTTCTGGCGTTGGTCGATTCTGTGCAACTACCAGGGCTTCTACCATACTATTGAGCCTTTCAATAGCACCTTTGAGAGTAGTAACCTCTTCTCTGAGTTCTCCATTCTCTTGCTCAAAGTCTTCCATTCTTTTCTTGCGACTTGAACGAGTGTTGTATGGATGAGACAGCTTGAAAGTCTTGGTTCACCTCCTTCTCCTCCTCTCTTTCTGGAGAAAGGAAAGTGACTATTAGATCCGCGACAATTCTCGTGTCAGTGCGTACGACTAAAGCGATGCATGATATGCAATTAAGTTATTATTTTTCAAGGAAACACCATAATTACGTTATGAAACATCAAACTTTTATTAATTAAGCGAAAAACGCCAATTTTACACACTTTGAAAAGGGAAATACAGAGAAACTGAGAGAAAGGACTCTAAAACTTTGATGAAGAGCCGACTTCACGTTCTAACATTTTCTTCTGTTTCTTGAGCTGAGCATTCTCTGACGTGAGTTGATCGATGATCCAGGAAGCAGGAGGGATATGATGAGAAAGTGATGATTGTGTCACTTGTCGATCGAGCACTTCGAGTAACTCATCCTTCCTTCTTAGGATGTTATGAATCTCAACGTTTTCCGTGTTGACGATTCGATACTTGTTCCTCCAAGCATTCCTTTCTTGGCATACCTTGTTTAATGCCGCTTGTAGTTTTTCAACATCGGTGGAGAAAAGGTATATTGGTTCCCTTAGGGGAATGGGTTCTTGATGCTGATATGGCATCCTGATCTTGAATGCTCTGATGCGTACCCATTGAAGGTAAGGATCCAGGGAGATGCAAAGATGTTTTCCTAACAATCTTCTCCCTTTGCTGTGAACAAGACGCCAGGCTTGGACAATTTCCTTCTTTAGCATGTTGCCATGATCTTCGATGTTCTTGAAGAACAGACCCTCCAATTGGATACTACTTGGAATGTTTTTCATAGGATAGCCGTACTGACGACGGGCTAAAGCTGGATTGTAACTGATTCCTCCCTTAGTTCCAATAAGGGGCATGTTGGGAAAACTTCCACAACTGAAGATGATCTTGGTTTCGTCGTTGTCAGGACTACACCACTCAATGTCTGTATGAGTGAGAGACATGATTCTCTGTGACCAGTAAAGGCCATCCCTCATGTTCCAGAAAGTGCTAGACTTCGGCAGGTGCGAAACGAACCATTCGTATAACAACGGTACGCAGCATGTGATTAATCCTCCTCGCTGCAGGTTTCTTGAATGCACAGAGTGATAAGCATCCGCAAGCAAGGTTGGAACTGGATTTCCAATTAAGAAGATCTTAATTGCGTTGATGTCGACGAAATCGTTAATGTTAGGGAACAAAAACAATCCGTAGATAAGTAAAGCCAAGATTTCCTCAAAAGCGCTCATATCTTGGATGCTGACGAAGTACCGAGCTTGATCAAACAGGAATTTGGAGGGAAATCCTTGAATTCCTCCTCTACTCACCATATGAGTTCTGATGTCGACTACGTTCAAAGGAGTAGTTGCAGCAATGATAATGTCGTCAGGATTCTTTTCCAAACCGGAGTACGGATCTTGCGCGTACACGGGTATTCCAATCAGACGAGAGTACTCCTCCAACGTAGGCATGAGCTGATAATCTGGAAAGGTGAAGCAGTGATACGTTGGATCGTAAAATTGTACCAAGGTGGGAAGGATCCCATCCACAATGTTGGTATTGAGCAAAGGCAGAAGTTTTCCATACTTCTCCTTGAAAGCCTGGGGGTTGACCACCAGTTTTCCGAGCTTTCCCAGTTCCTCGACCTGGGGAATCTTGAAGGTGTATTTCCTAGCTCTCTTTCTCCCATAATCCATGGTATAGATCCTTAAGTCCTTTCTCCGTTTCTCTCTTTCTATGAAGTTCAAGACGTTCGTTATTTAGTTTCCTTGAAAAACGACTCGAAAAAGACTCTTTTTGTTTTTAGTTGTTATTAATGAATGATGCATGAATGCACACACAAGAGTTTTAAACAAACATGGCGTTGAAGGGTATAGTGGTCATGAAGTCAAAACACAAACCTCGCCCCAATGGTAAACTAAGGATAAGGATTTTTGTACCTGTAGAACGGGTTCTAGGGGTCTCAGAGTTTTTGCTCAACATTAAAGATACGTTGACTGGTATCTATAAGAGAGTTTTCTCTGAGTGTAGTATCTGCGTGACAATTACTTTCGTAATCACCGCTCTACGTCCTAAAAAAGGCTTTAAGTGGGGTTAATGGGTTTCTAGGTCCTCCTGGTACAAATCAGTCTCGGAATGCAGTGGCGCAGTTAATCACAACCAGCCAGGTAAATCCCAAGAGTATACTTGGAAACCAAGATTAGAGGGTCTTCACCGGGAAGACATCCTCCATCCTATCTTATGTTGCACTCAAATCCGGGTATAGGATTTCTCACCACAAGGGGGAATCAAGCCCTTTCCCGATACAGAATAAACAAAATAAACAAAAATAAATGCAGCAAACACATGAAATGACACAGAGGTTAGGCAGGACCTCTCTTGTTTGAGGGGGAATTTGGCATCCCTAATTCCTCATTGGGGCTGGACCAGCAACAGGTCAACCATTGGGTTGGATGAAAAACCAAGGTTTTTAACACTTATATCCCCAGCAGAGTCGCCATTTTTCTATGGTGTCGTTTTTTTTACCTCCCCGTTTCACTTGGGAGGACGGCACGCTAGACCCTTCACGTGAAATTTGGAAGGAGAATGCGCCCGTGGTGGGATGAATTTTGTTTCAGTTCTTCCTACGATATCACACGAACTTTCTTATTTGTCCTACGAGTAGGAAAGGGGAAAAAAGATCTCAACTAAACCCTAGGAGTTTGCTAAGTGTGGGGATTCACCTAGACTAGAAATTCTGGAGTCCGGGAGGTCGGTTATACATAGGGAAGTGTTTAAGCACCCTACATATCTGTAGTACTCTACAGGAACCTTCTCTGTGTCTAAATGTGTTTGTGTTGCTAATGATTATTGGGAAAGTTTCTCCTTTGTATTAGGAGAGGGAATTGAATTGAATAAAAGAAAGACAGACAGACTGACTGACTATTTTTTGGTATTTTATTAGCTCGCTGAGATTCCTTGTGAACCTCATGCCTACATATCCCTAATGGAAGTCAGAGCTTAATGTAGTTCGGGGAACTAATTAATTATTAATTATTTTTGGGTGCCTTTCTTGAAGCTCAAGGTTAAAGCTTGAATTAAATCTCTGTTTACGGTAAAGGTGACATGAATTTATCTTTACAGAGGTATTTCTACTATTCCACCACAAACATTAAAAGAGTGACAGAATAACTGAATTCATTTCATTCAAGAGGGGGACCTTACTTGTGTATGTGCAAGTATACCAGTCAAATGCCTCTTAAATGAAAGAAAAATGCTCATCCAAATTAGGGAAAGTTACCACATGTCTGGGTTTTACTGCCAGCTCATGCCTTTCAAAATCCTAAATGGGAGACTTGATTAAAATGAAATGTAATGTTTGTTTGTTTGAATGTGGTGAGATAGAGGAAAGATCTCTCTATAGAGATAAGCTATGTCTATCTACTGTATAAAAGATTTGATTTTTTTAACTGGCTTGTATGAGGCCCAAGCTTGAGGCTTTTTGATTAATGTATTATTTATTGACTCTGGGAGATGACTCCACTGGGGGTTAATTACAAGGAATTTTTTTATTCTGTACAAAGCCCATAATTGAGGCTGACTCTAGCTAGAAAAAATATTATTTTCTGCCTTGTACAAAGCCCAAGGTTGTGGCTGATTGAGTATGAATGACTCTAATAGGGAAAAGATCCTAGATGTTAGGAATCTTTGACACATGAAGTATGGTCTATCTGCCTTGTACAAAGCCCAAGGTTGTGGCTACCTGAATGATGAAGGACTCACTGGGGAGACTCTATTATCTGCCTTGTACAATGCCCAAGGTTGAGGCTGACTATTAACAAGGGAGTTTTATTGTTTTGGTGCCTTGTATGAAGCCCAAGGTTGAGGCTAACTATTTTTGTTGGATTTTGACTCTACTGAAGGATTTATTTATTAAAAGACTGATTTTTTTTGGAAGCTAACCCTTTCCAGGGATTTTGACTCAGCTGGTGAGTTTATCTTTTGAAAAGAGTGATTTTTGGAAGCTAACCCTTTCCAGGGGTTTTATTCTTTTAAACAGGTTTTTATTAATTGACTTTGGAGGCTAACCCTTTCCAGGGGTTTTTACTCTTTTGGGGAAATTATCTCCTAAGAGAAATGAATCTTTGGTTTTTTGAAGAAGTGATTTTGGAGGCTAACCCTTTCCAGGGGTTTTTGTTAAAATGAAGAAATTAATGGAGGCTGACCCTTTCCAGGGAATTTTGAATGATGGCAGAAAGATTATCTAGTGAGACTTCTTGTTTAAAGCCCAAGATGAAGGCTGACACTTACTGAGGATAAGCAAACATGGATCCTAGACTCTGCTAAGGAAAATTGATGAAGATAAGGGTGACAGAGACTGTCCATGTCTCTCATTCCAAAAGGTGTACTCAATGTAAAATTGAGACAAACTTAGCTTGTTTAAAGTCTGGTTTAAATTGGAAGAAACTCACCAGGGTATGTTAAAAGGTGACTAAAGACCTGTTCCTATGTTTATAAGAAACCTGATGGGTCCTTGTATACAAGCTCAAGAGGAAGCTGGAAATGCTTTTAAGAAGCCTGTGGGTCCTTGTACAAAGCCCAAGAGGAGGCTAATCGAGGGTCCTTGTTATAGCACAAGAGAAAGCTATGTGGTTTTGAACCTATTTTGGCTTTAAGCAAATGGGTAAGAGGTTTCACTGGGAATAATTCCTCTTGGGTGGATGTGTCCTATTTTTTTTGGATTCTAAGGTTTTTGCCAAGATGTTTCACCGGGAATAATTCATCTTGGGGGTTTGAACTACAGATCTCTAATTAGGAAAGAGCCTTCACCGGGAAGACATTCTCAATCCTAGGTCATATTCCTATAATATATATATATATATAGTTTAACTGTCCTAAGGTTTACACTCAGACGTAGTTCTAAACAAATATATGCACAGTTTATATTTGACAGTAATTTAAACAAAGACTGTAAATTGAAAGCTTGTAAAGCCTAACCTGGATGGAGTGGAGGCCTTTGAAGAAGTATGTACAAAGCCTCACCAACAGTTGATGGATAACAGTTGAATATTTATGATAAACAGTTAATGGTTTTTGAAAACAGAAGAAGTGAAGATGGACATAGGTCACATAGGTATCTGAAGAGTTTCACCGGGAATAATACCCTTCAAATACCAGAAGAATATTTTGAAAACAGAAAGAAGATTTTGTGAATACAGTTTTTGAAAACAAACTAAGAAAAGAAAAAAGGTGTTGGGACTTACACTCTATTAGAGGCCCACATAAAAATGATTTACTGTTTATGAGAAACAGTTGAAAACGATTGAAATGATATAAGGTTTTGTTGTTTGAAAACCTTAATCATCCGTTTAATTGGAGACTGAAAACAGTTTTGAACATTGACAAAAGTCAACTTAATTAAGGCAAAGATGAAATCTATACCTAATTAAGACCTAAGTAATTAGGGTTTTATCATAAAATTATTCACAAAGTAATTAGGTTAAAACAAAATGAAAATATATATTTTCAAAGTATTTAAGAAAACACTTAAAACATACTATTTTAAACCTAATAAAAATATATGAAATAGATAATATTTTTATGATTTTTTTGATTATTCACAAAATAGATATATTAAATAACAAGTGTGTGAAAAATGAAGTGAAAATGATTTAATTTGATGGGTGAATTAATTATGTGAAGTTGTGAGAAAAATGAAGGAAATTAGTGGTAAAAATAATGTTTTGGTCTCACCATGGTTTGAACCCACGCCCTCTAGGTCACACACCCAAAACAAACACCACTGAGCCAACGCGCGTGTGGTGATAGTAAGCTGGCTTCAATGCAATTCATATAGTGTTCAAGTGTATAGAAGCAAAAAAGAAAATAAAATCAAAAGGTCTGAGGCGAGGGGGATTCGAACCCCAGACCTTGGGCATGAGGAGACTAAGAGCGCATGTGTGGCCACTGGGGCAAGTTATTCATTCGTTTATGAAACGCATATCATTAAATATAAAATAAACTCTGCCCTGGGATTTGAAATTTTCGCGCCATGGCCATAGTCGTCTTCTTCCTCGAGCTCAAAGATTTTCAAATTCCTAACTCTCTGGTTTCTCAACTAAATGGCATGATGTAAACATCAATCTTGTTCTAAATTTCCTCACGAATCCAGATATGTAACTAACATTTATTTATATTAACTATAGCTACCTAATTTCTCAGAAAACTCTAAGAACACATGAACCCTAAATTTGAAATTAAATGACAAACCAGATGAATAAATGAATGATGATAGAGGGTTTTCAATCCTCTGATGATGCTGAACAAGATAGAATCGAGCTTTATCACAAAGAGTACTTAAATTAAAGAGATGGAGTTCAGAAACTTACCTCTGAAAATGGAGGTCGTGAGGATGATAGAGAGCACCTGGGCTTGTATGAATGATCCCAAAAGCTTCCTTGGGACTCAGTGATGCTAACTGAATGCTTATTGTAACTTCAATTCTCCTGAATTGCTCTATGGACCTCCCTCGATTTGAGCTTCAAGTGGACATGGAAAGTGATGAATCTTGAGTTACAAATGAGCTGCAGCCATCTGAACAACTTCACTATGACCTGAGGAACACGTCTGGATGCTTGGCTTTGTTGGAAACCTTCTGAATTGCTCTATGGACCACCAACTGCAACAGCTCCAAAGTGAGAGCAACAATGGCGTTCCTCCTCTTACAGAAGTGATCCAGGTGCTTGGATCACCTCAAATGAACCCCTTTGAGATGTTAGAATGCTTACTTTCCAAAGATAAGCTTTGGTTTGAAGAAAACGATTCTTTTTGCCAAAGAACTTTGAAAAACCAATAAGCAAGAGGAGAGAAAGAGAAAGCAAGGAATATGGTTGCTTTGGTGTGTTTTATGAATGAGAAAGAGCCCTCTATTTATAGGCAAATGGTTCAGTACTGATTGAGAGAGTGAGCTTGCTTAGTGAAGTGAGTTTGGTTTCTTAGCCATGAAGAAATTTCAAGGAATATCCAAGTGTGATCATTGCATTTTCGAGCCAGCTCCCCATCCATTGATCCTATTTGATCTTAGGGAACATTTCTGGTGCAGAGTGAGCTCTAATTGGTTGGTGAGAAGATTCCTTGGGTGATTCATCAATTTGCCATAAATTCCCAAATGTAATCATTACATAATCACATGTTCTTGTTTTGGGAATCTTCCTCAATTCTTATGCTATGGTGAAAATGAATGCATGGCATGTTTTCAGATGTGTTATGGGTCGTGTAGCATCCATAAGTGAGGTCATGTGCACAAAATTGCAAAGTTCAAAAATGAGGCATGACCTATAATTTCACTTCATGAGGCCAACTTTGAACAAGTATAACTCATAGCTCAAAATGAATTTGGAGAAGGTTGAACACAATTTGGAAAGCCCTAAACATCTACTTCAAATCATTAGTTTGGGGTTTCTTCACAATCATTTGGGAAAATTGTGAAAAATGAGCCCAAAGTTGGATGAAAACTAGGTTAAAAACACTTAGAAAAATTTCTAAGTTTTTATAACCTAAAGCTTGAAAATTCCAAATCTCTTAAATGGTTGATCTTTTGAAAAAAGTTCCTACGTAAGATGTTGTTTTATTTTGCAAGATCTACAACTTTCATGTTGGAAGTTTTTTGAGTTGTGTAGGTGAAATTTTGAGTTCCCACAATGCCCTCAAAAACCCTAATTCCCGACTTTTTGCTCCTTGATGATTCTTCTTGAATTTCTTTGGTCAAATGACTTTAATATCCATATATTGATGATATTGATCTTTGAAAGTCATGGTTTGACCAAAAATCTTAAAAGTCAAAGGTGATCCCTTACAGTTGACTTTTTCCAGATAAAGTGAGATTTTGGACTTTTGTGTGGAATTAAGATCTTCTCCTCAAATGAGTGATGTAAATGGGTTATATTGAGTTAGTAGAGGTTCTTGAATCATGTCTTGAGTTTTGGATCCATGCCCTGATTAAAAGTCAACTATCCAGATGAATTAGGTCCAAAACCCTAATTGTCGACCAGATGAAATTGGTGACTGTGGAACTTGAATTGAGGTGTGATGTCCAGTGGATTTTATTGTATGGATAATTTGAAGATGATTGAAGTCTTTAATAGATGTCCTGGAGATTTTTAGGGTTTCCCAAAGGTGATCCCTGATTTCAGTCCTTGATAGGCTCAAAAACCCTAGTCTGGTGACTTGAGTAAACCTGTACTCAGATGACTGGGTGTCTAATCAATCATAGGTGAATATAAAAATGAAGCTTTTGAGTCCTATGATTGTGTTAGAGACTAATCCTTCTATTGATTGATCCTTTGCCTGAGTTTTCTTCTCTTTGAACATCCTTGATTAAATGCCAGATGAAGAAGTGATTGCTCTGGGTACTTGCTTTGACCTGATGAAAATCCTGAAGATATGTCATCTCAGGGGGGTCAAAAATTAGGGTATGACAGAGGGGATATCAAGAGCTGACTCCACTGGGGACAAGAGATTGGGAAGGATGTCTCAATCCGTTTTAGGAAGAGAATCCGTTTTTTTTCTTTTCGGGAAAGCAAGTGTATGCTTCACCGGGGAATGATAGCTTTGTAAGAAAAGCTTACCTATCGACATTATCGACTATTAGCATGGGGATAGACTTGTTTAATAATGCGAAGGTGAAAGGTATGAAACTATATTACCGACTATCAGCATTGTGATAGGCTTGACATGGTAAATAAGAGTTTCAAAGGTTCGGTTAATATTACCGACTATCAGCATTGTGATAGACATGATAAAGTAATATAACCAGAACAAAAGGTTACCGACTACCAGCCTCGTGATAGTGGTTTTGAAGACATGATCAATTATCAGCCGAGTGATAAAATGATTCTGGAGACTTTGCTAGGGAAATTACTGGTTATTCAGCCTTGTGAACAATAATAAGGCCCTGATTGTCACATGGTCTTCATGATTGATTTCCTAGAGAGGAAAAATCTTTTGAAAGAGACATGAGCTGCTCAGATGATGAGGCTATTGCTTATTGTCTGTTTTTCACGACTCTATTTAGGGAATCGGAATTTGAATCTCTGGTAAAGACAAGGTTCTATCCATGAATGAATCGGAAAGAAACAGTCAAACAAAACTTTGTACCCAATGAGGGATGAACTCAACTGGGTATTTTCTCCTTCGTTTTGAGAGGAGAAGCTAAAGTAACCTTCTTCCACGAGGAATGATCTCAGTGGGGAACTGGAGAAAGAAGATGTTCTTTCTGCTTATGGGTGACAACCTACTTGGAGAGATGACACGCCCGTACCTGTTTCTCTTTTTTTCTTTTTTTCTTTTTTTTTTGGAGGATAGATATATCTTAAAAAAGTGATTTTAAATCAGACATTGAAAAATGCAAGAATGCATAAATGATGCAAATATGTATGAATGATGAATGTCATGAATGTAGCATGCATGCTGACGAAACTGACAGACAAAGAAGTATGTACTGGAGAAGGATCGACGTCGCAATACAACCAGATACTCGGTTAATGTTTTTTCAAAACGGTGCAGATAACATAGGTGATGAATGGTGCTGCATGCCTTAGACTTCTCTGGGGAAGATAAGCATCTTTTCTTATTGATATGGAAGGACTTCTTCACTGGAGATGAAAGATCTTCTTCATTGGGGATAAAAGAACTTTTCCTACCACGAGGGGTAATTGGTTCAGGAATTCTTTTTTGGGATAAGAATACCGTTGTCTCATCATCTCTTTTGAGGAAAAGAACAGTTCTGAAGGATAATCTTTGGTTCATCCTATGGAGATAGCTATTGATGTTCCTTCTGTTGTTCACAACTCAAAGGAAAATTTCGATTTTATTTTGAAAAGAAAGGAAAAGTAAATTCATTTAAAACTTTTTTCTCTTTTTTCTTTCAAAAGTGAATAAAACAATTAAAGCGTCATTTTGTAAGCTAGAAAAGATCGAGAATTGCAAACAAATGGGCACAAGGCTTAAATTTATTTAATAGGATGGTAATCAGCTAACGGCGTGATTCCATGGAGTATTTACAAAAGTTAGAAATGGTAATTATGCGGAAACGGCTACATTGAAAGCAATAACCACTATTCTTCCTAACAACTTTGAGTTCCAACTGTGCTTGTCGCTTCAGATTGGCGATGATTTGATTGAAGATCCTTTGATGAAAAGACTCTTCAGGTATCGAAGTACAGACTGATGCAATTACTTTGTCATAAATCCTTAATTTTTGCCTAGATTGCCCTTTCAGGTTTTCAATCTACCAGGATGAATTTTTTTGTTTATTGTCTCTAATTTTTGCCTGGACCGCCCTTTCGAGTTTTCAGTCCACCGAGACGCTCATTTTTGCCTAAGTCGCCCTTTGCGGGTTTTTGACTTACCGAGCTGTTCTTTTGTCTTTTTTAGACAAAGTATTTCTTGACTGCATCAGCATTCACAGGATGTGGGATTTCATCACCATCCATGGTTGCAAGAGTCATGGCGCCGCCAGAAAATGTTCTTTTGACAACATACGGGCCTTCGTAATTAGGAGACCATTTGCCCCTAGAATCTAGTTGAAAAGACAAGATCTTCTTAAGCACGAGGTCGCCTTCTTGAAATTCCCGAGGTTGAACCTTTTTATTGAAGGCTTGTTTCATCCTTGCTTGGTATAACTGTCCATGGCATAGAGCAGTCATACGTTTTTCTTCGATTAAGTTCAACTGATCGTATCTGCTTTGACACCATTCAGCCTCTGATAACTTAGTCTCCATGAGGACTCTCATTGATGGGATTTCAACTTCTACGGGGAGCACAACTTCCATGCCGTATACTAGAGAAAAAGGAGTTGCCCCTGTTGAAGTATGCACTGAAGTACGGTACCCATGTAAAGCAAATGGCAGCATTTCGTGCCAGTCTTTGTAAGTGACGACCATTTTCTAGACGATCTTCTTAATGTTCTTGTTAGCGGCTTCGACAGCGCCGTTCATTTTTTGTCTGTAAGGAGAAGAGTTATGATGCTCAATCTTGAATTCCTCACATAATTCTTTCATCATCTTGTTGTTCAAGTTTGAACCATTGTCAGTAATGATCTTGCTGGGAACACCATATCGGCAAATGATGTTATTCTTGATAAACCTCACAACCACTTGTCTTGTAACATTGGCATAAGATGCTGCTTCGACCCATTTGGTGAAGTAATCAATAGCCACCAAGATGAAACGATGACCGTTTGAAGCTTTTGGTTCGATCATCCCAATCATGTCGATACCCCACATGGAAAAAGGCCATGGAGATGAGAGAACGTTGAGTAGAGTCGGTGGCACATGGATCTTATCTGCGTAGATCTGGCACTTGTGACATCTCTTCACGTGTTAATAACAATCAAATTCCATTGTCAACCAATAGTATCCTGCTCTTAAGATCTTCTTGGACATTGCATGCCCATTTGAATGGGTTCCAAAGGACCCTTCATGTACTTCATGCATTAACATGTCTGCTTCGTGTCTGTCCACGCATCTGAGTAAAACCATGTCGAAGTTTCTTTTGTATAGCACATCTCCATTCAGGAAAAAACTGCCAGAAAGCCTCCTTAGAGTTTTCTTATCTTTGTTTGATGCCCCAAGTGGGTACTCTTGAGTTTGAAGGAAGCGTTTGATGTCGTGGAACCCATAGGCGGGCCTTTTGAGGCGCGTAATTCTGACTTTAGGCATATCATTCCAATGACTGACTTTGAACATGGAAGATAGAGTAGCTAAGGCGTCTGCCATTCGATTCTGATCTCGAGGTATATGATGCAATTTAACCTTGTTGAAGAAAGTCAACAGACCTCTTGCATAATCTCTGTAAGGAATCAAGCCAGGGTGGTAAGTTTCCCACTTGTCTTTGATTTGGTTGATCACAAGGGCTGAATCTCCATATATGTCGAGGATCTTGATTCTTAGGTCAATGGCTTCTTCGAACCCATGAAACAAGCTTCATATTCTGCGACGTTGTTGGTGCAATCAAATAGTAATCTGGCGGAGAACGGGATATGAGTACCCTTGGGAGTGATAATGACTGCCCCAATTCCATTGCCAAAAGCGTTTACTGCTCCATCGAAAATTAGGCCCCATCTTGATCCAGGATCAGGACCTTCTTCAGGTAACGGTTCATCACAATCTTTCATCTTCAAGTACATGACATCTTCGTCAGGAAAGTCAAACTTGAGAGATTGATATTCATTAATTGGTTGATGCGCCAAATGATCGGCGATAATGCTTCCTTTGACCGCTTTTTGAGCACGGTACTTGATGTCATATTCGGATAACAGCATTTGCCATCGGGCAATCCTTCCTGTTAAGGCAGGCTTTTCAAAGACATACTTGATCGGATCCATTTTGGAGATTAACCAAGTAGTATTGTTGATCATTTATTGGCGGAGACGTTTTGAAGCCCAAGCCAAATCGCAACATGTTTTTTCGAGCATGGAGTAACGAGACTCACAATCTGTGAATTTCTTACTCAGGTAATAGATAGCATGCTCCTTCTTACCGGTTTCATCTTGCTGTCCAAGCACACAACCCATGGATTCTTCTAACACGGTAAGGTACATGATTAGTGGTCTTCCTTCAACCGGAGGAATCAATATTGGGGGTTCTAACAGGTATTCCTTGATACTGTCGAACGCTTTCTGGCAATCATCAGTCCATACAACCCCTTGATCTTTGCGGAGAAGCTTGAAAATTGGCCCACAAGAAGCAGTCATTTGAGAGATAAATCTGGAGATATAGTTCAATCGTCCGAGAAATCCTCTTACTTGCTTTTCAGTTTTTGGTGCAGGCATCTCTTGAATAGCTCTGACTTTGTCGGGATCTACTTCAATACCTCTTTGGCTGACAATGAAACCCAAGAGTTTTCCAGATCTAACCCCAAAAGTACATTTGTTAGGATTCAAGCGAAGCTGATATTTCCTTAGTCGTTGAAACAACTTCAAAAGGTATTCAATATGTTCTTCTTCTGTGCTGGACTTGGCTATCATGTCGTCCACATAAACTTCAATTTCTTTATGCATCATGTCATGAAAGAGAGTAGTCATTGCCCTTTGGTAAGTTGCGCCTGCATTCTTTAATCTAAACGACATCACTTTGTAGCAAAAGGTACCCCATGGGGTGATGAAAGACGTCTTCTCCATGTCTTCGGGAGCCATCTTGATCTGATTATAACCGGAGAACCCGTCCATGAAGGAAAAGACGTTGAACTTAGCGGTGTTATCGACCAGCATGTCAATATGTGGTAATGGAATGTCATCTTTTGGACTGGCCTTGTTCAAGTCACGGTAGTCAACACACATTCTGACTCTGCCATCTTTCTTCGGAACTGGCACTATGTTGGCCAACCATTAAGGATACTCAGAGGTGACGAGAAAACCTGCATTGAGTTGTTTTTGAACTTCCATTTTGATCTTGTTAGCCATATCAGGGTGAGTCCTTCGCAATTTCTACTTAACTGGCGGACATCCTGACTTCAATGGCAAGTAATGCTGAACAATATTGGTATCCAACCCAGGCATGTCTTGGTAGGACCAGGCAAACACGTCAACATATTCTTTGAGAAGATCTGTCAGCTTACTCTTGATATCAGCATCAAGCAGCGATCCAATGGTCACTTCTTTTTTGTCTTCTTCAGAACCCAAGTTGATTCTTTCTAAAGGCTCCTTGTGAGGCAGAATGGCTCTTTCCTCGTGCTTAAGTAATCGAGAAATCTCGTCCGGGATCTCTTCTTCTTCCTCTTCTTCGGCTTCAAACACAGGAAACTCAAAGTTGGGAGAGGGCATAGGGTTATTGCATTCAATGGGTTTATCAATAGTAAATTTGCACATATGATTTATATTTATTTTAGAAAATTTATGAATGCAAGAGTGTATGCAGATTTTTGAAAAAGTTTTTTTTTGGTTTTTTTAGGATTACCATTTCCAGAAAAAAGCAAAAAATAAAACACATAGTGTAGGGAATTCAAAATGACACTTTATTTATGATTCATTTTTGAAACAAAGCCCTAAACACAAACTCATTTGTCTTGGACAGGACAAAGAGGGAAACTTTTAAAACAAAGCCCTATACACAAACTTATTCGGGCAAAACAAAACATTTAAAAGCAAAGCCCTATAGAACATCTCTCTGCTTTGGGCCAGGCAGGAGGTCAAAATAACAGCGAGGTGATTACTTTGAGCGGCGAACAACATTTGGAACGTCGACATCTTTCCAATAGCAACGAACTCCTCTGTGTATTATGTATTCAGGAAAGTTCTCCTCAAAATCTTCTTCAGTGATGACATTGACCGCTGGTCGAGCAGGATTTGAAGGTCCTGGTTTGTCACCCTTGTTCTTTGTAGAGTTGAAATGGTCTTCTTCTACTTCTTGAAGAGCATAAGATGAGTCACAATCTTCAGAATTTTCAGGATGTAATTCCCAATCCTCAGGATGAAGAGACTCATTGTCAGAGACACTTTCCGAGTCAACTGCGGGGCCATCTTCCCCTTCATCTTCAAAAATGGCATTTATGTGATAATAACCATCTTCAGGATTATAAATCTTGGTAGATGCGTTGAAGCCGAAATCTTCAGTAATTTCAGGCTGCTGAGAAAATTGAGAGTGCTGATAAACCTCTTCTGGTTGACTATTATATTCAAAGGAATCTCCCCATCTAGTTGGTTGGATATCTTCAATCGCAATCATTGAACTTTCAGGTGCAGTATATTTCACCATATAATCATATTTGCCACTTGGTTGTCCCAAGGTGTCCCAGACTTCTGCAGGAATAGGCGGAGTTTCTTTGGCACTTGTTTTGACTTTGCCTCGGGGTTTCTCTGAAGGAGGATAGAACGGTGCATACGGTTCTTCCTGAGATATGTATCCTGAGTCATTGAGATAACATTTACATTCTTCTTCAGGATCGGGCAGACCTTCTTCAATACATTCTTCGATAAGGACATTAACCTCTTGAGGAATTGGGTTAAGGAACCCTCCACTATGGAACGTTTCTTTGATCGGACGAAGGGTTTCATCCTTCTTGGTGCAGTTCGAAAACATTGGCGAACATCCGAGTCCTGCTCTGGTTTCATTCTTGGTAGGGATCACAACTTGCCCCCAGCCAGTGGTAGTTCCATCTTTCACTACTTTCACTGCCTCTTTGTATGAAGAGATTGATGCTTTCCTTTTGGAAGATTCGTCTTCTAAAGAGAGACCTTGGAACTGCGTTCCTTCCACATTATCAGCACTTATGAAAGAGAAATTGGATAAATGGCTCACCATCAAGGCTTGCTCCCCACTTATTGTTACCAATTTTCCATTTGTTACAAATTTTAACTTTTGATGGAGCGTAGAAGTTACTGCCCCTGCTTCATGGATCCATGGTCGTCCCAACAGACAGCTATAAGCAGCTTGAATGTCCATGACCTGGAAGGTGATTTCAAATGTATGTGGACCAATTGTCATGGGAAGGTTGACTTCGCCAATAACAGATTTTCGCGATCCATCAAATGCTTTAACTACTACACCACTGAACTTCATAGTCATTCCTTGGTAAGATAAACGAGCAAGAGTCGTCTTTTGCATCACATTCAAGGAAGATCCAGTGTCTACCAGCATGTTGGACAAAGAGTCTGACTGACAATTCATAGAGATGTGTAGAGCAAGATTGTGATTTCTGCCCTCCTCGGGGAGTTCTTCATCACAGAAGCTTAAATTGTTGCAAGCTGTTATGTTGGCTATTATCCCATCAAAATGGTCAACAGTCACATCATGATCCACAAAAGCTTGATCTAATACTCTCATCAGGGCTTCCCTATGGGCTTCTGAGTTCAACAGCAATGAAAGTATTGAGATCTTTGAAGGAGTCTGCATAAGCTGATCCACAATCTTGTATTCACTTCTTTTGATAAGCTTCAAAATTTCATCAAAGTCAGGATTGACATTGGTTCCACTGGATTGACCAACATCAGTGTTTGTATTACTGACAGGAGTTCCCTCGGGATTCCTTACCGGTGTATCAACAGGATTTTGCCTGGTTGTAGGAGCAACAGGCTGCTTTGAAGGCAATGGAGTGTACACACGTCCACTTCTTGTTACTCGACTCACATCGGCGATATTCACGACAGATGAAAGAGTAGGTAAAGGAACTTCTTGTCCATTCTTTATCATTGTTGCATTGTAGTTGTAGGGAACTGCCTTGTCAGAGTCATAAGGAACAGGTCCAGGTAGACAAATGATCAAAGGAGCAACAGAAACCTTTGGCTTGCTGTAAGTAACTTCTATGCGCTCAGGCATGTTGAAATAAGGAACGATGACGTTAACTTTAGGCATTTCCGAGTTGATATCTGAGACTAAAAGCTCATGCGGATAACATCCTATCATGTTAACTTCATCTTCATTCCTATTTCTGTAGATCTGAATAGTACCATCATGCAGTAAAACTTGAAGATCTCTTCTCACAATCGAACATCCATGAGGATCTACACAACATATGCTACAGGAACCGTAGTGATGCTGGCGAAAATTCTGCCCTTGACAGAGAGTAGCGTGCATTTGTACCAAATCTTCTCTTGAGAAATTGATGTCATAGATTCGGTATGGACCAGGACATCCATACACCATGTTTACAACATGCCCTCCATGATTGGGCTGCGGATTTGCTTGCACATTTGGACTCAAATTTCTGAAAGAGAGGAGATTAGATCTAACCAACCTCTGAACTTCATATTTCAAAGCTATGTAATGCTCAAGATCATGGCCAGGTGCTCCTTGATGATAAGGGCATGAGACCTCAGCTTTGTACCACCATGGGAGTTTCTCAGGTACTGGTGGTGGTGTTTTAGTTTGAACAAGACCTCTTTCAATCAAGGCAGGGTACAACTCTGTGTAGGTCATTGGAATCGGATCAAACTATGGAGCTCTTTGTACCAGATTCTGATTGTTATTGAACTGCTGAACCTGTTGTCGAGGCTGTTGTTGTTGAAATTGCGGGGTAAATCCCGAATTCGGTGCTGTATTAACGGCTGGCGCGATAGCAGCTACCTGTTGTTGACGATTGACATTTCCTATTTGCCTCCCTTGGGATACCATATCAACACTTTGTTCTTTCTTCTTTGGGAAACCACTTCCGAACTTTTTGGTTCCACTTGAAGATCCACCTTCTTTAGTTAGACGTCCGGTTCGGACTCCTTCTTCTAGACGCATCCCCATGTTTACCATTTCGGTGAAATCAATTGGAGCACTAGCAATCATGCGTTCATAATAAAATGGGCCAAGAGTATTCAAGAAGATCTTTGTCATCTCTTTCTCTTTTAACGGTGGATTAATCTGAGCAGCAGTCTCTCTCCATCGTTGGGCATATTCTATGAAAGCTTCATGGTCTTTCTGAGCCATGGATCGAAGCTGATCTCTGTCTGGAGCCATATCCGAGTTGTATTTGTATTGTCGGACAAAGGCCTCGCCTAGTGATCGGTCACCATTTCTACTTAATTTCGTCATAAATTCGGCATAAGATCGCCATACTTGGGAACACTTTGTGGTTGTTTTTAAGGGTTTTTCTTTGATTCAACTAGTTCTAGTTATTTTGTGTGCATTTTGTTTTTGTGCCATTTATCTTTGTCTATTAGGTGCTTTTGATCTCTCTACTTGGTGGTTGTAGGTTAATTCTGGATCAGATGGAAATTGCACAAGTGTTGGTGTAAAAGAAGCTGAAAATCGTGACAGGCGTGTAGTATTTTGATCATAACTGGAGCTTCGTAACTCGGAATGACGTGGTTCCGGTGGCAAAATTTCGCTAACGAAAAGGGCTACAACTTTGATGTTGAAGTCAAAGCCAAAAGAGGCAGAGTTGGACACGGTCAGACCGTGTCAAGTGACACGGCCGTGTCCAACCTGCTGAAGAATTCTCCCCAAAAGTGGCAGAAGCTGACACGGTCAGCCCGTGTCAAGTGACACGGCCGTGTCAGCGGGTGCGGACAGAGTTTCTGAATTTTGATGTTTTTACAATTTTAAAGACCCAGGGGCAATTTTGGTATTTTGGCTGGAATCTGAAAACCTAGAGAAGTTAAAAGTGATTTGAGAGACAAGGAGAAGAGACTTTTTGCATCATACGATAGAAAATCACAGAAGAGAGAAGATAACTTCATCAAGAGTTTTGGAGACGGAGGGATTCAAGGGTTTCCGCCATTGAAGATCAAAGTCACCATTATTTTTGAGTAATGTCTACACTCTTTATTATGTCTTTCTTGAATATTATGAGAGGCTAAACCCCCCAATGCTAGGGGGGTGGTCCTGATTTGGTTTTGTAATAACGATGAATTTGTGATTTCGTCAATACATTGGTTTATGATTTTCAGTTAAATTATGTAATGTTTTTAATATTTTCTTTATCGGTCAAATGAGGATTAATCTACGGCTAACAATACAGGACTATAGTTGTTAGGGTTTGTGCATAATTTGATTATAGTAGATATCACCTAGGACTAGGGATACCCTATAATTACCACATAATCTTGATTATATAAAAGCTTGGTTTCAATTTAGGTTCCTAAGGACTTAGGATTTACGTTGGAAGACCAAAGGTTTTCTCACTAAGGACTTAGGAGAAAACACCCTAAAGATGTGGTAACTGAATGTTATGAACTTGTTGAAGAGATCTTAATTCTGAGTGTTACATACCAAATCAACCACTCACCCTAGCATCTCATATATTTGATAACAAAAATAAATTTATTTTCTAACTATTTTTTCTTTGCAAGGATTTAATCCACCAAAACCAAAACATTAGTTTTTGTTCAATTGAATCATATTTTACGAATCTGTATTTCCTACGCAGTCCTTGAGATCGACATTCGGGGAATTTCCCCTATTATTACTACAGAGGCAAAAATAGTACACTTGCTATTTTTCCGATCAAGTTTTTGGCGCCGTTGCCGGGGACTGCCAAAATACAGATTTTTCAATTTAAGTTCAATTGAAATTTTGTTGCTCTGCGACTAAAATTATATTTTCTGCACTTTTTAATTTTTTTTCTAATCCTCATATCTGTCTAATCTGTGTATGCGAGGTAAGACCTCAGCTAAATTTCTTTTTGACGCAGAAATTGAAAGAACTTTGCACACAAGACGTAGACAAGCTTGGTTGTCAAAGCGAGAATCTGAAGAAGAAATTGTTACAGTTCATTCAGGTTCAGGTTCTGAAAGTGAAGAAGTCATGGGTGAAAATCCTCCTCCTCCTGAGAGGCTCCTTGGTGACTACGGTGTTGTAAACACGCCGGGGGGAAGACAAACAATTGTCAACCAACCGGTAAATGCTGCCAACTTTCAACTGCACCCAAGCACCATTAATCAGCTTGAAAGAAAACCTTTCACCGGAAAGATTAACGAATACGCAAACAAGCATCTACAGAGATTTTTGACCATGAGCACCACTCTAAAAATTGATGGTCACACGGAAGAAGCAAAGAGGCTTAGGATGTTTCCGTTCACTCTAGCGGAAGAGGAAGAAGAGTGGTTCTATTCTCTACTAGCGGGTAGTATCACATCGTGGGAAGAGATGGAAAAGGCTTTCCTGAATGAATATTTTCCAGCGTCAGTCTTTCTACGAAAAAGGTATGAAATTCTGAACTTCAAGCAAAAGGAGGGTGAGTCTTTGGGCGATGCCTCTAAAAGATTCAAGAGGACTCTGGTGGCATGTCCAACACACAATATGGACAAAACTGAACAGATGCAAATGTTTGTCAACGGGCTCAGAATCAAGACAAAGCAGTTGATCGATACAACAGCTGGAGGCTCAACAAATTTCACAACAGCCTCTGGTATCATCAAGATCATTGAAGCAATAGCTGCAAATGAGCATTTGGAGTTGTATGACAGGTATACGAGCAAACCTGAAGGAGTCAATGATCTGAAGCTAAACACCAACAAAATTTGGGTTGAAGATGCTATAGCTGCAGAGGTAGAAAAGAGATTAAAGGCTATGAATATAGGTACTCAACAGGTTGCTCAAGTCCAACAAACTCAACCTTTAATCTGTGAAATTTGCCAAGGCCCTCACCAAACTGTGTATTGTTTTGCTACTCCCAAGCAAATTGAATAAATCAAATTCTTGAGGCAAAACAACTCGTATTCTAACACCTATAATCCAGGGTGGAAGAATCATCCCAACTTTGCTTGGAAAGATCAACAACAAATTCCTCAGAAGGCGGAGTAGGAAGTAGCTATTGAGAGATTGGTTGGACAATGCTCTCTGTTTCAAGAAGAAACTAGAAACAACCATAGGAACACCACAGCTTGAATAAAAAATCTGGAAGTTCAAGTGGGTCAAATAGCACAGCATCTCACTCTACAGGCACAAGGTACCTTTCCGAGTTCAACTGTGAAAAATCCGAAAGACGAAGAGAAGATTAATGCTGTTACTACAAGGAGTAAGAAAGTGGCAGAACCGGAAAAAGAAAAAGAGGAAATAGATGATCCCTTGGTGATTGAGGTAGATTTGGAGATAAGAGAGAATGTGAAAGAGCCCGAAATTGTGATACAACCGGTTAAGCAACGTGAAGAGAAAAATAAGAAAGATGTTAAACCGGCAATTAAGCTTCCTTTTCCTTCTAGAGTGACAAAGAAGAATTCAACAGAAAAAGATTTTGAGAAGTTTGCAGCCTTGTTTAAAAAATTAGAGGTTAATCTACCTTTCTTTGAAGCACTTGAGCAAATGCCTTTGTACAAGAAGTTTAGGAAGGAGGTTATCGGTAAAAAGAGGCCAATGGGGGGAGAACCAGAAATTGCAACAGAAAACTGTAGTATAGTCTCTCCAGCAAGGAAGATCCCCATCAAGAAGAAAGACCCTGGAGCGGCGGCGATACCATGCACTATCAAGAACAGAATGTTTAAAAAGGTACTCATTGATTCGGGTTCTAGTGTGAGTTTAATGCCACTATCTATCTTTAAAAAGCTTGAATTGGGAAAGATAAGTGAAAGTGAGACAAAGTTGAAGTTCGCTGATCACACCATCAAGAAATCATATGGGATAGCTGAAGACGTACTAGTGGAGATTGACAAGTTTGTATTCCCTGTTGACTTCCACATCATGGACATTCCTGAAGATGAAGAAACTCCTATCCTTCTTGGGAGACCATTTTTGTTGACAAGTCGTTGCAACTTTGACATTGAGAAAGGGACTCTGACGGTGAAAGCCTTTAATGAAGAAGTAACCTTAAAGATGCTAGAAGTCAAGAAACAAAGTGAAGGTGTACATAATCAAGCTTCTGTTGGTATGATCGAAAGTGAGGGAGAATACAAAAGCCCTAAACATCTCCAGGAAAAAGTTTCAAGCATAGCTTCTCAGGTGGAACTAGCTCATGTTTCTATTAAAAGTCCTAAGGTCGCTATAGAAGTTAAGAAGAAAAAGAAAGAAGAAAACCAAGGTGAGAAGATGAAGGTTGAAAGTGAGTTAAAGAGAAAAGTGGTCCATGCCTTTCATCTTCATGAGTTCTTGGTGGAGAAAGTAACAAGCAACAAGGTTTGGAGAAGGAAATACCCTCCATAATAAAGGGTAATGGACCGTCGAGCCATGCGACGTTAAACGAAGCGCTTCGTGGGAGGCAACCCACGGTTTTAATAATTAATTTTTCTGTTTTTTTGTCTTATTTTCAGGAAATAAAAGAGAGCATCTCTAGTGGAAGCTAGGAAGTGATCATTGGAATGCAATACCTCTGTAAGCAACCTCTCCGAGGCTGGTTCTAAAACATTGAGGACAATGTTTAGTTCAAGTGTCGGAGGGGTTCTTTTCAGTTGCTTTTAGTTGATTTCCATTTTTGTTTTTGTTTGTGTGTTGTGTTGACATTGCGTTATAGATTGAGTGATGGATGTCGAATGAATGATGAATGGTAGTTAGTGGATGAAAGGTGCAACCTGAACTTAATCTCTCGAGGTACTTTGGAAGTGGACATAGCCGAAAGTGTCGGACGCAACTTGAAGAACTGGACTGAGAAGGTAAGTGGTGAAATCGAGCCGGAAAGGAAAGTCACATGACATAAAGGGTGTGTTGAAGCTGCAAACTTAGCCTACATGGTGAGGAACATAAAAAGCCAAACACATGTAAAGATCATCATGAGAGTGAAATCAGGTATGACTTTATCTCTCTAATTTTGCGTTTGTCCTACCGACACAGTACAAATATGAAATCACACACTGAGGCACTTGTTTGTTCTCCCCAGAGCCTTTCCGTCCTTCATTTATTTTTGTTTTATCCCTCGTTAAACCCGTTGAGCCATTTCCCCTTGATTGTTTAAATCCACACATGTCATCCTTAACCATGATTCTATCATTTTTGTTTGGCACTTGTGTAATTATTGTTTCTTTTGAACTTGTGTGAAATTGTAAGTTTGGGGTGGTGCTTAAGAAAATAAAGGGCAAGTGTGATATGAAAAAAAAAAAGAGATAAGAAAAATGGGTAAAGCACAAGAAAAAAAAATAAAAAAATAGTTTGAAACACTTGCCTAAAAAGATTTGAAAGACTCGAATGATGTTGATTACCCGGTAATTAGGTAAAAAGGAGAGTCTAAGAAGAAACCCCCTCACACAAAATCGAACACAAAGACAAGAAAAATAACATAAGTGCTAGTTCATAAACCATTTGCATATCAATCTCTTATTTATCCTTCCTTCCACCTCAACCCCGTTACAACCTAAAAAGTCCTCAAAAGTGTGTGAATTCTTTTTATGTAGTAAAAGTAGGATGTATGCAAAGTCAAGGGTTGATATTGCATATCATGATGTTGAGTGAAAAACAATCTGACCCCGAGAGACAATGTGAGAAGTGTGAAAAGCTTGCAGGTGAAATACACTCTGTTGTGAAGTGTGATGGGCAACAAGGTTCGATAAGCCCAAAAGCTTAATCAAGAAAGGGAAGTAAGTTGCGAAAGACATCGACTATGTTGTGGAAAAGAAAAGTTTAAGGTGACCTCGGTTTGATCTCTTGCATCACTTGAGGACAAGCAATGAGATAAGTTTGGGGTTGTGATCGGTCACCATTTCTACTTAATTTCGTCATAAATTCGGCATAAGATCGCCATACTTGGTAACACTTTGTGGTTGTTTTTAAGTGTTTTTCTTTGATTCATCTAGTTCTAGTTATTTTATGTGCATTTTGTTTTTGTGCCATTTATCTTTGTCTATTAGGTGCTTTTGATCTCTCTACTTGGTGGTTGTAGGTTAATTCTGGATCAGATGGAAATTGCACAAATGTTGGTGTAAAAGAAGCTGAAAATCGTGACAGGCGTGTAGTATTTTGATCATAACTGGAGCTTCGTAACTCGGAATGACGCGGTTCCGGTGGAAAAATTTCGCTAACGAAAAGGGCTACAACTTTGATGTTGAAGTCAAAGCCAAAAGAGGCAGAGTTGGACACGGTCAGACCGTGTCAAGTAACACGGCCGTGTCCAACCTGCTGAAGAATTCTCCCCAAAAGTGGCAGAAGCTGACACGGCCGTGTCAGCGGGTGCGGACAGAGTTTCTGAATTTTGATGTTTTTACAATTTTAAAGACCCAGGGGCAATTTTGGTATTCTGGCTGGAATCTGAAAACCTAGAGAAGTTAAAAGTGATTTGAGAGACAAGGAGAAGAGACTTTTTGCATCATACGATAGAAAATCACAGAAGAGAGAAGATAACTTCATCAAGAGTTTTGGAGACGGAGGGATTCAAGGGTTTCCGCCATTGAAGATCAAAGTCACCATTATTTTTGAGTAACGTCTACACTCTTTATTATGTCTTTCTTGAATATTATGAGAGGCTAAACCCCCCAATGCTAGGGGGGTGGTCCTGATTTGGTTTTGTAATAACGATGAATTTGTGATTTCGTCAATACATTAGTTTATGATTTTCTGTTAAATTATGTAATGTTTTTAATATTTTCTTTATCGGTCAAATAAGGATTAATCTACGGCTAATAATACAGGACTGTAGTTGTTAGGGTTTGTGCATAATTTGATTATAGTAGATATCACCTAGGACTAGGGATACCCTATAATTACCACATAATCTTGATTATATAAAAGCTTGGTTTCAATTTAGGTTCCTAAGGACTTAGGATTTACGTTGGAAGACCAAAGGTTTTCTCACTAAGGACTTAGGAGAAAACACCCTAAAGATGTGATAACTGAATGTTATGAACTTGTTGAAGAGATCTTAATTTTGAGTGTTACATACCAAATCAACCACTCACCCTAGCATCTCATATATTTGATAACAAAAATCAATTTATTTTCTAATTATTTTTTTTTTGCAAGGATTTAATCCACCAAAACCAAAACATTAGTTTTTGTTCAATTGAATCATATTTTACGAATCTAAATTTCCTACGCAGTCCTTGAGATCGACATTCGGGGAATTTCCCCTATTATTACTACAGAGGCAAAAATAGTACACTTGCTATTTTTCCGATCAAGTTTTTGGCGCCTAGGTCGTTGAAAGTTCGAATGTTAGTGCTATCCAAACCTGTGTACCACTTCAGTGCGGCACCAGTCAAACTGTCTTGAAAGTAATGGATGAGCAACTGATGATTATCTGCATAAGTAGACATCTTCCTAGCATACATCACGAGATGGCTTTGTGGACAAGAACTACCGTTGTACTTTTCAAAGTCAGGGACCTTGAATTTAGCTAGTATTTGTACACTGGGAACTAAACATAGCTCTTGGGCATTCTTCCCAAACAAATCTTTCCCACGAATAGCTTTGACTTCCAGTTGAATCTTGTTGAACTGTTCTTGGAGATCTTCCACAAGGTTACGCTGATTTGTGCTATCACCTTGATCATGATAAATCTCGTTGTCTCCGTAAGGAACAGTGTGAACCATAGGAGTAGCAACCGTCATAGTGGGTTGAGAGAGTGCCATAGTGATTTGAGAAAAGGTTACCCCCTGATTTGGAGTGAACAATGAACTTTGTGCAGCAGGCGCTTCAGTTGTGGATGCTTGAACCCCAGAAAAATTATGGCGAAAACCTGCACCAAAGCTGAAAGGCGTGCTCCAACCTTCTGGCATGGAGAAAGATTGAATGCTGAATGCAACTGTAGAAACTAGAGTAGTGGTCTCGAATATCACCGTTGCTTGACTGTTGGGTGGTGGCTGCTGATTCTGTGCGGCCATTAAGGAGTCAACCAGAGTAGTGAGACTTTCCAATTTTTCCTGAAGGGTGGTCACTGTACCACAGAGCTCAATATTCTCTTGTTCAAAGCTTTCCATCACTCTTCTCTTGCTTGAACGAGTATTGTATCTGTGATCTGATTGCGAGCGCGGTCGAGAAACTTTGAGGGGCGACAACTTGACGATCTAATGGAGAAAGATCCAAAAGATGAGACTCTATACAACAGACTCGATATGCAGAATGATGTATGAAATTTTTTTTTTATGATTTTTCCAATTATTTTAAAGATTATTTTCTTGCAAACATTTGAACACAAACTATTCTTTTATTGCAATAATGGGAAAACGTTACAACATTGGAGCGTAGCTCCTTACAGAAGCAAATGATAAATAAAAGCTAAACAATCCTAAGCATCCTCATCGTCACCCACTTGAGCTTCATGATTTCTTTCCCATAATAAGCTTTCAACTCGGCCTTTTCGGTCCTTAGTTTGTCGACAACATTCTTCCAATCGTCAGGCATTGGAGCGTTGCTTGTCGAGCCTTCAAAATTTTTCTTGCTTTCTTTGATGTACCTCCTGATTGCGGCATCTTTCCGACGGATCTTCTCATCTTTACTCATGAGCCATCCATCTTGATAATAGAGAGTTTCTTCGTGATCTTTCACTCGTTTCTTCAACTTTCTGTTTTCCACATCAGTTTTACGAAACTTTTCTTCCCAAGCGTCTTTTTCTAACCTCATCTTGGCTAGAGTCTCCTGGTATTCTTCCGTAGTGTCAATGGGAATGTTAGGTAGTTGAGATACCACAGGGAACATGGGTTTTTCATAATCATAAGGCATTTGAAACTTCCTTGCTCTTTTCTTTACCCAATAGGTCTAGGCGTATGTGGCAATGCAATTCCTTACCCCACCTTTTTCTTTCCTTCGGATGTCATACCAAGCTCTTACCATTCTTGTCTTCAACCTTTGAGGATCCTCCCTTTCTTGGTAGAAGTAGCTGTCCACTATGAGACTAACATGTTTAGTTGAATTTGCATATCCGAGTTGTCGTCGGGCTAAGACCGAATTGTAGTTAATTCCTCCTTGTGTACCAAGGAGGGGTACGTTGGCGAACTCTCCACAACTATCAATGGTTTATGTACCACAGCGAGCCAAGGTATACCAATGAATATCATTATTAGTAAGAGACATAAGTCTTTGAGGCCAATGCAAACCTTCTCGGTTTTCCGTGAAAGTAGGAGACTTAGGTAAGTGTGAAACAATCCATTTGAACAACAGAGGTGCACAACATACAATGATTCCACCGCCCTGACGATTCCTATGATGGATAGAGAAATACATGTCACCAAGCAAAGTCGGAACAGGATTTCCAATCAGAAAGATCTTTATGGCGTTGATATCAACAAAGTCGTTGACGTTGGGAAATAGAACCAACCCATAGATGAGCAAGGCTAGTATAGCTTCAAAATCTATCATGCTACCAGTTTCGATGAAATCAAAGGCTTTCTTTATTAAAAACTGCGAAGTCAAACCCGGAAGGTTTCCTTTGGTAGTCCAATTACTCTCTACTTCGGATTTCTTCAAGTGGATACTTGCTGCAATGACTTGTGACTTAGGAATGGCTTCCAAACCATTGAAAGGTATTTTGTCAGACACAGGAATACCCAAAAGATTGGCATATTCTTCCAAGGTTGGTACCAACTGGTAGTCTGGAAAGGTGAAACATCGGTAGACGGGATCATAGAACTGAACCAGAGTTTTGAGAAGTCCTTCATCAACATGAATGTTTAAGATAGGCAAAAGCTTTCCATGGCTTTTCCTAAAATCGGAAGGATCTTGTACAAAAGATGCCAACTCTCTCAGTCTTTCCACATTAGGCATTTTGAAACCGTACTTCTTGGTATGCCTTTTTACCCACTCCATAACTTAATCCTATAATGTTTGCAAAGAAAATTCTCTAAATTTTTGGAAAAATCATGTTTTTATGGAAAAGATGGATTTTTTTTTATGGATGTATGAATGCATGGATGCATGAATGCCACATATACAAACATGATAAGGCAAACATGATAATGCAAACATGGTAACACAGACATGGTACTACAAACATGGTAATTCAGACATGGTACACATAGGTTCAAAGGTCCAGCGTCACGAGCATGAGGTCAGAGAACCAAACATGGGATAGTACTAGGGGTTAATCACCTGCACAACATGTTCTACTGATACGTCAGAGTCTACATTTTTCTTTCGGATATTACCGGCTTGCACAACTGAACTTGTGAGCTAGCAATATTCTCAAGAAAAACTCGTCTGAGTGTGGCTCTCCGCATGACAACTAATCCAAGTCTTCACCTGAATAGTTTTTGCGCCACAACCTAATAAGGCCAGGATGGGTTATGGGTTCTACAACCAACTCAGCTTCTACAGTTCAATGAAAGCAATAATGTCTTCGCAACTGAACTTGCTAAACATATACTACCAACAAGGAACCTCCACTGAGCGGAAGGATTCTCATGCCAGCTTTTTAAGGACTGACTCCTTGTATGCCATACATGACTATACCCTCCACCTAATTCTTATGTGTACTTAATCCGGGTTAGGATTTGTCCATAATGTATCACTTGTAACAGAACCACAGATGTAACAGAACCACACATGAAGTAAAAAATATAACAATTAGAATTAACCCTTTCTTTGGAAACAATAAAAAGATGGTCCCCAGTGAAGTCGCCATTTTTCTGTCGCGGGGAAAAATCGTTTGTGGGATGAGAAACCTGATGCCTTCTTTGGGCTCGAGTGCTCAAGAAAAAGATTTTTCTTTGTTTTTGTCACGACCAAACTTTTTATTGTTTCCAAAGTAGGAAAAGGAAAAAAGCTGCAATAACCTTAAAAGTGGGGGAGAGATCTTGGGTAAGAGGGTTGGTTATACGAAGGGAAGGTATTAGCACCCAACGTATCTATAGTTCTCTATAGGCTTCTTTGTTATGTTTGTTTCATTCTATGTTATTGAGGAGGTTCTGTTGTGAGATAGGTGGGAAACTAAGGTGTTTGTTTGATTATGCTCGCAAAGATCATCGCGACCCTCTGCATACATATCCCTTAGAGGGAATCAGAGCATCTGTAGCTCGAGGTCTACGGGTGCTAAGGTTTGAGTGGTTTGAGGGAGAAGTTTTTCTCGCCAAGGATACGACCTTGTGCCTACGTATTCTCAAAGGGATGTTGAGAAAGTCAGAGCAATCGTAGTTCCCACTTATGCTAGTGGAAGCAAAGGATAAGAGACAAATGTCATCTAAATGTTCGATGTATCTAATCTATATCATCACATACATCTGTTTGTTTTTGTTTGAAATCTTTTCATTATAAGCCCTGGGCTGTGCCACTTATGGCGCTTAGAATGATAAAGATGTTTTTTGTTTAGCCAGCCTTGTGGCAAAAACAAGTTTGATTAGTCAGCCTTGTGGCAAAAACTTTCAATGAAGTCATCCTTGTGACAAAAAGTTTTGATTAATCATCCAGCCTTGTGGCAAAAGTTTTGACAAAGCCAGCCTTGTGGCAAAAACTTTGATTAATCAACCAGCCTGGTGGCAAAAGATTTGATTGATTAGCCAGCCTTGTGGCAAAAGAGAAATTTGATTGATTGATTGTTTGTGATGATATAGATGAGATACTCCTATCATATATATGATAAATGTCTAATCTCCTAGGGTATTTGTTTTGGATATTGGGGATGCTTATAAGAAGCCCGTGGGTCCTTGTACGAAGCCCAAGAGGAGGCTATCCGAGAGTCCTTGTATTGTAAGCCCAAGAGGAGGCTATGGGAGGGACAATCGAGGGTCCTTGCATTGTAAGCCCAAGAAGAGGCTATGGGAGGGACAAGTCGTTTGTACGAAGCCCAAGAGGAGGCATGGTATAGTTGGTTTTGAGCTCTTAGAGCGATTTCACCGGGAAACCATACTCTATGTCCTAACCTAAACTAGGGAGATTCTTTGCACGAAGCTCAATAAAAGGCTATGGGGAACCTAGTGTTGTACTAAGTTGAACAAGCATATATAATATGAACAAACACATGAACAAGTATGAACAAACATGAACAAGCATGAACAAGTATGAACAAGCACATATATATGACAAAGTGTGTGTATACAGTGGAGTTTATGAAGGAAATATACCTGTAAGGATGATCCGTTTGTATACACGGGGGCTCGGGACTTATACTCGGGGAGAGGCCCATTGAGTTTATTCAAAAGCTATGTAAACAAGTATTTACAAGGGATATTGGGACTTATACCTACATGGAGGCCAATGGTATTTTTGGGAAGATTTAAAGAAAACCTTCATTTTTGATTTGTTATTCGAGGTTAAAAATCAAATTGATTGAGGTATCACTACGCCAAATTTAAGCTGTAGCAGTGCAGCTACTAAAGCGCTTTTAGCAAAAGCGCTCTCGTAGGGTTCGTTAAAAACAAAATTAATAAACAAGGGAAAATGATGCAAAAAAAGCGCTCTGGTAGGGGGGGTGGTATGAGAGCGCTTTTAAAAAGCGCTCTGGTAGGGGGGGTATGAGAGCGCTTTTAAAAAGCGCTCTGGTAGGGGGGTATGAGAGCGCTTTTCAAAAGAGCTCTGGTAGGGGGGTTATGAGAGCGCTTTTCAAAAGCGCTCTTGTAGGGGGTGGGGTACAAGAGCGCTTTACCCTTAAAAGCGCTGGTATAGCTACGTCTACTAAGGCGCTTTTCAAAAGCGCTTTCATAGCCTTTTTAAAATTAAAAATTTTAAAAACAAAATTTTACTATCGTTTCATAATCCCTAATTCCTCATTTTTCTGCCATTCACGCTAACTGCCCAGAAAACCCAGAAAAGCTTTCTCCCTCAATCGTTCACGAATTCAACTTGCATTCAACCATTCACGCATTCAACCCAGAAAAGCTATCTCCCTCAACCTTCGAATCTGCAGAAACTCCCACAACTCTGGCAAAGAAGAATTCGAGAGAAGACGAAGGAGATTTTGAAGTCGAGAGAAACCAATCTCCCACAACTCTGTATATCAAAGCTCTTCAATCTGTATATCACAAGGTTTTCCTTTTATATCTTACTTATTTTACTTTTCAATGGTGACAGTTGGACTTTGTGCATGGCTGAAGAGAAGATAATCATTTATGTAGTGGCACTGTTATAATAGAGGTTCTTACTTGAAGTATAATAACAATTGCACAATTTTGGTCCCTATTATTTTCTCCCTGTTATCTGTATGAAATGATTCTATTTCTTTAGGCATTTTGTTTTGTGTTATGTGCATTCTTGATACTTGAATTGTCAGTGATTTTGTGTAATTTTGGTTTTGTGGTTGGTTTATTCTAATTATGTGTGTTTATTATAAGTTATCGTGGAGAGTTTTGTTGAAATAGGTAGAAAGAAAATTGTGGACTTGTTATAAGTTGATCCTATAACCTTACTCAAAAAATGTTTATGCAAGTTGGTAAGATGAAATAAGTTATTCCTAAGTCAATCCACAGTCCAAACACATTCTTAGTAAAAAAATGATTATAAGTCTCTGAAGAGATTTTGAAAAGGTTGAGGTAAAGAACCTGATTACAACTTATTCTAGTAAGGTTATTATTTAAAAGACTTGTCATTGCATGGTCTAGAAAACTCTATAATTTTTTGTTGTTACTGAAATAGTACCTTGTAATCTATTTCGTATGGACCAAAGCTTGGAGAATATAGTATTCTGTTTCTGGGGCTGACATTTTTAGCTTGGAGAATATAGTATTCTGTTTCTGGGGTTGACATTGTTACTGCTGTTCTTTAAATTATCTTATCATGCTGAATTAGATTTTAAATCGTTTCTTTAGATAGATTTAGAACCCAATGTTAGTTGACTTTTTTTTTATTATCTGTTTAATTCTGTTAAAAAGCTTATGTGGCAGCTTGTATAGTTAACAAACTTAATTTTCAACCTAATTTCTGCTAATTTGATTCATGAACTAAGTCTAAAAAATTAATTGTTGAGTGAAGTTTGAACTATGTTGTAGTAGTTAGAATTTCCCCTAGTTTTGTTGTTTAGTTTAAAAGTTCTAAAGATCTTAAGACGGATATTTGCAAAGAAATCTAGTTGAATTTGCCATGTTAGAATTTCCCCTAGTTTTGTTGTTTAGTTTAAAAGTGCTATTTTGAGAAGGTTGGTACTATTTTGTGCATGTTTTGTTTTGAGAATGTCTGTCTCCAAATGAATATTTTCCCTTCATTTTGCTCCAACAACCAAAGGTGAATAATAATGAAGAGTTAAAGCATTTCAATTTGTGTTTGCCTTTGCTATGCTAATCTACTATTGTTTCGTGTGTAGTGATGTATTTGTTAGTAGTGGTGTATTTAACTGCATCGTGTGTGTTTAATTTTACAGTTACTTTGAATCCTCTGGTTTCTACTTGTACAACGCCGATTCAAACCTACTTGTCTCCCACATCAAGTCTAACTCAGGTTACCATCCCTTTCTTCTTGCTTATAGTTTGTTGTTTTCTGCTTGTAGTTTATTGTTTATGGTTCTATTTAATTTCAATTTAGTGTCTCTCAATCCATTTTTTGGTTTGTGGACTTATATTACCTTGAAATAAGGTAATGTCTTCTTTAAGAAATCGGGTATTCTGATTAGGTATTCTGATTAGGTATTCTATTATTCACACTTTATAGGATCTCATTAGGTATTCTGATCAAAACATAATGATGATAGTTATTTATTATCTTGACAGAATTCCTTAGTACCTGGTAGAGAAACCAAGAAGCATTTGTTTAGCTTAATTAAGACATGGATAAGACATGGATGAATTCAAACCGATTGTCGATAGAATACGAGAAAGGGGTTAGGGAATTCGTTAAGTTTGCGGTTGCGAACTCCAAAGACCCGATTCGAATGACGTGTCCTTGCTTGGGTTGCTGTTATGGGGATAAGGTTGACGGGAAATAGATGGCATCGCATTTACTACGGTTTGGAATTGATAGAAGTTATACAGTTTGGAGTTTGCATGGTGAAAAAAGTAACAGGAATGGTGAGTCGAGGCGTAATACGAAGTATTCTTCAAACGACGATCGGTTTGACACATACGATTACGATCGAGTCGAAGAAATTGCAGAAGCGCTTGAAGAAGATCTTGAGGATTGTCCCAAAATGTTCGAGAGGTTGGTAAGCGATGCAGAGAAACCGTTGTACAAGATTGTCTGCGGTGTTAAAGTTGTACAACTTAAAGGCGGACAATGGATGGTCGGATAAAAGTTTCACAGAGTTATTAGCCCATATGAAAGATATGCTACCAGAGGATAATGTTCTTCCCAATCGAACGTATGAAGCCAAAAAGATGTTATCCTCTATTGGCATGAGCTATGATAAGATACATGCATGTCCAAACGATTGCGTTTTGTTTCGAAACGAGTATGCAACGTTGAATGAGTGTCCTAAATGCGGTGCCCCTCGATATAAGAAAAATTTGTCTCCGGCAAAAGTCTTATGGTATTTTCCTATAATTCCGAGATTTAGACGCATGTATCGTAGTGAGACCGATTCAAGACACTTGACTTGGCATGCAGATGAAAGAATTATTGATGGAAAGTTGCGACATCTGGCAGACTCACCACAGTGGATGAAAGTTGATACTGATTATCCTGAATTTGGAAAAGAAGCAAGAAACCTTCGCTTGTCATTGTCTACGGATGGAATGAACCCGCATGGTATTCAAAGTATCTCGCATAGCACATGGCCTGTGATTCTTATGATTTATAACCTACCTCCGTGGCTATGTATGAAGCGTAAGTACATGATGTTATCTATGCTAATTTCTGGGCCTAAACAACCAAGGAATGACATAGACGTATACTTGGCACCCTTAATCGAAGATTTAAAGTTTTTGTGGGAGAACGGTGTGGAGGTTTACGATGGGTATAGGAAAGAAAGTTTCAACTTGAGGGCGATGTTGTTTGGAACAATTAATGATTTTCCAGCATACGGAAATCTATCCGGGTACAGCAATAAAGGTCAAAAGGCGTGTCCTGTTTGTGAAGATGAAACCGATACGACACGATTGGAGCTTTGTCGGAAGAATGTCTTTCTCGGCCCTCGTAGATTCTTAAATTCTAATCATCACTACCGTGGGTGGAGTAAAGCATTCAATGGAAAGGCCGAACATCGTACAGCCCCGCCTTTTTTGTCAGGTGATCAAATTTTTGAAAAGGTGAAAGATCTGAGCACTCAGTTTGGCAAACCTTTTGCACATTCACTTGTCAAGGGTGGATGGAAGAAGAAGTCAATTTTTTTTGAACTTCCATATTGGAAGTCGTTGTACGTAAGACATTTCCTGGATGTTATGAATATTGAAAAAAATGTATTTGACAGCGTCATAGGTACGTTACTCAATATACAAGGAAAGTCTAAGGATGGCCTTAACATAAGGAAGGACATGGTAAACATGGGAATGAGAACTGACTTGGGACCCGTGATGAAAGGAAGACGAACATATCTGCCACCTGCTGTTTACACTCTTTCTAGAAAGGAGAAGAAAACATTGTGTAAGTTCCTCAGTGAAGTTAAAGTTCCAGAAGGCTACTCTTCAGATATTAGAAGACTTGTGTCCATGAAAGACCTCAAGTTAAAGAGTTTGAAGACGCATGATTGCCATGTTATAATGGAACATTTTTTACCAATAGGTATACGTTCTATTCTGCCAGAAAAAGTAAGAAGCGCAATAACTAAGCTGTGTTTCTTCTTCAGATCAATTTGCAGTAAGGTGGTCGATCCCGCGATCTTACCAACATTGCAAAAAGAGATAGTTGTTACTTTATGTGATATTGAAATGTATTTTCCTCCCTCGTTTTTTGACATAATGGTTCATCTAGTCGTTCATCTTGTGAAAGAGACACAATTGCACGGACCAGCTTATATGAGATGGATGTACCCTGCTGAACGTTATATGAAAATATTAAAAGGGTACGTGAAAAACATAAGTCGACCGGAGGGTTGTATTGTCGAACGATACGTTGTTGAAGAAGCGGTTGAGTTTTGTACTGAATATCTGTCAAATGTTCAATCAATTGGACTCCCCAAATCTCATATTATCGAAAAAAAAGAAGGAAAAAGGCTAATTGGAAATAAAGTTGTGACAGTATCAATGGTCGAACGGGATCAAGCGCACTTGTATGTTCTGCACAATGAGATTGAGGCTGAGCCGTATGTTGAAATGCACAAGGTTGTTCTCCGAGATTTAAATCCAAATAGAAATGAGAACTGGATAGTACGAGAGCACAATCGATGTTTCATACCGTGGTTTAGGGATCATATTTATTCAACGTATCGTTCAGATCCTGCTTCAGTAACAGAAAGGTTGAGATGTTTAGCCTATGGTCCAAGTGTAATTGTGCTTTCTTATAGCGCATACGCAATTAATGGATACACATTTTATACCAAAGAACAGGATGATAAAAGTACTATGCAAAATAGTGGTGTTACCTTGGTAGCTGAAGCAATGCACATATCAAGTGCGAATGACTTAAATCCGAAATTTGCAAATTTGTCATATTTTGGGGTTATCGAGCGCATTTTGGTGTTTGATTACGCGAAGTTTCAAATTCCTGTATTTGGTTGCAAGTGGGTTGAAAATAATAGTGGCATACGAATGGATAAGTCAGGATTTTTGCAAGTGGATCTCAATAGGGTAGGGTACAAAGATGAGCCTTTCATTCTAGCCTCTCAAGCTAAACAAGTGTTCTATGTCAATGATCCGACAAGTACGAAATGATCTATAGTGCTTTTATCTAACAAAATAGTTGATGAAAACATTGAAGATCAAGGTGATATTGGTGTTGGCATTGAATCTTGTACAAGAAACGATCAAAATGAGAATGATTCTTGTACTAGAAATGATCATAATGAGGGTATTTGGATCAATCCAACCGTCCGCGTTGTTAAGAGACGCGTAGAACACAATCCTACCAAGAAAAGAAAGAGACGTTAGTGATAAAGGTAATAGTATACATATTCCGACTAATTTGCTTTATTCAATTTGTACCGATTGTTTTATTCAATAGTATAGTACTTATTCAATTTTGGTGCATATTCTCGTTTTGTACATAACTTTTGAACCATGTATCCGTTTGTCGACTTCTTTACATGTAACTATACTATTTTGACGATTCCGGAGCTACTCATGCACTTATCTTTACATTTCGGGACTGTTTTTTTATCGGTTTTGCTTCTGCCCGTAATCAAAAGTCGGGCTTAGGGTCTGAATTTCGGAAAACCAACTTTATTTTTGAGTCCGTGGGGACGTTTTACCATAGCCATGTAAATTTCGTTCAATTCCGACAACTTTCTTTTTTTACGCTTATTTTGATTTGTACCGATTTCGTTTCCGATTTACTTGTACATGCATGGTTTGACTTCCATTTGACTTGTATAGATTGTTAGCTTATTAATAGTGTACTAATGTGCTTTAGTTTGTTTGATACAGGTTCAATGGCTCCGGATAAAGATGCTCCACCTGAAAACTCACAAGAAAACTCACAAGAAAGAGATGCTCAAGAAAGAGATGCTCCGGATACAAATGCTCCACCTGATACTGAAGCAAAAGAAGTTGCACGAGGCATCACCATTATGAAGGGAATCATTCGACATAGAGACCAAGGATTAGTATACCATTTGGAATGGAATTCTGAAAACCAAGCAATTGGTCCTAATTCTGCAAAGTTGACAAGCTATATTGGTACACTTGTTCGTATGCATATTCCGGTCTCCGTAGCTAAATGGAATCTGAAAAGCGAAGAGTTGGATGCGAAAAAAAAGCGATTTGGGACGAGCTTCAGGTATATATCATATATGGTTGTTGTTATTATCTTGACGATAAATTGTTTAAATTACTTATACTAACACACTATGCGTATGTTTTTTTGCAGAGGACTTTTGAGATACCAGATGAGCGTAGACGCTACATACTTAGTTTGGCCGGAAAAAGATATAGAGGGTGGAAAGCTTTTTTGAAAAACACCTATCTTAAGGACAAAGATGGAAACTTTCTTGAAGAGGCACCGGGACGGCCAAAAAATTATGAGATCTTCATTGATGAAAAAGATTGGGTTGAGTTTGTAAATCAAAGAGATGAAGATTTTCGGAAAAGGAGTGCTACGAATAGTGCGAGAGGGTCCACCGGTGAGGACCAGGATGATAGGAGCGTACTTAGTAGAGCACTAGATGCTCCTGAGTATCCCGGTCGGGTGAGGGGTAAGGGTCATGGTGTGACTCCAACCTCTTTTTACAAGCATCCTAGGAGAAGAAATCCTTCAAATAAAGAAGTGTTGCAAAAATTGCAGGAATTGCAAGCACAAGTCTCTGAATTGCAAAGAGATAAAGATATGTATATGAGAGAAAAGTGCAATACTGCATCGGTGAAAGAAACTAGTGATAAAGCTAGTTTCAACTGTCAAAGAAAACTTCCCGAGGTAATTATAAATTTCTTTTCCTTACAAATTGTTCTATTTTATTAACGATAATGACTTTATATTTACTATTGGTTTAGGGCATTTCTTCTTACCAACTATACTTATCGTCACCGTCTTATCGCCTAGTTGGCAAGGGAAAAGTGCACAACACTGTGGGAGATTTACTTCACCATAGACCTCTCCCGGATGGACACCTGAAAGTATCAGTTGATGTTGTATTAGATCATGATGCGGTGCTACCGGTACCTGACATGGTCTCAGAGACAACATTGATGCGAGATGCAATAGGGTCATTTGTTGCATGGCCCTCGGAGCTCATTATCATTGGTGATGAGGTATATTCAAAATCATTATGAATCATTTAGTTTTCGAATGTCAATTTTGCACCGTTACGTTAATTATTTTTTACATTTTAATTTTAGACTGCTCCTACAAAACCCGCAATTAAGGGCAAAGGGATTTTACAGGAGGAGGAGTCTGTTGCATCACTAAAAGAGGTACATTTAAGGTGTTAATATATAATTTGAATCTAAAACTGCATGATTTTATATTTTATCGATCGTTATTTGATTTTTAGGCATCTGCTCGGGAGTCACAACAAGTGACACAGGTCGTTCGTAGCGTATTGCCTAAGGGTCCTCCGAAGCAAGCGGCAAAAAAAGGTGGTGCTTTTTTTCCTCGATACCGGACGACGCTCAGAACACTTGTTGATATGTCCGATTTGAAGGAAGGTGCTCTCCGTCAAATCAATATGGAGGAAGGTATCTTTGGTGTTGAATTCATTTCACATATTGCAATAGATGACTTGGAAGAGATTTTTACGCAAGAACGACTAGGCGTCGCTAATATGCACTCGTACATCCGGTAATATTCACTCATCCGATATATTATTTAATTAGTCGAACAATTTATTTACACATTATGTTTATTATATTTTTCACTCATCCGCTAATATGTTTATAATGTTTTTATTTAAGGTTGTTGCATGACAGAGTGTTGCGCGGGACTGCATTGTCAAACAGATTCCGTTTCGTGTCTTCCCCCCATTGCAGCGGAATGACAATTGCTTCGGAACCGGAATCAATTAGACAGCGCTTAGTCGATAGATTCATGTCATCTGGCAATACAGAAAGTCTGATTCTTTGGGCGTATAATACCCGATCAGTAGGGTTAGTTTCTCATTCTTGGTTCATTTAATCTTTGTTTCTTTTGTGTAGCAAAATTTTTATATAACCTATTGTTTTAATTTATAGAGCACACTGGTTGTTGCTTGCTATCAACCCGATAAGAGAAGTTGTATATTTTCTGAATCCGGCTATGAAGGAAATTATTGATTTGTAAGTGGGATCATTCTAAATATTCTTGTATATTTATATATTTAATTATTTGTGCGATTGATCTAAATATATGCTTTTATATTTTTGTTAGATCAATACAAGTGTTCCGAAGTCAACGAGACGCACAGGTATCCCGGACTAAATCAAACAACATTACTTGGATCAAAGTGCAGGTACATTATTTTTCACAATTTTGCTTATAATATTTATGCTACTTGATAAAACAAGACAACTATAATTTCTTATTTGTTTTTCTATGTAGTGTCCGATACAGCGGAACAGTTCAGACTGCGGATACTTTGTTTTGAGGTTTATGAAAGAAATCCTTCAAATGAATCAATTAGAGATTCCAATCACGGTATGGATTTATAACTTAATTATATAACTTCTTATAATTTATTACATTTAATTAAATCATTCATATTATGTTTTTATTCTGTAGTACTTTGACGAATTCCGTGCTGCTTCTTACACGAAACTTAAGTTGGAAGAAATCAAAGAGGAATTGTGTCAATTTTATATTCATCAGCTATTCATGTAGTACGATTTGTGTCGATTTGAAGAGAATATTATAGTACTCCAGAATATATGGTTACTAACTTTGTTCATATTGTTGCCAATTAATATTTGAAGTATAATATTGTTGATGTTAGAGATTTAGTTTGATTGACATAATGATGTATATATATAATTTTGGATATTATAATGGTATTATATTAGTATATATATATAGTCATACCTATGGTTGAAAATATATCGTCGAAAATATATTACAGGTCGAAAATATTACAGGTTGAAAATATATTACAGGTCGAAAATATTACAGGTCGATCTGGGAGGCTGCAATTATAGGCTGCACTTTAAAATATCTCATTTAGCAACGACAGCGCTCTTAAAGGTCCACATACGAAAGCGCTTTGTTACAAAAAGCGCTGCCAAAGATTAAAAAAAAGAAAGAAAAAAAAACGCAACCTACCAAAGCGCTTTTGGAAAAGCGCTCTAGTAGGGGGGGCTACCAGAGCGCTTTTTCCAGCAAAAGCGCTCTTATAGGGGGTCTACCAAAGCGCTTTTTCCAGAAAAGGCGCTCTTATAGGGGGGTCTACCAGAGCGCTTTCTGTAAAAAGCGCTTTTATAGGGGGGTCTACCAGAGCGCTTTTTCTGGAAAAAACGCTCTTATAAGGGGGTCTACCAAAGCGCTTTTAAAAGCGCTTTCGTAGCCTACGCCAGCGCTGGCTTTGGCAGCTCTTTAAAGCGCTGTTAAAGGCCAAAAAAAGCGCTTTTAAAGCCCACGCGTGTTGTAGTGTATGTACAAAAAGGTGTATGTACAATGAAATACCTAATTTCATGTAAGGGAATGGGACTTATACCTATGTGGAGGCCCATGTTTTATTTTATAAAACATGGTTGATTGTTTTGTTAAAAAGAGGTTTCGTTGTTTTGAAAACAGTTTGAAAGTTTTGTTTTAAAAAACAGTTTTCTGTTTAAAGAAAAAAAAACTGTACAAAGTAAAAGGAATGGGACTTATACTCTCTAATATTCGAGAGGCCCGTGGTGTTTTGAAAATCAATTGATCAATCCAAAAAGATTTGATTAAGAGTTTTTTTTTTTGAAAAGAAAACCAAAAAGAAATGATTTATTGTTTTGAAAAACTTTGATCATTTGTTTTAAAATAGTTTTGAATTTTGACAAAAGTCAACTTAATTAAGATAAAAACAAATTTTATGCTTAATTAAGACCTAAGTGATTAGGGTTTGATCACAAAATATTTACAAGTGATTAAGTTTTGAAAATCAAGTGAAAAAACTATTTTTTAAAGTATTAAAAACATTTAAAAACAAGTCACTTTAAACTTAATAAAAACACATTAAATAAATATTTTTTTGTGATTTTTTTGGATATTCATAAAATATATATATTAAATGAGAAGTGTACAAAAAATGAAGCAAAAATGAATTAATTTGATTGGTTAATTAATTAAGTGAAGTTGTGTAAAAAATGAAGAAAAATAAGTGTTAAAAAAATGGTTTTGTCTTCACAAGGGCTTGAACCCACACCCTTATGTTTATCATTCAAAAACATAACCAACTGGACCACGCGCGTGGTCTGATAAACAAAGGCATTGAAAAGATTATATTTTGAATCAATTTCCTAAATTCAGAACCAAAAATATGGCGCCAAGAACATGGATCCCTTTTGAATTTGAAAATTCTCAAAACTGAATTGTTTGGATCAAGTGAATAGCCTATCTTGCTCGATTTTTCATAAGGAACATGATGGTACCATTTAATTTCATTTATTTTCACTCTAAGATCATTATTTTCTGATGAACACGAAGAACCCTAATTCTGAGATTGATCATGAAATCGTGTATGATTGATGAATTATGAAATTGATTGAGGGTTAATGATCAGTGATAGTGCAGAAACAAGATGGCAAAGCAATATTTCATTTATGATGCATGATTCATGGAGTTTGAAGTTCAAGAGGGCTTACCTTAAAAATGGCAAAACTGAGAATCGAATTATGCAAATGAGATGTTCCAGATGTTGTTTCTTGATCTGGACAGCTTCAATGATGATTATGGAACATGTTTGGATGCCTGGAATGGATTGAATTCATCTGGATCACTCCATGGAACCCGATCTGCAGTAGGGCCAAATATGAATCGAGCTTGATGATTCTGAGGTTACAGGTTGTTGATGAGTGTTTGGATAGTTCATATGTGACATATATGAGGTGTTGGAAGTGTTAGTTTGGACAAAATTGGCCTGGAATTGATTTTGGCATGATAAGGCTAGTGTTACGCATATTTGGAGGTTGAAGAGTGATTCTGAGATTTGGGGTGTTTTAGGGTGTTTCTAAGGTTCAAACAACTTCCATATGATGTTTATGAGTTGTGGGAACCATCACTTTGCTCAGAACTCCAATGGTAGGTTGGGATTTTCACCTCTTTTGAAAACTATGAAACTTGCAATTCAAGAAAGGAAGAGAAAACCTATGCTTATGAGGTTTTGGTGTGATTTGAAGAGTGGAAATGACCTCTATTTATAGGCCAAGCTTTCTGAATACAAGCCTTTGCAAGTGGCTCAAAGAGTGATGATTTGGCTTAAGAGATAAAATGGAATCTTTCACATTAAATGCATATGGTTAAAATGACTAAACCATGGTTAAAATTGGCTATGCTTCTTATCTCTTTCCCATCTGTCTACAAACCAGAAATATCTCCCAATTATTACATGTATATGTCATTTCTTGCATCATAAGGTAAAATAGTGCATAACTTTGGCAAAAATGACTTGAAATTTCAAGTGAAATGGTCACTACTGGAGAAATTCAAATCCATAGCTACACTCCATATTTTTTCATGCTCTTGGACATTTGGGAAAGCTCTTGTTATGTACTTAAAAACCCTAGTTGAAAGTTTCTTCAAGACCTTTAAGGAAATGGGTGAAAAAGATCCATGAACTTTGAAGAAAAATGAGATTTTAAGTGAAATTTTCAAAAGATGGTGACTTTGAAGCTCCATATCTCTTAAATGGTTGATCTTATGGAAAAAAATTATATGTGACAAAGTTGTTCATTGGATCAAAATATACAACTTTCATGTTGGAAGTTTTTTTCAGTTTGTAGGTGAAATTTTGAGTTATTCCCTTCCAAAGTTTGGAAAAAACCATTGAAAAACACAGAAAATTTTCTAAGTATGGAAAGTCAAACTTTTGACTTTTTGATTCTTGATTGATTTTATTGATTTTCCTTGATAAAATTACTTCATATATCATATATTGACGATTTAGAACTTCAAAAGTCATGTTTGACCAAAATTTCTAAAAAGTCAATGGTGATCTTGTATAGTTGACTTTTTCAAACGAATCGCGTTTCTAGAGATTTCAAATGAACCAAGCTATCCTCGCCAAATGAATGGTATGAATGGATAACATTGAATTATTGGAGGACCTTGAGCTATGGTTTAAGTTGTGGCACCATGTTCTGATTAAAAAGTCAGTTGTTCAGGTGAATTAGGTCAAAAACCCTAATTGTCGACCTGATGAAATTGATGACTGTGGATCTTGAATTGAGATACAATTTCCATTGGATATTGTCATAGGGATTATTTGAAGATGATTGAAACCTTTGAGTGACTCCCTGGAGCTTTTTAGGGTTTCCCAAATGTGATCCCTAATTTTAGTCCCTGATAGTTCAAAACCCTAATCTGATGATTTGAAATTTCACTATTGATCAATCCTTGTGTAGGAGATGTCTTGAGCCAATAGATTAGGTCAAAATGATGTACTTGGGGTCTTGAGGTCATGTCCCAAGTCGTTAGGTCAAATCCTGAGCAAAAGTCAGGAGTCTGCTGTCTTTAGTCAAAACCCTAATCTGGTTGATTCAGAGCCTTTGAGCTTGTTGAAATGAACCTTTGAGGACCAAATGTTGATTGTTGATGAAGGTGATCCATTTGAGATGAAGGGAGAACAAAAACCCTAATTGATTGTTACTTGTACTGATGAGTGATTTCTTGTTTAAATCCTGCTGAGTCACAAGTAGCAAACACAAGCTATGCAATTTGTTAGAGATGCAAATGATGCATATGCAAATGATATGAGGTGGTATCTTAGGTCAAAAATTGGGTTATGACAGGAGGCTGCCGAGAAATCTGTAAAAGACCTCCTAGAGGCAAACTTTATTTCCGAGGCCAAGTATTCAACTTAGCTCTCAAACGTTGTACTAGTTAAAAAATATAATGGAAAATGGAGAATGTGCGTTGATTATACCGATGTTAATAGGGCTTGTCCTAAAGATGCTTATCCTTTGCCTAACATTGACAGACTGTCATACCCCAAAATTTGCCCATCTCATCTCATCTTCAATGACTCAAGGTTCAAAGGCTTATTCAAGTCACTCTCTCCTAATCAAAGATCTCCAAAACTAGGGTTTTCATTTTATCAAAGGATTGTGAATATTCAAGGTCTCAAATGGATCTCCAGATATCTCATGTGTCTCAAAGTATCTCCATATCAATTATCAAGCTTCAATCCCAAGGATTTCCCATTCAAATGCTCAGATGAGCAATAATCGACTATGTTGACCTAAAAGTCAACTATAGTCAAAATACAGTCAAACTTCAAGATTTTTGGTCAAACATCAAGTATATGAGGTTATATCCATCATTTAATCAAAGGATGATCATGATCCATTAATAAAAACTCAGAAATGAACAAATTCAAAAGGTTCAAATTAGGGTTTTTTATAGGAAAATTCAACTCAACTTTGACTGGCCATAACTCTCACATGGAGTATCAGAAATTTCTCACTCAAAGCCTATTTGGAAGGAAATTGGATTCTCTACAACTTTGTCTCTCACAAGCCAAGGCCAGAAATGCTTCATTCAAGAGATATGGTCCAAGAGATTATAGGTCCTTCAAAAAGTCAATAGAATATACCTTTTGGGTCAAAGCTCATAACCTGAGCATGGAAGCTTCAATTATGATGAAACCAAAAGGATCACTTAGAGGACACTCTAAGCTTTCTAAATTGATTAAGAACACCTCCATAGGGTTAAAATTGAGAGAGATACGCATGGTTGAAGTTGAGCAATTTTCAAGATATGCATGAAGCCCTAATTGACCAAAACTTAGTTTTTGAACTAATGGGCCTAAGATTTACACTCCAAATATGACCATGGCCCATAAAAAGACTCTTAAACCTTTTGTTCTATTTTTATTATATTTATTTATATTTATTTGAATTTTAATCAATTAAAAGGCAAATAAATTAAGTAAAAATATAAAATACATGGATAAATTTATATGGCTTTGGTCTTGATCAAATAAAAGCCCAAGAGAGGTTCATTGGTCCAATATAATTATTCTTGTGATATTATTTTATTTTTATTTGATTTTATTCATTTAATTTCAAATAAAAATTAGATAAAATCCTAAAATAACTATATAATGATCATTCCTTTTCTATTAATTCAAAACAAATCTAAATATGATCCAAGGGCCAAGAATGAATGGAGAATGTGCATGAAATAGATTATAGTTCTAAAATAGAAAGATTTTATACAAAATCTTTTTTTCAAATTTCATGTTAATAGTTGATTGATTGTTTGCCAAAGATTTAACCCTAATGCTATCATATATATACATTCTTAACACACCACAAGAGGGGGGGCGAAAAATTGGCCAAAAGGGCTAGGGTTTCCAAGTCACAAAATTGACAAAAACTTGAATTTTTCGTTTCCCTTGTTGCAGCCACTTAGAGCTTGAACCAGTGATTCAATTATCCGAAGGAGACATCAAAAGGTGAGCTAGGGTTAAAGCATAAGCTTTTGGGCACGTGAAGCCATGGTTGCATAAGGTTCATACTAGTTCTTCCTTTTCCTTTTCGTTTCTTGATAGATGTGATATGTTGATTTAATCTAACGGTTTCTTTGAGTTTCTGATGTTATTTTAAGAAGATCTGAATCATTGGATGAGAGTTTTTACATGTGGAATCCAAACCACCATAGCTAGGGCTCACGAAAGCTTTGCTTTCGTTCACATGCTTGCGTGCGTTTACAGGCCAGAAGGAGGCCTCCATTGAACTCACAAAGTTCGTATTAGTATATCTGGGTTGTTCTTTGGTTTGTTTGAATTGATTTTTTGCAGGTTTCAAGAGTGCAGGATTTTCCTAAGAAAATCCGCAGGAAACGCGGTGGGAAAAATCGCAGGAAATTCTGCAAGTGAGAGGAAGAAGATGATGAATAGTGGCATGGGAATTCTTGACTACGTGTGGGACGCTGCCATTGGTTTGTCAATGCTTCCATACTCTCTCTCTCTACGCGTGGCTTGTACCTACTGGGCGGTCAAAAGGTCTCCCCACTCACCTCCTTCATGAGTGGCCACACCAAAGGCTACTGGGACCCACGGTTTGACTTGCATTGAACTGTTCATTGGGCGTGTTTTATTTTATTTATTTGAACTATTTGGTTTTGTTTACAACTAACAACTGCAGCTGAATTGGCAAATGTGAAGATCATGCAACCATTGGGACCTGGGTTCGATACCCAGCGTCTCCATTTATTTTTGGTTAAATTCGTTGCACAATCATACTCAATGATTCAATACAGCGCCTTCAGAAAGGATCACGGTGAACCCTCATTCATGCACCACCAGATCTCCTACAATTCAAATCTAACGCCCATGAGTACGCATGCATACCATAGACCTCTCAAATGTGCCACACAGGATTCCTCGCCAGGTTTCTTTTAATTATTTTTATCTATTTTATTTTTTTATTTATATAAATTCTTTTCTTTTCCATAATAAATAATTGATTTAAATTAATTAATAATAATTAGTTAATATTTTAATTAGGATTAGGGTTATAATTATTTAGGATTATTTTCCCGATTATTTTTCCGATCATTCGATTTAATCAATTTTAATTAATTTTAATTATAAATAAGAACCCTAGAAAGGTTATGAGTATTAGGGTTTGCCCAATCCCACTGGCCACTTGGCCAAAGTATTAGGAAATTAATTTATTATTCGTTTCGACTGAATTAATCGGTCGCGATGGGTAATAATTGATTATTTAATTATTTGATAATATAATTCGAATAAATTTATTTTGCTAAAAGGTTTTAACCAAATCTATTGGTCACGATGATTAGCATTTTCCCTTTATCAAAATTCGTTATTATTTGTAATCGAATCTATCGTTTATGAGGAGTAACGATAATTAAAATACCCACATTTGCTATTCGTGATAATCGAATCTATCGATTATAGTGGTTAGCAATCCTCCCTTCAATCCGTTAGCCATGGTAATCAAACCTATTGATTATTGCAACTAATGGTAACAAATTAAAATCAGGGTTGTACGCCCAAACATTGAAAACACACTAAACCACGATACTACAGATTTCTATCTCTACGATTTTCAAATCTACGATAAGGTAATTCAAAATACCTTCGAACTTCGCATTTTAAAAACCATATCAAATTAAATTCTAATTCTAAGGGCGTACAACCCTTCCCCGAACTACGTTGACTCTGATTCTCCCTAAGGAGATACGTAGGCATTTGGCAATAAGGCGAGTCCCCTTCCTCATAAATCTCTTTTTTTCCCGATTCATTTCCGTAGCTATTAAACCTTAATAGTTTTAGCCATAAACCTTTACTTTGAACGTAAAACCTTAGGAAAGGGTTGAGGGTGCCTAACACCTTCCCTTGACCTGATTATAATAATCTTACCCGAATCTCTTAACTACGTAGGGTTTCATTAAATCTCGTGGCCATGAGACTTAGTGACTGTCATGAACAGTCACTCCGCGCCTGCATATACGCACTCCCTAGCCTGTAGGGATTTTCCTTTTATATCTCGGTATTTTTATAGCTACGTGTCCCTCCCACGAAGGACATCTTTGTTTACGCACGTCAATTGGCCTCTCGATGGCCATGAGACTTAGTGATTGTCTTGAATGGTCACCCTCTACTTACTTCTACGCATTCCCTAGCCTTTAGGGATTCTATTTCTAAAAAATAGCATCCTTCCCACGAAGGACATCTTCGTTAACACATGTCGATTGGCCTATCGGTGGCCACGAGATTTAATGACTGTCTTGAACGGTCACTCCGTGCTTGTTCCTGCGCTCCCCCTAACTTGTGGGGTTTTGGATTTCCATATTTCATCCCTAGCCTGTAGGAATTTCACTTCGTCTGATATCTTCCTTAGATAGGTTGTGTTCCGCACAGAGAACCTTCCCACGAGGGACAACTTCATTGGTACACGTCGAACGGCCTCTCGATGGCCATGAGATTTGGTGACTGTCTTGAACGGTCACCAACTGCTACCTTCTGCGTACCCCCTAGCCTAAGGGATTTCCATTGGCGTGTCATAACATCTATCTTGCAAGGATTTCACTAGGGTCCAATGTCACCTCAAAATCCGCATAGGTTATCCTTAGGATTATATTTGTCGCACGTCTGCATTGCATTGCATACAAGGAGTCACCATAAAAAAAGGGGAGTCTTTTGCATTCGCATTTTTATACGCTCATACATTTACATTTGCATTTCTATCTTCGCCCGCATCCATACTTACCATGCTAGCCGGTTTCCCGAAACTCACAAAGAAATCAAAAAGGATCACAAACTATGGAGAAAGGGGAATAAAAGATCTTGGTCTTGCTAAGAAAAAAAAGGATGTCTTCCACTATGCCAGCCACGTGTTCATACAACATAGGTTATCCTCGAGCAAGGATTAGTTCAACAAAGAAGCTCCCTCATAGATACACTCAGGGGTATCTAGCCATAAAGGGGTTCATCTATGAACATAGCAAACTTACAAGGACGCTCTACGATAACCTGGGGGCAAGGATTAGTCCAACTGGGGCAATACCCTGAACAAAGATGCATGACTACGATGGAGGGAAGGCGACATATGTTAACTCCCCACCAGGGGGCAAAAGGGCCATAGGTTTTCTTCATCAATCTACGAACTCCGAAGATCACGAACGGTGTGATACTATCCTTAGAAAAAGCAAGAGAGGTTCAGTCAAAGGAAACTCATGAAGTTCCGATACGACGAAAACCCACCGCTAACAATTTATTCCCGACAGGTTTGACGTGCCCAAGGAGAGTTTAAGGTTACCCTTCACTTCTACAAGTCCATGAACTAAGAAGTAAAACAAAGTCTTTGGACCAACAAGGGAGATTGTCCCTAGGATTAATAGGTGTTTATCATGTCAAAATTGTAACCCCTACGATCGCTAAGTGTTACCGTGTATAAGCGTTGTACTTTCCGACTTACAATTCTAATAAAATAATCATGCATGTTTTGGAATTGATTCATTCCCTTCGCTCTTGCATTACTACGATTTTCCACTCGCGCACTTCTATTCTATTTTCAATTTCAAGTTTAGGATAATTAACAAACTTAAGGGATAATGACGAATACAAATAACTAAGTCCAGCTAAATATATGCTTTCAAGGTAAGACCGAACCGACGATGTACAGGCATTGTTTCAATTCCCAAACAGTGGAGATATAAGGATGTTAATCCCTCGTCACCCCCTCGAGCCAGGAGTTGGAGTTTGTTTCTACTTTTCAATTAAACCTTGATTTCAATAAGGGGCCGGGTAGATTTCGACTACTTCAATGGTGTATTTTGGTTGTCAATAGAATCAGTCAATCCAAGAATGGATTCAAGCAAAGGTTCAAGCATAAGGTTCAAGCATATCTTATTCCTCGCGTTCATCCAAGATTGCGGAAGCAATGGAGATAACATTCACAATGTCTTCTTCCTCAATACATCGTTCAAGATCGAGGACGTATCAAAATCGAAGCTTACAAATCAAAGTCAACATGGCAGTTACAATATTCAATATCCAAGGATCAAATCTCAAAAGGGGCATTCAAAAGAAAAACACCCGCTAAGTCAAAATGGAAAATTCCATGAAAACAAACCAAATGACTTAGGCAAAATTTAAGGCATCCCGACGGATCAAATTCAAAGGAATTGGTTCATGCAAAAATAAGGGATAAAAACAAAACAAAGGTAAAATACAAAGTACAATCTTGTGACTGCAAAATCATCGAAGCTTTTCATCTATGCTTGGATCTTTACAACTTTTTTTTCCTTTCTTCATCGATGCTTGGATCTTTACTAAGGCTTTCTGCTCAACATCGAAACTAAAACGATTCTCTTACAAGCAAAGCACATTCATTGGCTTAAGCGAATTTTTAGGATTTGGAGAACATCAAGGAGAAATGGGTGGGTTAAATAAATTTTGAGCCTTATATCCGTTGTTTCGTAAACCTTGAACCAGGCCAAGTTACAACATTCAAAATTCCTAATTGAGGCTGTAACACCCCATAAAATTCTTTATTTAATTTACTTAATTTTTGGATTAAATATTAGAATTATTTGAGTTAACTGAGAAAAATGAAATAACGAGGCTAATGGGCCAGTGTCGCTTGGAGTAGAAGGGGGGGGTGTCAGTTGTGAAGCCCATTACTAATGATAAGCTTATTTTCATAAAATAGAAAAATAGAGGAATTGTGGGAGGAGAACCAAAAAGGGAGAAGATAAGTCTGAACGTGAAAGAGCAGAGAAGCGAGGAAGTGCGACGCGAGGAAGAATGAAGAATCAACCTTCAGGTAAGGGGGGACTCTTCCGTTTATCTTCTATTATGGGATTATAGGTAGTATGATAGAATTTGATTGTGTTATTCGTATCAATTGGGTTATGCCTAGGTTGTAGAATTGTTAGGTTTTTGGGGAAATTGATTTATAATGATTGTATTGATCATGTATGGTGTTAATTGGATGGTTGAATGTATTATAAATGTGTTATAATATGTGCTTGTTTGCTGTACGTAAAATCTGGTTGGAATGGAATTGGTTTGGTAGTGATTCGGTGAAGGAAGGGCAAAATCGTAGGCTGTTTTCTGAGATTCGGAGTTCTGGAAATCGCCAGTTCGCGCCGCATCCAGGAGTTGGCGCCGCGAACTGCTTAGCAGAAGGCCAAGAAGTTTTGTTGGGTTCAGTACGCGCCGTGAGCATATGGCCGCGCTGCGAAGGCGTACTTATTTGCTCGTTTCGCGCCGCGAACACATGTTTGCGCCGCGAAGTGCTTGGCAGAATGTTGGGGATTTTTGACTCGCTCAGTTCGCGCCGCGAACCAAGGTTGGCGCCGCGTGCTGTTGGTGACAGGCCATTTTGAGAGTTCAGAAATGTGTAACTTTTAAACCGTAAACCGGATTTTGGTGCCGTTCCGAGCATAGTGAAGCTAATCAGATAATTTACATAATAAAATGATGTTTTGATTTGTGACTCGATTTTATTTGGTTGTGGTGGTTTATGCTTATAGGTACACTAATGAATGTTTTACCTGTATGATGTGTTGTGGCTGTAACCGATATTTATTATACATGTATTGTGGCGTGAAATATGTGTTTTATTAATGATTATGACATTGGTCGATTTATGTGGGTGATGAGCATGTTATGGTTGATGCATGCATTCATAATCATTTTGTGGCTGGTCCTTGACGATGGTGGATCAGTGGTAGCTAATTCCCATTGTGTGGAATTAGTGAGTGGGTGTTGCCGTATCCTTGATGATGGTGGGTCGGTGAGTTGGGTTATCCCAGATTTTTGTACCACATGCATGTAGTTGCATTGCATTAGGCTGTTTGTGCTATTATAACATGAATGGAGGATTGTCCAATGTTATAATATGTGTTGATTTGGTTGTCTGCTTACTATTGTATGATTTGAATCTGATCGTAACTGTGATTGGGGTGAATGGCATGTGAAATGATATTTTATTATCTATATCTTATAACATTAGTTAAATGTGAATGAGACTCTCCCTTACTATTGTTATTTTTCATATTGAGGAGTAGCTCTCGTACTTGGTGAGGATTAGCTCATCAAGTAGTTCGTTAGAGTCAGTTGGGTCTGTGTCATGCTCTGGTCGTGTAACACTGGGGACGTTGTTTAGAGTTACTTGTGGAACTCTTTTTATTTCAGTATTTTTTTATGGTGGTGTTTTAAGTCTATGACTTTGGATGTTGCATTGTTCAGATGTTAAATATATTTCTGCTGTGTTAACATGACAATCTGAATGATATTGAGTTTAACATTCCTTTCTATGGCATGACATGAATATTATTTTAATTATGTGGAAGTTGTAATGCCCTTTTCATGTTTTACTCTGATTGTTGTTTAATATTATGCGGGGTATTAGAAGGGTGTTACAATAGTGGTATCAGAGCATAGTCGGTCGTTTGAGTCAGAGTCTTGGTGTCGGTTAATCCCTCGTATGCGATTAGTGTAAGATTGACACTGTCGATACTTCTTGTTCTAATAAATATTTTATACTTAGCAGAACAATGGCCGGAAGAGGAGGAAGAAACGACAACGCGATTGCTGAGGCTCTCGGTATGATTGCTGGTGTGTTGGGAGGGAATGCCAATGGAGCTGGAATTGGTGCTGACAGGAAGCTGAACAGTTTTCAGAGGAACAACGCTCCGTTGTTCAAAGGCACTCACGATCCCAAAGGCTCCCAGAAGTGGCTAAAGGAAATTGAAAGGATCTTCCGGGTGATTGATTGTGACGAAAATCAGAAGGTGAGATATGGTACTCACATGCTGTCTGAAGAAGCTGATGATTGGTGGATGGCTAGTAGGGACGAACTGCAAGCTGCAGGTGTTGCAATCACTTGGGCTGTGTTCAAGAGAGAATTCTTGCGGAGGTACTTTCCTGAGGATGTTAGAGGCAGGAAAGAGATTGAATTTTTGGAGCTGACACAAGGTAACATGACCGTGCCAGAGTATGCGTCCAAGTTTGTTGAACTGGCAAAGTATTATGTCCACTACAATAATGATGAGGCTAGCGAGTTCTCGAAGTGTGTTAAGTTTGAAACTGGTCTCCGTGATGAGATTAAACAGGGTATCAGATACCAGAGGATTCGCAGGTTTGTCGATTTGGTTGACTGCAGCCGAATCTTTGAAGAGGACAATATTAAGCTGAAGTCGTCACACTCTCGCGAGTTAGTCGACAGGAAAGGGAAAAAGCATATGGATCGTGGTAAGCCATATGGTAAGGGTAACCAGAAAGCTGGAGGCTGGTAGAAGCCTAGTGGGGGAGACTCTAGTGCCCCTATTAAGTGCTTCAAGTGTGGAGAACCTGGACATCGCATTCACGAGTGCAAAAGTGAGGAAAAGAAGTGCTATAGATGTGGAAAGGCAGGTCACATTGCTATTGAGTGCAAAGGGAACACAGTAACTTGTTTCAACTGCGGGGAAGAAGGTCATATTAGTCCTAAGTGTCCTAAGCCGAGGAAGAATCAAGCTGGTGGTAAGGTGTTCGCCTTATCTGGTTCAGAGACTACTCAAGAGGATCGGTTGATTAATGGTACGTGTTTTATCCATGGCACTCCTTTAATTGCAATAATAGACACTGGAGCAACTCACTCGTTTATTTCATTGGATTGTGCTAAACTCCTGAATTTGGAAATATCTGATATTAATGGAAGTATGATCATTGACACTCCTGCGTCGGGTTCAGTGACTACTTCGTTTGCTTGTTTGAACTGTCCAATTGATATTTTTGGTAGAGAGTTCGGAATGGACTTAGTGTGCCTTCCGTTGGAACAACTCGATGTGATCCTGGGCATGAATTGGTTGCAATTTAATCGGGTTCATATCAACTGTTTCACGAAGACGGTTATTTTTCCTGAAGATGTCAGTGTTGAGGATTTAGCGATGACGGCTAGACAAGTGGATGAAGCAATGAAGGACGGGGCTACCGTGTTTATGTTGATTGCATCCATGGAAGCGAAAAAGAAAGCGGTGAGTAGTGACTTACCGGTAGTATGTGAATTTCCAGAAGTTTTCCCAGAAGATGTAAGAGAATTACCGCCAGAGAGGGAGGTAGATTTTGCTATTGAATTAATTCCTGGAACTAGTCCTGTGTCGATGGCACCTTATCGCATGTCGGCATCGGAATTGACTGAGTTAAAGAGTCAATTGGAAGAGTTACTTGAGAAGAAATTTATTCGTCCTAGTGTCTCACCGTGGGGTGCACCGGTGTTACTAGTGAAGAAGAAAGAAGGCTCAATGAGGCTGTGTGTGGATTACAGGCAACTGAATAAAGTCACTATCAAGAATCGGTACCCATTGCTGAGGATTGATGATTTAATGGATCAACTGGTTGGTGCGAGCGTGTTCAGCAAAATTGACTTGAGGTCGGGATATCATCAGATTCGAGTGAAGACGGACGATATTCAGAAGACGGCATTTAGAACAAGGTATGGCCATTACGAATATACAGTGATGCCATTTGGAGTAACTAATGCGCCGGGAGTTTTCATGGAGTATATGAATAGGATTTTTCATCCCTATCTCGACCAGTTCGTAGTAGTATTTATTGATGATATTTTAATATATTCTAAGAATGAAGAAGAGCATGCAGATCATCTTAGAGTGGTATTGGAACTATTGAAGGAAAAGAAACTTTATGCAAAACTGTCAAAGTGTGAGTTCTGGTTAAATGAAGTAAGCTTTCTTGGGCATGTAATTTCTAAAGATGGTATTGCCGTTGACCCAACGAGAGTAGAAGCAGTATCTCAATGGGAAGCTCCGAAGTCAGTTTCTGAAATCTGTAGTTTCCTTGGTCTTGCGGGTTACTATAGAAAGTTCATTGAAGGTTTTTCAAAGTTAGCGTTGCCGTTAACTAAGTTGACTAGGAAGGGTCAAGCCTTCGTCTGGGATTCGAAATGTGAAGAAGGATTCCAAGAGTTGAAGAGGAGGATGACTAGTGCGCCGATCTTGATTTTGCCGAATCCGGCGGAATCTTTTGTTGTTTATTGTGATGCTTCGTTGTTGGGATTAGGAGGTGTACTAATGCAGAATCAACAGGTAGTCGCTTATGGATCGAGACAACTCAAAGTGCATGAGAGAAACTATCCGTCTCATGACTTAGAGTTGGCGGCAGTGGTATTTGTGTTGAAATTGTGGAGGCATTATCTATATGGTTCAAGATTCGAAGTATTTAGTGATCACAAGAGCTTGAAGTATCTCTTTGACCAAAAAGAGCTGAATATGAGACAAAGAAGATGGTTAGAATTTCTCGAGGATTATGATTTTGAACTGAATTATCATCCGGGTAAAGCAAACGTGGTTGCCGATGCTTTGAGTAGGAAGTCCCTGCTGTAACACCCTTCTAAACCCCCGCGGAAAATATAATATTATCAGAGTAATAACACATCAAGGATGCTACAATTGTTAGATGAATAAATAAAACATCAAGTCGATTGTCATGCTTTTATTAAAAATTAACCAATAACAAACAGGTGTTTAGCACAGCGGAACTTAATTCAACAGTATTAAGAACATCTCCGCATAAATACTCCATACATAAATCCATAGCCAAATGGCAACAAAGTATAACAAGTAACGCTAAGACTAGTCGATCCCAGTGTTACAATCAGAGCATGACTCGACACGAACTACGGGCTAGCCTACAGGCTATCTTCACCCAATCAAACGCTGCTACATCCTTAATCTGAAATCATCAAAGTAAGGGTGAGTTTCATTCGAATTAATAACCATTATACAATCATAAGCAATAAAATCTCATAGCAACTATCATCCATTCAACATACATGTAATCGGAATTATTATAACAAGCAAGCACCAGTGTATAAACATCATCTATCACACCACACAATCATCCAATTATGTCATGTTATAATGCAATGAATGGACTGACACTCATGCATGTGGTACCAAAATTCGTGAATCATATCACAGGACTTCTCTCTTTGATACTGCCCTCTAGTCGCTCACACCCCACATGGGCACACGACTACTGCCTCATCGCTCACACCCCACATGGGCACACGATGACTTCCCGCTAATCTCCGCACAATGGGAATTAGCCTTCCAATGCAAATGATTTATGAATAATGCACACATGACACATACTTACATCATCATACATCATCATCATTCCGATGCTTAACATCGCTTATCACCTCTTACCAATAACATCATAACAAGTATGTACATGTATAAGCATCATTCAATCATTCACACCATACAACACATCATCACATTAACATACACATCACAATTATGTTAATTGCCACCTTAACCCAATTCAACAATAATTTAATCGAGTAAATAAATAAGTCGGCCACTGCCCATATTATTAATTCATCAGATAAAGCATCTCATTATCTTCGCAACGCCCAAAACGGCACATAAATCGGATACTCGGATCAAAAGTTATGGGTTTTTGAAAATAAAACATTTTTAGAAAAGTGCTGCAGAACCCGGGTTGTCCCTACATGGGAACCGGTTCCTGGCAGCTTCCCAAAACACGCCTCTGATTTTTACTATGGGGAACCGGGTTGTCCCTACATGGGAACCGGTTCCCAGCTACCCAGAATCCACACGCTCTGTTTTTTATAAGGGGGAACCGGTTCGTCCCACATGGGAACCGGTTCCTACGTACCTGCACAGCCAAAATCACTATTTTGACAGCTTTTACCCTATCCCATTTCCCCAATTCCAGGTACATACGAACATACACACAATTATCATTGATTTTCACACAATTACACATTTCAAACAAGTTATTGACATGTATTAACATCATATTTCACAAGTATCAACAGAATCATGTCAATTCATACTAGATTATCAAAACCTAACAAAATTCCCAAACCCGACACGTACGATTGAACTAGACCACAATCCTAATCAATCATACTACCTACAATCACATAAGGAATACTAACCCGAAGAATCCCCCCTTACCTCAGAGTCGAATCTTCGAAGTTCTTCTCCCCCTTTGGCTCTTCTCACTTTCACGTGTTCTTCTTTTCCTCAGACTCTGTCACTAGTGCTTCCACTTCCTCTTTTCCAAATTCCTTTATTTTATGAAAAATAAAATAAAATATTATAATGGGCTTGCTTAGTTAACACCTCCCCTTCTGCTACTCACCACTCTAAGCCCAATGCCAATATTCCATCATTTTCCAAATAAATCCAAATAAAATATTAAAATTCCAATTATTTAATTTAATCCAAATTAAATTAATAAACTGAAATTATGGGGTGTTACAACTCTCCCCCACTAAAAGAGTTTTCGTCCTCGAAAACATACTTCAAGTAAAAGTCCCAGATAAAAGTACTTCATTTGACTCTCCCATTCTCCGTTAACACCTTCTTGGTCGAGTCTCAAAATTCATCTGACATAACCAACACAAGCATATCTCATGCATTCAATTCAGTTCTTACGTTGCATTTGACCATCCCCAGGTGTACCACTCGCTATAACTCCAACGGTTAGCAACAATGAAACTTCGAGGTGCGATCCGTACAATACGCTCAACAACTGAATAATACAATTACACAATCCATGGTATGATCGCAACTGATCAACACTGTAGTAATAGATTCCATTTACCCACGTATCAACCTTAGGTACACTCTTCCAATTGAGCGATAAAGTAATACTTACACTTACTCAAAGCAAATTCCCGAGTTACTTCATCTATTAAAAACATTCCCACTATCGGAACACACACACATCAGTAGTTATAATTACATAGCTCATTATCCTCAATATACCATTGCTTACAAGATAGCTCAACTGAGTCCTACTCTCCACTAAGAATCAAATTAACTTCGTCCTTCGCAGAGTATAATTCCTCATTATATTTAGAAATTTACATAACACCTTCCAACAGCACAAGATTATTATCGCATCATGTAGTATCAACTCTTCGTCTTAACTTCTCCGAATATATACTCGTTAACTACGTACAATCATAACAACATACTCATCATCTCGGCAATTATTCAAAAGGGGTTCTAATCCTTTGGCACGACATCCTTACGTCCACGAGATTCCAAATCCAACATATAGATCGACACATATTCTCCATGTAGGATTCCGACATATTAATTTCTCACTGGTTACGAGTAACACTCATAACACCACTCTACATCATACTTTCGTTGTGCGACTACAATTACCCGTCTTAAGTCACCGCCCAATACTTTGCACTTTTTCATATTCACTTCTTCATAAGCTTCCACAAAATGGTGAGTGGTTATTCTCACAGCTTAGCATTCATCACATCTTATACCATTAAGGTAACAAGCAATCTCATACCATCTATATGATTCCGTCTACTATCAACAAGAGATTAAGGGTGATCAAGTCCTCAATTTGTCAATAGATAGCCGACAATCATACTTGAGCATAAACTGTCGTTACTACATAATAGCGTCCTTTATGAGTTTGCACTCAACTCATTAACGTCGTCATAGTTTAATAATTCTCTACGGTGTCTTTCCCCTAGAATATTCCTTTTCAGCTCGGTAACATCTGGAACACAACTGCAACTTCTAGAATTCATTACACCATCCTCGTCAATTCTGAATTCATTGTCTTTACCTTTGTAATTCAAGGTCGACTCATCGATCAACTCAACATCAGCTTTCTGACTTTCTCTAATCTCGTCTAGAATACCATTAGTCAGTCTCAGCATACCCAATCCAACATTAGTAGGAGCACCTTCACATACCAAACATAATTCTCTGAATTGTTCAATTAAATCCAACTCTATCACCATCAACATCGACATTTTTAGAGGCAACCTCGAACCATACAAATAATGTCACTGCAACATCAAAACAAAACCATGGCTGCCAATTCTAAATCATGAGTCAGATAATTCCTTTCCTACGCTTTCAATCGTCCCGACGCATAAGTTACTACTTATTGGTTTTACATCAATACACCATCCAAACCCATCAACGACGCATCACAATATACTACAAACAATTTCAAGTCCTTTTTCACCTTCTCTACTACTCCACTCATCACTCAAATCCATTGGTACTTAAATCATCTTTATCAGCTTATTCATCCACGTCACATTCTATTCAACCTTATTTCAACAATCGCGGTAGTAAGCATTCCTATTCAACACTTGTTCATGCTTCTTTAACCGACATCATCATATCTCCTCATAGGTCCACTCTATGGTATTTATAACTCTTCCATAAGGTAGAACATAATCTCTCATCTTCGTGGGTTCAAACGACACATTAAACCGACATTCAGAGCTCAAGATACAAACGTTTCCAATCGTTATCCAAATTCGCAACACCGACACCATGCTGCGACATTCTATACGATATCTCTAGAACTCCTCAATTGGAACACCTATTCCTAAAATTGCTTCACCACAAGCCTTCTCATTATTCTTTCAATTCGTTCAACTCTGACGCTGAAGTCTCGTGCGGTACCAACGAACAAGTCTAGTTCTAAGGACAAGTGTAACCGTAACTTCACCTCTTTCTGACATCATCCTGACACAATTAAATATGTTACAGCTGCTGCAACCATTTTTATAACAAAGTTCATCTCGTTAGCTTTCCGACGCTCCAAACGGAACTCGAATCGGATGTCCAAAACTCGAGTTATGAATTTTCGAAATTTCATAATGATTCACCAATTTTCCTGCGATTTGCTTACGGAGATTCTGCTCCAAAACTCATTCTTTTCAAATCAATCTCATTATTAACATCATCTTATCACATCTCTTCGTTTCCAAACTTCTTATAACTTAAACAACACTTTTCCTCGCTGAAGTTCGATTTCTGCAACATCCTGAAACCAAATTTATGTACGCCATCATCAACCTTCTTATCATATTCGTCTCTTTGCATTACTCGCACTTCGAAACTTTCTCAACAACATCGATAACCTCTACTATCATCTCAATTACTTACTAGTAATTCTACGACAAGGTCTGCGACAATACTTCCTTTAATCACTGCTTCAACGGCAACCTTTCACATAGGGCTACTCACATCACAACATCACAGTTCATCAGTAGCACTTGAAGCATCACAACTTCGAAATTCCATTTCTCAGAAATAACCATTATCTACTCCGAGACACTCCGACTGAATAACAACCACAGTCTTCAGCCCATGTCACCTTCACTTCAGAAAACAATAACTCCACACTCTTGTACTGCTGCTCTGCAAATCACTCTAACATCTTGCATCTAAGACATATCCAAGGAGCATAGCTTCTCCCCCACTAGTTTCAATCCCACTTCTGCAGGCAAACAGTTAGAACACACTGAGTACCGACAGTGATTCACACACATGTCGCATACCGAAAGGAAAAATTAACAACAAGACTCTGGTCACAACGACCGACTATGCTCTGATACCACTATTGTAACACCCTTCTAAACCCCCGCGGAAAATATAATATTATCAGAGTAATAACACATCAAGGATGCTACAATTGTTAGATGAATAAATAAAACATCAAGTCGATTGTCATGCTTTTATTAAAAATTAACCAATAACAAACAGGTGTTTAGCACAGCGGAACTTAATTCAACAGTATTAAGAACATCTCCATATAAATACTCCATACATAAATCCATAGCCAAATGGCAACAAAGTATAACAAGTAACGCTAAGACTAGTCGATCCCAGTGTTACAATCAGAGCATGACTCGACACGAACTACGGGCTAGCCTACAGGCTATCTTCACCCAATCAAACGCTGCTACATCCTTAATCTGAAATCATCAAAGTAAGGGTGAGTTTCATTCGAATTAATAACCATTATACAATCATAAGCAATAAAATCTCATAGCAACTATCATCCATTCAACATACATGTAATCGGAATTATTATAACAAGCAAGCACCAGTGTATAAACATCATCTATCACACCACACAATCATCCAATTATGTCATGTTATAATGCAATGAATGGACTGACACTCATGCATGTGGTACCAAAATTCGTGAATCATATCACAGGACTTCTCTCTTTGATACTGCCGTCTAGTCGCTCACACCCCACATGGGCACACGACTACTGCCTCATCGCTCACACCCCACATGGGCACACGATGACTTCCCGCTAATCTCCACACAATGGGAATTAGCCTTCTAATGCAAATGATTTATGAATAATGCACACATGACACATACTTACATCATCATACATCATCATCATTCCGATGCTTAACATCGCTTATCACCTCTTACCAATAACATCATAACAAGTATGTACATGTATAAGCATCATTCAATCATTCACACCATACAACACATCATCACAATAACATACACATCACAATTATGTTAATTGCCAGCTTAACCCAATTCAACAATAATTTAATCGAGTAAATAAATAAGTTGGCCACTGCCCATATTATTACTTCATCAGATAAAGCATCTCATTAGCTTCGCAACGTCCAAAACGGCACATAAATCGGATACTCGGATCAAAAGTTATGGGTTTTTGAAAATAAAACATTTTTAGAAAAGTGTTGCAGAACCCGGGTTGTCCCTACATGGGAACCGGTTCCTGGCAGCTTCCCAAAACACGCCTCTGATTTTTACTATGGGGAACCGGGTTGTCCCTACATGGGAACCGGTTCCCAGCTACCCAGAATCCACACGCTCTGTTTTTTATAAGGGGGAACCGGTTCGTCCCACATGGGAACCGGTTCCTACGTACCTGCACAGCCAAAATCACTATTTTGACAGCTTTTACCCTATCCCATTTCCCCAATTCCAGGTACATACGAACATACACACAATTATCATTGATTTTCACACAATTACACATTTCAAACAAGTTATTGACATGTATTAACATCATATTTCACAAGTATCAACAGAATCATGTCAATTCATACTAGATTATCAAAACCTAACAAAATTCCCAAACCCGACACGTACGATTGAACTAGACCACAATCCTAATCAATCATACTACCTACAATCACATAAGGAATACTAACCCGAAGAATCCCCCCTTACCTCAGAGTCGAATCTTCGAAGTTCTTCTCCCCCTTTGGCTCTTCTCACTTTCACGTGTTCTTCTTTTCCTTAGACTCTGTCACTAGTGCTTCCACTTCCTCTTTTCCAAATTCCTTTATTTTATGAAAAATAAAATAAAATATTATAATGGGCTTGCTTAGTTAACACCTCCCCTTCTGCTACTCACCACTCTAAGCCCAATGCCAATATTCCATCATTTTCCAAATAAATCCAAATAAAATATTAAAATTCCAATTATTTAATTTAATCCAAATTAAATTAATAAACTGAAATTATGGGGTGTTACACCTGCATATGTCTATGCTTATGGCGAGAGATTTGGATTTAATTGAGCAATTCCGAGATTTGAGTTTAGTATGTGAAGATACTCCTACCAGTATTAGATTGGGTATGTTGAAGCTGACTAGTGGTATTCTTGAGGAAATCCGAGAGGGTCAGAAGACTGATGTAGAGTTGGTTGATAAGTTGACTCTGATTAACCAAGATAAAGGAGGTGAATTCAGAATCGACGAGAATGGTATAATGAGGTTTGGCAATCGTGTTTGTGTTCCTGATGTTGCCGAATTGAGGAGAAGCATTCTTGAGGAAGGACATCGTAGTGGATTGAGTATTCATCCTGGTGCTACCAAGATGTATCATGACTTGAAGAAGCTGTATTGGTGGCCTGGAATGAAAAAGGAGATAGCTGAATTTGTCTATGCTTGTTTGACTTGCCAGAAGTCTAAGATTGAGCATCAGAAACCGTACGGAGCTATGCAACCGTTATTTATTCCGGAATGGAAGTGGGATAGTATATCTATGGATTTTGTTTCAGGTTTGCCGAGGACGGTGAAGAATCGTGAAGCTATTTGGGTTATTGTGGACAGGTTGACAAAGTCTGCTCACTTTATACCGATGAGAATGGATTACCCAATGGAGAAGCTGGCTAAATTGTATATTGAGAAGATAGTGAGTTTACATGGTATTCCTTCGAGTATCGTGTCAGATAGAGATCCAAGGTTTACATTCATATTCTGGGAAGGTTTGCAGAAGGCCTTGGGTACTAAGCTGAGATTGAGTTCTGCTTATCATCCGCAGACGGATGGACAGACAGAAAGAACTATTCAATCACTAGAAGATTTGTTGCGTGCTTGTGTGTTGGAAAATGGCGGTGCTTGGGATAGTTATCTACCCTTTATCGAATTTACTTACAATAATAGTTTTCACTCGAGTATTGGTATGGCTCCGTTTGAAGCTTTGTATGGTCGGAGGTGTAGAACGCCTTTATGTTGGTATGGATCTGGCGAAAATGCTGTGATTGGGCCGGAAATTGTTCAGGAGACAACAGAAAGGATTAAGATGATTCAGGAGAAGATGAAGACTTCTCAGGGTCGTCAAAAGAGTTACCATGATAAAAGGAGAAAGACACTTGAATTTCAAGAAGGGGATCATGTGTTCTTGAGGGTGACTCCTACAACGGGTGTCGGTAGAGCACTGAAGTCAAGGAAGTTGACTCCGCGTTTCATTGGTCCGTTTCAGATTACGGAGAGGGTTGGAGAAGTGGCGTATCGTATTGCGTTGCCACCGACACTTGCGAATCTGCATGATGTATTCCATGTGTCGCAGTTGAGGAAATACATTGCTGATCCATCTCATGTGATCCAAGTAGATGATGTACAGGTAAAGGATAATCTGACAGTTGAAACTTTGCCTATAAGGATTGAAGATCAGAAGGTGAAACAATTGCGTGGCAAGGAGATAGCGTTGGTCAGAGTAGCTTGGGGAGGACCAGCAGGTGGAAATGTTACGTGGGAATTGGAGAGCCAGATGAGAGACTCCTACCCAGAACTCTTTGCCAAAGGTATGTTTTCGAGGACGAAAACTTTTCTAGTGGGGGAGAGTTGTAACACCCCATAAAATTCTTTATTTAACTTAATTAATTTTTGGATTAAATATTAGAATTATTTGAGTTAACTGAGAAAAATGAAATAATGAGGCTAATGGCCCAGTGTCGCTTGGAGTAGAAGGGGGGTGTCAGTTGTGAAGCCCATTACTAATGATAAGCTTATTTTCATAAAATAGAAAAATAGAGGAATTGTGGGAGGAGAACTGATCAGTGGTTTTCACACATATATTTATCGTTGTTTTTAAGTATTTTTAAGTTATGTTATTGAGTGTTTTATTTTATTATTCGTCATTTTATGCTTTGGTTGTGTGTTTTAATGTTTTCAGGTTCATGTGGAGAAACCGGAGTAAATCAGTGCGAAACTCGGAAGTTTTGAGGAAGTTCAGAAAACATGCTACAGGAGGCCTGACACGGGTGGCCGTGTTGCCCAACACGGGCCGTGTCAGGAAGAGCGCTAGGAGCAAAGTTTGAGAAGAGAAGAAAACAGTGGTGCAACACGGGTGCCCGTGTTGCTCAACACGACCCGTGTTGCTAAGTCTGGGACCAAGTGTGAAAAATAAATATTCCAGGGGACCAACACGGGTGCCCGTGTTGCACAACACGGCCCGTGTTGGGTGATGACGCTGATTCCAGTGATTTTTATTATTTAGTTCAGTGGTTGGCTTGCAGGGGTGTTTTTGGAATTTCCAACCGACCTAAGTGAGTCTGCACTATTTAGGAGGGTTTCCAAGATGAATTAGAGATCTTTTTGCCACACGAAGAATTGGAAGATTGAGAGAAGAAGCCTATGCAATTGGAGAAGAACGGAGAACTCTCATGAGCGGAAGCCATTGAAGATCAAAGTTCATCATCTCTATTGTAATGTCTTTATTTGATATCTTTGTAATTTCTTTGGATGATATGAGTAGCTAAACCCCCCAATGCTAGGGGGGTGTCCCTGATTAACATTTGTGATGATTTTGAATTCCGAATTTCAATAACATGTTTCTCTTTTACATTCAATTTAATGGTATAAGGTTTTTAATGCTTTCCTCGTCGGACCAACTGGATTGATTTATGACTGACAATTAGGATTGACCTCCATTGTTAGGGTTTTTATACCATTATATTATAGTAGATATCACCTAGGACTAGGGATACCCTATAGTAACCGGATTGTTCTTGATTATAATAATATTTGATTTGATCACTAATTTCGAAGGACTTTGGGATTAGGATTTCAATGTTCAAAAGTTTGCCCACTAAGGACTTAGGAGCAAATACCCTTAAGAACCGGTAATTGATAAGTTGGATTTTGTTATTGGAATAAGGATTCAGAGTTGTTACATATGTTAATGCACACACCTACCCTGGCATGTTACTCATATTTGGCTAAATCATCCCTTTTAAGTTTATTTGCAATTTAATTCATCATTATAAAAACCAAAACCCCCAAGGCTTTTTGTTTAATTGAATTCCTAATAACTCTATAATATCACGCAGTCCTTGAGATCGATATTCGGGGAATTTTCCCTTTATTACTACAGAGGCAAAATAGTACACTTGCTATTTTTCCGATCAAGTTTTTGGCGCCGTTGCCGGGGACTGCCGAAAATTGTAGAGTTTTTAGTTTTATTTCAATTAGAATTTTGTTGCTCTGCGACTAAAATTTTATTTAAAAAAAAAAAAAAAAAAAAAAAAAAAAAGAAAAATATTTTTATATTATTTTTGTTCCTCATTCTAATAATTGTCTAATCTGTTTATGCGAGGCAAGGCCTCAGCAGAATTTCCTTTTGACGCAGAAATTGAAAGGACTTTTCACGCAAGGCGCAGACAAGCTCATCAAGCTAAGCTGGAATCTGAGGAAGAAGTTGTGACAGTTCATTCAGGTTCTGAAAGTGAAGAAGAAGTTATGGGCGAGAATCCACCCCCACCTGAGAGACTCCTCGGAGACTATGGAGTTGCAAATACACCGGGGGGAAGACAAACAATTATCAACCAACCGGTGAACGTTCCTAATTTTCAATTGCACCCAAGCACCATCACTCAGCTCGAAAGAAAGCCTTTCACCGGAAAGGTTAATGAAGATGCAAACAAACACTTACAAAGGTTCCTGACCATGAGCACAACTTTAAAAATCGAAGGTCATACAGAAGAGGCCAAGAAGCTGAGAATGTTTCCATTCACCTTGGCAGAAGAAGCAGAAGAGTGGTTTTATTCCCTTCCAGCGGGCAGCATTACATCATGGGAAGAGATGGAAAAAGCTTTCTTAAATGAGTATTTCCCCGCTTCGGTATTTATAAGGAAGAGGTATGACATTCTAAATTTCAAGCAGCAGGAGGGTGAGCCTTTAGGAGATGCCTACAAAAGATTCAAAAGAATTCTAGTGGCATGTCCCACTCACAACATGGACAAGACTGAACAGATGCAAGTATTTGTCAATGGGCTCAGAATCAAAACAAAGCAGCTAATTGATACAGCAGCTGGAGGCTCGACAAATTTCACAACAGCCTCAGGAATCATCAAAATCATTGAAGCAATAGCTGCAAATGAACATTTGGAATTGTATGACAGGTGTGCTAGCAAACCGGAAGGAATTATTGATCTCAAGCTGGAGACTTCTAAAACTCGGGTTGAAGATGCGATAGCCGCAGAAGTTGAAAAGAAATTGAAGGCTATGAATATAGGTAAACAACAGGTGGCTCAAGTTCAACAAGCTCAACCTGTCAGCTGTGAAATCTGTAATGGCCCACACCAAACGGTGTACTGTTTCGCGACTCCCAAGCAGATTGAAGAAATCAAATTCCTAAGGCAAAACAACCCGTATTCTAACACCTATAATCCAGGGTGGAAGAATCATCCAAATTTTGCTTGGAAAGATCAACAACAACAAGGTACCCAGAAGGCAGAGTGGGAAGTGGCAATTGAAAGATTAGCTGGGCAGTGTTCTCAGTTCCAAGAAGAAACAAGAAACAACCACAGAAACACTTCGGCCTCAATTAAAAATCTGGAAGTTCAAGTGGGGCAAATAGCACAGCATATCACTCTACAGGCACAAGGTAACTTTCCGAGTGCAACTGTGAAAAATCCGAAAGATCAAGAGAAGATTAATGCTGTTACAACAAGGAGCAAAAGGGTGGCTGAATCAGAAAAAGAGAAAGAGGAAATAGATGACCCTATGGTAATAGAGGTGGATCTAGAAATAAGAGAGAATCCGAAAGAGCCAGAAGTTGCGATACCACCGGTTAAACCAGTTGAAGAAAAAAAGAAAGATGCTGAACCGGCAATCAAACTACCTTTCCCTTCCAGAGTGACAAAGAAGAAGTCAAAAGAGAAAGATTTCGAGAAGTTCACTAAATTGTTCAAAAAGCTAGAGGTAAATCTGCCATTCTTTGAAGCACTTGAGCACATGCCCTTGTATAAGAAATTTATGAAGGAGGTGTTGGTGAAAAAGAGATCAGTGGAAGGAGAATCAAAAATTGCAACCGAGAAGTGTGGAATAATCTCGTCAGAAAGAAAGATCCCGATAAAGAGGAAAGACCCTGGGGCGGTGGCAATACCATGCACTATCAAGAATATAGCATTTAAAAAGGTACTCCTCGATTCTGGGTCTAGTGTGAGTTTAATGCCTTTGTCAATTTTCAAAAAGCTTGAATTAGAAAAGATTAGTGAAAGTAAGACACAGTTAAGGTTCGCTGATCACACCGTCAAGAAATCCTATGGGGTAGCTGAAGATGTACTAGTGGAAGTTGATAAGTTTGTATTCCCTGTTGACTTCCACATCATGGATATTCCGGAAGACGAAGAAACTCCTATCCTTCTTGGGAGGCCATTTTTGTCAACAGGCCGCTGCAACCTCGACATTGAAAAAGGGACACTAACTCTAAAATCATTTGATGAAGAAGTAACCTTGAAGATGTTAGGAGTTAAGAAAAATAGGGCAGGTACGAATGAGAAAACTTCAGCTGGTATGACAGAAGGTGAGAAAGAAGGCAAAAATCCTAAAAATCCCCAAGAAAAAGTGTCAAGCATAGCCTCTCGGGTGGAACCAACTTATGCAGCTGTCAAAAGTCCTAAGAAAGCTAAGGAAGTCAAGAAGGATGTGGGAAGCAAATTGAAGAGAGAAGTTATCCATGCTTTGCATCTTCATGAGTTCGTGGTTGCGAAAGTGACAAGCAACAAGGTTTGGAAAAGGAAATACCCTCCATAATAAAGGGTAATGGACCGTCGAGCCATGCGACGTTAAACGAAGCGCTTCGTGGGAGGCAACCCACGGTTTTAATAATGAATTTCTCTGTTTGTTTATTTTATTTTCAGGAAATAAAAGAGGACGTCTCTGGTGAAAGCTTGGAAGTGATCATTAGAGTGCATTACCCTCTGTGAGTCACCTCTCTCAAGCTCGTTTTGAAACATTGAGGCCAATGTTTAGTTCAAGTTTGGGGGAGGCTCTTCTCTTTGCATTTTATTTTTTTGTTAGTTTTATGTTATTGGTATGATGTGAAACCATAAAGTGAATTCTGCCCAAAATTTTTACCGAAGTTTTAATTTTTGTTGAAGAAGTTTTGATCCTAAAGAGCGACCGGGAATAGTATATAGAGATGAAGCGAGGATTGTTTGAGGACAGGAAGTGCGGAATAATGTGACAAGAGGTTTGTTTAAACACCCTTGGTTCCCTGAAAGAGATACGAGTCTAACGTGTAGATTTGCACCATAGTACTTGTCTCCTGAGAAGTACTTCTCGAGTAGTTTATTGATACAGTCTGGCATAATTCAGATTCACTTGCATAATGACTGGTTGAGAAAAAAAAAAGAGAGATATAAAGTTGGCACCAAATGATGAAAAGGCGGTAAAAGGCAATCGGCTCGCTAAGTTGGGTAACCCTTACCCGGTTATTCAGCCCAAAGGAGATTGAACCCCAAACGTCGTCCAAAAGGACAATATATAACTGCAAAGTTTGAAAATTTCATCGGTAATAAAAAGTAGCCAATGCTGCTAGTTTGGTGCCAGGAAAAGAAAATAAGAAGCCTCGACTCGTCTCATGCAGGTGATGATTATTATAAGAAATGAGTGCCTTAATATGATTGTCCGAATGAAAGAGGAGGAAAATCGGAAAGAGACTTAAGTGCAAAGCATAGTTGGAGAGGTATCCGAAACGGGAGCTTGAGGTTTAATGTGGTAACAAAACTCGTCGCGTCATGTGAATGCCGAACCAACTGTTTCTTGATCAATACAGACGGATATCTCACGTATGAACACCGTGTGCTTTGAAGGTCATTAACTTTTGTAATTGTCGCTTGAGGTCAAGCAACGGTTTAAGTTTGGGGGAGTTTGATCAGTGGTTTTCACACATATATTTATCGTTGTTTTTAAGTATTTTTAAGTTATGTTATTGAGTGTTTTATTTTATTATTCGTCATTTTATGCTTTGGTTGTGTGTTTTAATGTTTTCAGGTTCATGTGGAGAAACCGGAGTAAATCAGTGCGAAACTCGGAAGTTTTGAGGAAGTTCAGAAAACATGCTACAGGAGGCCTGACACGGGTGGCCGTGTTGCCCAACACGGGCCGTGTCAGGAAGAGCGCTAGGAGCAAAGTTTGAGAAGAGAAGAAAACAGTGGTGCAACACGGGTGCCCGTGTTGCTCAACACGACCCGTGTTGCTAAGTCTGGGACCAAGTGTGAAAAATAAATATTCCAGGGGACCAACACGGGTGCCCGTGTTGCACAACACGGCCCGTGTTGGGTGATGACGCTGATTCCAGTGATTTTTATTATTTAGTTCAGTGGTTGGCTTGCAGGGGTGTTTTTGGAATTTCCAACCGACCTAAGTGAGTCTGCACTATTTAGGAGGGTTTCCAAGATGAATTAGAGATCTTTTTGCCACACGAAGAATTGGAAGATTGAGAGAAGAAGCCTATGCAATTGGAGAAGAACGGAGAACTCTCATGAGCGGAAGCCATTGAAGATCAAAGTTCATCATCTCTATTGTAATGTCTTTATTTGATATCTTTGTAATTTCTTTGGATGATATGAGTAGCTAAACCCCCCAATGCTAGGGGGTGTCCCTGATTAACATTTGTGATGATTTTGAATTCCGAATTTCAATAACATGTTTCTCTTTTACATTCAATTTAATGGTATAAGGTTTTTAATGCTTTCCTCGTCGGACCAACTGGATTGATTTATGACTGACAATTAGGATTGACCTCCATTGTTAGGGTTTTTATACCATTATATTATAGTAGATATCACCTAGGACTAGGGATACCCTATAGTAACCGGATTGTTCTTGATTATAATAATATTTGATTTGATCACTAATTTCGAAGGACTTTGGGATTAGGATTTCAATGTTCAAAAGTTTGCCCACTAAGGACTTAGGAGCAAATACCCTTAAGAACCGGTAATTGATAAGTTGGATTTTGTTATTGGAATAAGGATTCAGAGTTGTTACATATGTTAATGCACACACCTACCCTGGCATGTTACTCATATTTGGCTAAATCATCCCTTTTAAGTTTATTTGCAATTTAATTCATCATTATAAAAACCAAAACCCCCAAGGCTTTTTGTTTAATTGAATTCCTAATAACTCTATAATATCACGCAGTCCTTGAGATCGATATTCGGGGAATTTTCCCTTTATTACTACAGAGGCAAAATAGTACACTTGCTATTTTTCCGATCAAGAACCAAAAAGGGAGAAGAGAAGTCTGAACGTGAAAGAGCAGAGAAGCGAGGAAGTGCGACGCGAGGAAGAACGAAGAATCAACCTTCAGGTAAAGGGGGACTCTTCCATTTATCTTCTATTATGGGATTATAGGTAGTATGATAGAATTTGATCGTGTTATTCGTATCAATTGGGTTATGCCTAGGTTGTAGAATTGTTAGGTTTTTGGGGAGAATTGATTTATAATGATTGTATTGATCATGTATGGTGTTAATTGGATGGTTGAATGTATTATAAATGTGTTATAATATGTGCTTGTTTGCTGTACGTAAAATCTGGTTGGAATGGAATTGGTTTGGTAGTGATTCGGTGAAGGAAGGGCAAAATCGCAGGCTGTTTTCTGAGATTCGGAGTTCTGGAAATCGCCAATTCGCGCCGCGTCCAGGAGTTGGCGCCGCGAACTGCTTAGCAGAAGGCCAATAAGTTTTGTTGGGTTCAGTACGCGCCGCGAGCATATGGCCGCGCCGCGAAGGCGTTCTTATTTGCTCGTTTCGCGCCGCGAACACATGTTTGCGCCGCGAAGTGCTTGGCAGAATGTTGGGGATTTTTGACTCGCTCAGTTCGTGCCGCGAACCAAGGTTGGCGCCGCGTGCTGTTGGTGACAGGACATTTTGAGAGTTCAGAAATGTGTAACTTTTAAACCGTAAACCGGATTTTGGTGTCGTTCCGAGCATAGTGAAGCTAATCAGATAATTTACATAATAAAATGATGTTTTGAGTTGTGACTCGATTTTATTTGGTTGTGGTGGTTTATGCTTATAGGTACACTAATGAATGTTTTACCTGTATGATGTGTTGTGGCTGTAACCGATATTTATTATACATGTATTGTGGCGTGAAATATGTGTTTTATTAATGATTATGACATTGGTCGATTTATGTGGGTGATGAGCATGTTATGGTTGATGCATGCATTCATAATCATTTTGTGGCTGGTCCTTGACGATGGTGGATCAGTTGTAGCTAATTCCCATTGTGTGGAATTAGTGAGTGGGTGTTGCCGTATCCTTGATGATGGTGGGTCGGTGAGTTGGGTTATCCCAGATTTTGGTACCACATGCATGTAGTTGCATTGCATTAGGCTGTTTGTGCTATTATAACATGAATGGAGGATTGTCCAATGTTATAATATGTGTTGATTTGGTTGTCTGCTTACTATTGTATGATTTGAATCTGATCGTAACTGTGATTGGGGTGAATGGCATGTGAAATGATATTTTATTATCTATATCTTATAACATTAGTTAAATGTGAATGAGACTCACCCTTACTGTTGTTATTTTTCAGATTGAGGAGTAGCTCTCGTACTTGGTGAGGATTAGCTCGTCAAGTAGTTCGTTAGAGTCAGTTGGGTCTGTGTCATGCTCTGGTCGTGTAACACTGGGGACGTTGTTTAGAGTTACTTGTGGAACTCTTTTTATTTCAGTATTTTTTATGGTGGTGTTTTAAGTCTATGACTTTGGATGTTGCATTGTTCAGATGTTAAATATATTTCCGCTGTGTTAACATGACGATCTGAATGATATTGAGTTTAACGTTCCTTTCTATGGCATGACATGAATATTATTTTAATTATGTGGAAGTTGTAATGCCCTTTTCATGTTTTACTCTGATTATTGTTTAATATTATGAGGGGTATTAGAAGGGTGTTACAGAGGCAAGGTTAACCACGAAAGCATAATAAGCAGAATTTTGTTATACTGACTCCTAGGTTTGTTAAAACTATTCCTAATCACCACGCTTCTTCAAACATTCATTACTAATCATCCAGCCTAATTCATAATGGACTTCGATTCCAAAACTTGCATACGCATTGCGTTGGAGTTACTTCTCAAAACGTCGAAGCACATGACAATGTTATTTCCCGGGGCACTTCCCTCATGACTTGGAGATCATAAGCATCTTCTCCCACAAAAATATTGGGGCAATGGATATCAAATCCATAAGGCACACAACAAAAGGAAAAGGCATCTTCATACTTTACAACCTCGAACCAATCTTTCTCCTAACAACGATCTCCAAAATTCAAAAGGAGGTAATGGGGAATCGCACTAGCATCCAACAACCTTACAATATTAGCAAACTGTATACGCCTTGGTTATCAACAACCTATCATTGGGGCATCATACAAATGCATATAAATCATGCATTACATACATTGGTTGATGCATTACACCATACCTTGTTAGGTAGTCTTCTTTAAGTCGTTATTTTCTAAGAACCTTTTCATATAGTCTTCTCTAAGTCAATCATCGTCATTTCCAGGAACCTTTTCATGTAGTCTTCTTTAAGACATTCTAAGAACTTTTCTAGGTGGTCTTCTCTAAGACAATCCTATCCTTTCTAGGAAAACCTTTTTAGGTAGTCTTTTTAAAAACATTTTTCAGCTTTTCCAGGTAGTATTCTTTAAGACATTCCCCATCCTTTGCTAAGAACCTCTTCAGGTAGTCTTCTCAAGACAAATGCTCATACCCATTCCGGAAACCTTGTCAGGTAATCTTATAGAAGACATTATTTCGTTCCACTCATTACATGCATGAGCATAAGCATTATCCCATACATCAAAACATCCAATTCGAAACTCTGGTGCTAAACCACATTGTCCACCTGCTTCCCGGTAACCTTACCGATGCCAGTAACCCTACTGAGATATTTTTTCCCAATCGCCCGATTGATGCTTTTCGGTAACCTTACCGATGCCAGTAACCTTACTGTTGTATTTTTTCCAATCACCTGATTGATGTATCCCGATAACCTTACCGGTGATAGCAACCCTTGTTGTTCATTTCACTCATAAACATATACATACGCATTAGCATATACATATCATCTAATGCATTCAAATACTACAAAAATCCAGTTTTCCGACCCTCGAGTCGTGAGTGTCCAACCCTCGTGTTGTGATAAGTGTGTTTTTCGACCCGCGAGTCGTAAAACAGTGGACGTGCTATTTTCTCCGACCCGCGAGTTGTAAAACATTTGACATGATATTTTTTCCGACCCGCGAGTCGTAAAACATTTGACATGCTATTGTCTCCGACCCGCGAGTCATAAAACATTTGACATACTATCTTTTCCGACCCTCGAGTCGTGAGTCTCCAAACAAGTGAATCTTTTTCATACAGGCAAACAATCTTCTATGCAGGTAAATTTGTCCGAACCGGGGCAAGTGGATCCCATTTGTTCAGTGAGCTTGCTAGAGCTATAGCAAATGATCCTTTTGGGGATTAATCAAAACTACGATAGTAAGCAGGTATGGCTAACTGCGATGACTTACTAGAGCTATAGTAAGGGGGTCATACCATCTACGATAAGCTTACTCCAACTACGGTAGCAAGTAGGTATGGCTAACTGCGACGACTTACTAGAGCTATAGAAAGTGGGCCACACCATCTGCGATAAACTTGCTGAAACTACGATAGTAAGCAGGTATGGCTAACTGCGACGACTTACTAGAACTATAGTAAGTGGGTCATACCATCTACGATAAGCTTACTCCAACTACGATAGCAAGTAGGTATGGCTAACTGCGACGACTTACTGGAGCTATAGTAAGTGGGTCACACCATCTACGATAAACTTGCTGAAACTACGCTAGCAAGTAAGTATGGCTAACTGCGACGACTTACTAGAGCTAGTAAGTGGACCACACCATCTACGATAAGCTTACTCCAACTACGATAGCAAGTAGGTATGGCTAACTGCGACGACTTACTAGAGCTAGTATGTGGGCCACACCATAAACTTGTTTCCCAACTTCTATTCCCAATTTTGATGACAAGGAGGTGGTCCTCACCACAAAACTTGTTTCCCAACTTCTATTCCCAATTCTGATGACAAGGAGGTGGTCTTCACCACAAAACTTGTTTCCCAACTTCTATTCCTAATTTTGATGACAAGGAAGTGGTCCTCACCACAAAACTTGTTTCTCAACTTCTATTCCCAATTTTGATGACAAGGAAGTGGTCCTCACCACAAAACTTATTTCCCAACTGCTATTCCCAACCACGATGACAAGAAAGTGGTCCACGTCACAAACTTGTTTCATAACTACGATTGGGAGTAGGTATACCGACCATGACGACTTACTAGTGCTATAGTAAGTGGGTTACCTACAAACTGCAAACCCTTGCTAGGACCATAGCAAGGTAAACTCCTTCTACACAACATTCATCACGTTAGTCCCTTGGCAGTGATCTCCTCCAAATCATCTCGCTGATTAATATCACGTTAGTCCCCTGGCAGTGATATAAAGCTACGTCTCTTTGCAAATAGGCATTTATTTTCCCTGATCACAAGGCTTCTCAAACGGTTCTTCAATTGGGTTTATCACGTTAGTCCCTCAGCAGTGATCTTCTTCAAAATCTCATCAATAACAAACAAGGTCCTATTTTTCTTTTCCAAAGTTACTAACTTCAACTAACATAACTAACAATCATGCATCATTCAATTAACATACCTCATTCATACATAATGCATATACATATATCGCTCTTATTTATTTTGAGAAGCTCACTGCATCATACATTACATGCATCATAACATTGCATAAAATTCAGGTTGCCTTTTTAGGCTATGCTACAATCAAAGCATCTGGTTCCTTCCAGAAAGTGTTTGATTTATATGCTAAAAATGGTATTTACCTTGGGTGGCATCTTTAAGCCCATCTCCCACAGAACTCCTCCCTAACAAACGCAAATTTCAGGGCATTCTCAGTGTTCAATTATCTTCTACCTTTAGATCACGATAGGCAGACGTGCATATCTAACTCTTCAGGTTTAAGAAGATTGAACAGGGGCAGCTGTCATACCCCAAAATTTGCCCATCTCATCTCATCTTCAATGACTCAAGGTTCAAAGGCTTATTCAAGTCACTCTCTCCTAATCAAAGATCTCCAAAACTAGGGTTTTCATTTTATCAAAGGATTGTGAATATTCAAGGTCTCAAATGGATCTCAAGATATCTCATGTGTCTCAAAGTATCTCCATATCAATTATCAAGCTTCAATCCCAAGGATTTCCCATTCAAATGCTCAAATGAGCAATAATCGACTATGTTGACCTAAAAGTCAACTATAGTCAAAATATAGTCAAACTTCAAGATATTTGGTCAAACATCAAGTATATGAGGTTATATCCATCATTTGATCAAATGATGATTATGATCCATTAATAAAAACTCAGAAATGAACAAATTCAAAAGGTTCAAATTAGGGTTTTTTATAGGAAAAGTCAACTCAACTTTGACTGGCCATAACTCTCACATGGAGAATCAGAAATTTCTCACTCAAAGCCTATCAGGAAGGAAATTGGATTCTCTACAACTTTTTCTCTCACAAGCCAAGGCCAGAAATGCTTCATTCAAGAGATATGGTCCAAGAGATTATAGGTCCTCCAAAAAGTCAATAAAATATACCTTTTGGGTCAAAGCTCATAACTTGAGCATGGAAGCTTCAATTAATATGAAACCAAAAGGATCATTTAGAGGACACTCTAAGCTTTCTAAATTGATCAAGAACACCTCCATAGGGTTAAAATTGAGAGAGATACGCATGGTTGAAGTTGAGCAATTTTCAAGATATTCATGAAGCCCTAATTGACCAAAACTTGGTTTTTGAACTAATGGGCCTAAGATTTACACTCCAAATATGACCATGGCCCATAAAAAGACTCTTAAACCTTTTGTTCTATTTTTATTATATTTATTTATATTTATTTGAATTTTAATCAATTAAAAGGCAAATAAATTAAGTAAAAATATAAAATAAATGGATAAATTTATATGGCTTTGGTCTTGATCAAATAAAAGCCCAAGAGAGGTCCATTGGTCCAATATAATTATTCTTGTGATATTATTTTATTTTTATTTGATTTTATTCATTTAATTTCAAATAAAAATTAGATAAAATCCTAAAATAACTATATAATGATCATTCCTATTCTATTAATTGAAAACAAATCTAAATATGATCCAAGGGCCAAGAATGAATGGAGAATATGCATGAAATAGATTATAGTTCTAAAATAGAAAGATTTTATACAAAATCTTTTTTTCAAATTTCATGTTAATAGTTGATTGATTATTTGCCAAAGATTTAACCCTAATGCTATCATATATATATTCTTAACACACCACAAGAGGGGGGGGGGACGAAAAATTGGACAAAAGGGCTAGGGTTTCCAAGTCACAAAATTGACAAAAACTTGAATTTTTCGTTTCCCTTGTTGCAGCCACTTAGAGCTTGAACCAGTGATTCTATTATCCGGAGGAGACATCAAAAGGTGAGCTAGGGTTAAAGCATAAGCTTTTGGGCACGTGAAGCCATGGTTGCATAAGGTTCATACTAGTTTTTCTTTTTCCTTTTCGTTTCTTGCTAGATGTGATATGTTGATTTAATCTAACGGTTTCTTTGAGTTTCTGATGTTATTTTAAGAAGATCTGAATCATTGGATGAGAGTTTTTACGTGTGGAATCCAAACCACCATAGCTAGGGCTCGCGAAAGCTTTGCTTTCGTTCACATGCTTGCACGCGTTTACAGGCCAGAAGGAGGCCTCCATTGAACTCACAAGTTTCGTATTAGTATATCTGGGCTGTTCTTTGGTTTGTTTGAATTAATTTTTTGCAAGTTTCAAGAGTGCAGGATTTTCCTAAGAAAATCCGCAGGAAACGCGGTGGGAAAAATCGCAGGAAATTCTGCAAGTGAGAGGAAGAAGATGATGAATAGTGGCATGAGAAATGTTGACTACGTGTGGGACGCTGCCATTGGTTTGTCAATGCTTCCATACTCTATCTCTCTCTCTCTACGCGTGGCTTGTACCTACTGGGAGGTCAAAAGGTCTCCCCACTCACCTCCTTCATGAGTGGTCACACCGAAGGCTACTGGGACCCACGGTTTGACTTGCATTGAACTGTCCATTGGGCGTGTTTTATTTTATTTATTTGAACTATTTGGTTTTGTTTACAACTAACAACTGCAGCTGAATTGGCAAATGTGAAGATCATGCAACCATTGGGACCTAGGTTCGATACCCAGCGTCTCCATTTATTTTTGGTTAAATTCGTTGCACAATCATACTCAATGATTCAATACAGCGCCTTCAGAAAGGATCACGGTGAACCCTCATTCATACACCACCAGATCTCCTACAATTCAAATCTAACGCCCATGAGTACGCATGCATACCATAGACCTCTCAAATGTGCCACACATGATTCCTCACCAGGTTTCTTTTAACTATTTTAATCTATTTTATTTTTTTTATTTACATAAATTCTTTTCTTTTCCATAATAAATAATTGATTTAAATTAATTAATAATAATTAGTTAATATTTTAATTAGAATTAGGGTTATAATTATTTAGGATTATTTTCCCGACTATTTTCTCGATAATTTTTCCGATCATTCGATTTAATCAATTTTAATTAATTTTAATTATAAATAAGAACCCTAGAAAGGTTATGAGTATTAGGGTTTGCCCAATCCCACTGGCCACTTGGCCAAAGTATTAGGAAATTAATTTATTATTCGTTTCGACTGAATTAATCGGTCGCGATGGGTAATAATTGATTATTTAATCATTTGATAATATAATTCGAATAAATTTATTTTGCTAAAAGGTTTTAACCAAATCTATTGGTTACGATGATTAGCATTTTCCCTTTATCAAAATTCGTTATTATTTGTAATCGAATCTATCGATTATGAGGAGTAACGATAATTAAAATACACACATTTGCTATTCGTGATAATCGAATCTATCGATTATAGTGGTTAGCAATCCTCCCTTCAATCCGTTAGCCATGGTAATCAAACCTATTGATTATTGCAACTAATGGTAACAAATTAAAATCAGGGTTGTACGCCCAAACATTGAAAACACACTAAACCACGATACTACAGATTTCTATCTCTACGATTTTCAAATCTACGATAAGGTAATTCAAAATACCTTCGAACTTCGCATTTTAAAAACCATATCAAATTAAATTCTAATTCTAAGGGCGTACAACCCTTCCCCGAACTACGTTGACTCTGATTCTCCCTAAGGAGATACGTAGGCATTTGGCAATAAGGCGAGTCCCCTTCCTCATAAATCTCTTTTTTTCCCGATTCATTTCCGTAGCTATTAAACCTTAATAGTTTTAGCCATAAACCTTTACTTTGAACGTAAAACCTTAGGAAAGGGTTGAGGGTGCCTAACACCTTCCCTTGACCTGATTATAATAATCTTACCCGAATCTCTTAACTACGTAGGGTTTCCTATTCGCCCTGGTAGAATAGGTGGCGACTCTAAAAAGGTTAATTTTAGGGCAGGTTGCTACAGCTGGCGACTCTGCTGGGGATACACTTAATGGTGAATTACTATACTCCTATAGGTTTTGGTAGGGTTTAGGTTTGTGGCAAACTATTTAAGTTTTGGCAAACTTTTTAGGGTTTGGCTAATTCGCCACTTTTAGGGTTTGTTTATTTTTATAAATATTTAAATTTTAATTTATTTATTTATTTACATTTCCATCTATTTACGTCAGTTAATAAATATATATTTTTAAATATTTGCTGCTTTAATGCATTGTCTAAATTATAAGCAGCCGGATTTGAGGTTAGTTCTTTAAATATTTAAATTTAATTTTATTTATTTATTTAAAGCCTTGAATTACAGTAACTTAAATCTTTATTTAATTGTTGTTTTACTATATTTTTAAAATTATAAGCGGCTGGATTTCGAGGTCAGTTTTTTAAATATTTAAATTTAAATTTATTTATTTATTTACAGTCTTAAGTTACCGCAAATTTTTTTTTTTACAATAATTTAAATATTGTTTTAATTACTTATCTATCTTTATTGCCTTTTGATATAAATTGCTGGCCTTTCTTATATTTGTGGGTTATATATAAATTGTTGTTAAACCTAAGTGTGGGAACTATCCTTAAGACCAGGGGGACTTGAAACTCCTACGAGTCTTATTGATAATTCCACTCAGAGTGGGTTGAATATCCGGAAATGTCCAATACGAGGCTTGACCTTGTTGAGGGCAAGACTTGGTATTTGGCTGATCTCTCTGGGAACCTACCCCAAAAACTCGAACCTCGTGGATAAAATGAGTTGTTCTAAAATCCAAAGAGACAAAAAGTCTCAGAGGCTACGAACGACCCCATGAGACCCTTGTTTAGAACATACCAATGGGAAGGGTATATCCCTAAGCCATCATGCCGAACCTATGTACCTAGGGCTTATGTGCTTATGTGTTTATTGTATGTGTGCAATTTATATACTACGAGTTTCTTGCGTTTCGATTTTGCAGGTATTCCTACGCGTTCCCTGGCCTACAGGGACTCTATTTCTAAGACCACGTCCTTCCCACGAAGGACATCACCATCTACGCATTCCCTAGCCTGTAGGGATTTCATTTTTATATCCTTGTATTTTTTCAACTACGTGTCCTTCCCACGAAGGGCACCTCCATTTATGCCCGTCGATTGGCCTCTCGATGGCCATGAGACTTAGTGACTGTCATGAACAGTCACTCCGCGCCTGCATATACGCACTCCCTAGCCTGTAGGGATTTTCCTTTTATATCTCGGTATTTTTATAGCTACGTGTCCCTCCCACGAAGGACATCTTTGTTTACGCACGTCAATTGGCCTCTCGATGGCCATGAGACTTAGTGATTGTCTTGAATGGTCACCCTCTACTTACTTCTACGCATTCCCTAGCCTTTAGGGATTCTATTTCTAAAAAATAGCATCCTTCCCACGAAGGACATCTTCGTTAACACATGTCGATTGGCCTATCGATGGCCACGAGATTTAATGACTGTCTTGAACGGTCACTCCGTGCTTGTTCCTGCGCTCCCCCTAACTTGTGGGGTTTTGGATTTCCATATTTCATCCCTAGCCTGTAGGGATTTCACTTCGTCTGATATCTTCCTTAGATAGGTTGTGTTCCGCACAGAGAACCTTCCCACGAGGGACAACTTCATTGGTACACGTCGAACGGCCTCTCGATGGCCATGAGATTTGGTGACTGTCTTGAACGGTCACCAACTGCTACCTTCTGCGTACCCCCTAGCCTAAGGGATTTCCATTGGCGTGTCATAATATCTATCTTGCAAGGATTTCACTAGGGTCCAATGTCACCTCAAAATCCGCATAGGTTATCCTTAGGATTATATTTGTCGCACGTCTGCATTGCATTGCATACAAGGAGTCACCATAAAAAAGGGGAGTCTTTTGCATACGCATGTATTCGCATTTTTATACGCTCATACATTTACATTTGCATTTCTATCTTCGCCCGCATCCATACTTACCATGCTAGCCGGTTTCCCGAAACTCACAAAGAAATCAAAAAGGATCACAAACTATGGAGAAAGGGGAATAAAAGATCTTGGTCTTGCTAAGAAAAAAAAGGATGTCTTCCACTATGCCAGCCACGTGTTCATACAACATAGGTTATCCTCGAGCAAGGATTAGTTCAACAAAGAAGTTCCCTCATAGATACACTCAGGGGTATCTAGCCATAAAGGGGTTCATCTATGAACATAGCAAACTTACAAGGACGCTCTACGATAACCTGGGGACAAGGATTAGTCCAACTGGGGCAATACCCTGAACAAAGATGCATGACTACGATGGAGGGAAGGCGACATATGTTAACTCCCCACCAGGGGGCAAAAGGGCCATAGGTTTTCTTCATCAATCTACGAACTCCGAAGATCACGAACGGTGTGATACTATCCTTAGAAAAAGCAAGAGAGGTTCAGTCAAAGGAAACTCATGAAGTTCCGATACGACGAAAACCCATCGCTAACAATTTATTCCCGACAGGTTTGACGTGCCCAAGGAGAGTTTAAGGTTACCCTTCACTTCTACAAGTCCATGAACTAAGAAGTAAAACAAAGTCTTTGGACCAACAAGGGAGATTGTCCCTAGGATTAATAGGTGTTTATCATGTCAAAATTGTAACCCCTACGATCGCTAAGTGTTACCGTGTATAAGCGTTGTACTTTCCGACTTACAATTCTAATAAAATAATCATGCATGTTTTGGAATTGATTCATTCCCTTCGCTCTTGCATTACTACGATTTTCCACTCGCGCACTTCTATTCTATTTTCAATTTCAAGTTTAGGATAATTAACAAACTTAAGGGAGAATGACGAATACAAATAACTAAGTCCAGCTAAATATATGCTTTCAAGGTAAGACCGAACCGACGATGTACAGGCATTGTTTCAATTCCCAAACAGTGGAGATATAAGGATGTTAATCCCTCGTCACCCCCTCGAGCCAGGAGTTGGAGTTTGTTTCTACTTTTCAATTAAACCTTGATTTCAACCAGGGGCCAGGTAGATTTCGACTAATTCAATGGTGTATTTTGGTTGTCAAGAGAATCAGTCAATCCAAGAAAGGATTCGAGCAAAGGTTCAAGCATATCTTATTCCTCGCGTTCATCCAAGATTGCGGAAGCAATGGAGATAACATTCACAACGTCTTCTTCCTCAATACATCATTCAAGATAGAGGACGTATCAAAATCGAAGCTTACAAATCAAAGTCAACATGGCAGTTACAATATTCAATATCCAAGGATCAAATCTCAAAAGGGGCATTCAAAAGAAAAACACCCGCTAAGTCAAAATGGAAAATTCCATGAAAACAAACCAAATGACTTAGGCAAAATTTAGGGCATCCCGATGGATCAAATTCAAAGGAATTGGTTCATGCAAAAATAAGGGATAAAAACAAAACAAAGGCAAAATACAAAGTACAATCTTGTGACTGCAAAATCATCAAAGCTTCTCATCTATGCTTGGATCTTTACAACTTTTTTTCCTTTCTTCATCGATGCTTGGATCTTTACTAAGGCTTTCTGCTCAACATCGAAACTAAAACGGTTCTCTTACAAGCAAAGCACATTCATTGGCTTAAGCGAATTTTTAGGATTTGGTGAACATCAAGGAGAAATGGGTGGGTTAAATAAATTTTGAGCCTTATATCCGTTGTTTCGTAAACCTTGAACCAGGCCAAGTTACAACATTCAAAGTCCAAATTGAGGCAAGGTTAACCACGAAAGCATATTAAGCAGGATTTTGTTATACTGACTCCTAGGTTTGTTAAAACTATTCCTAATCACCACGCTTCTTCAAACATTCGTTACTAATCATCCAGTCCTAATTCATAATGGACTTCGATTCCAAAACTTGCGTACGCATTGCGTTGGAGTTACTTCTCAAAAGGTACAACGTCATCTACGAATATACACTTAGCACTCAAGGAGATCTCGAAATTGGTTTAACCAAAGGCGATCATTTCTGATAAAGACTCTTGAATGGGGAAACCACGTCCAGAGGGTTTTCCTAAACAGGGACAAAATCTCAAGGATTACAGGGGCATACAATCAAAGATCCTATTTACTAGGGGCATTCTCCCTAAGGATCAATCGACTTGGGTCACATCTCAAAGAAATCTCAATCAGGGGCATGTCAAACATGGGAGAAATTTAAAAGGATAGAACACCACAGATAACCCTCCAATCTAAACGTCGAAGCACATGACAATGTTATTTCCCGGGGCACTTCCCTCGTGACTTGGAGATCATAAGCATCTTCTCCCACGAAAATATTGGGGCAATGGATATCAAATCCATAAGGCACACAACAAAAGGAAAA